>NC_139516.1:164128651-164530965 GCF_947247035.1 Vipera ursinii | reverse complement strand
GTGATTATCAGGGACGTTAAGCTCATTCTTGTATTATATATATATATATATATATATATATATATATATATATATATATATATATATATATATATATATATATATATATATATATATATATATATATATACACACTTTTTTTGGATTGCTAACAAAGAATTAAAGGGAGACTGATATAGCCATTTCAAACTTATTTGTCCTCATCAGTCAGCCACACCCTTCTGACATTTGAACCTGGGCTGATTGCACATTAGGCAGTTGTTTTAAGCTCTAGGCCACAGGCTCTTTCTCACTTTGTCAGCTGCATCAGGGAGGGAAGAGGCAGGGGAGATATGTCTTGAGTATTTTGAACACCTTGCTGCCCCAAATACGGGCCAAATTTTTTTGCCTGTATCAGCCCAAACTCAGGCCGTCTACAGGTGGTAGTCGCAACTGCGACAATCATTATTTGCGTAAAAATTTTTTGGATTGCTAACAAATACACACACACAAACACAAACACACTCCTGCTATGAAGGAATTTATGTATTTATTTTAAAAATTATTCTGTGTATGCCATAAATGGGATATAAGGGTAAACAAGAACAATACCAACAGTGAAACACACAAGAAAAACAAGATTGAAAGAAATAAAATCACATGGCTAAAAACCTTACAAATTTTCTTTAAAAAGCAGATGTTGCAAAATGTGAGATGTGAAGCCCAGGTTGAACTTTTTGATCATTTCAAAACCACATATATAATACAGCTCACAATATATTAACAGCAAGTATAATAAAAAATAGACAATCATACTAAAATCATTATTACAAACTCAATTCAGTACAAAAAGTCAATAGGTTAAATATCAATACATCCAATTCAGTATATTAAACAGGCTCACCGCTGCCACCAGACTCTCAAACATTGTTCCATATCCATGCTTTTAGGGCTTTCAAAAGGGCCAATAGAGTAGGGGCCAACTTAAGTTCTGGGGAATGACATTTCAAAGGATAGGTAGCAAGGTAGAAAGGGATCTCTTTCCGAGTCCTGTCAGATGAAATTATTTAGTAGACAGTACCTGTAACATGCCCCTCCTTCAGATTCAGTGAGACAGGTAGATATAACAGTGGAGGTGTAATTCCCTCAGATACCCTGATTCCTTACCATGTAGGTCTTTATAGGACATTTTCAGCACCTTGAATTGCACCTGGAAACACACTTTAAAGGCAGTCCTATGTAACGCATGTGACAGTAATATTTGGTAGGTAATTGGGGAGTGAGTGACTGAGAACAATGTGTCCTGGTCCAAGAAATGGTATTACTGGTAACCAACACAAAACTGCATAAAGGCCCTCTTTGAACAGGAGTCTGGAATTCAGGAGGATGTCCAGAATGCACACAATGTTTGGGGCTGTGCCACCGCATTATAAGAACAAGAGATGATAAATCCCTAGAACCAGAAGTCCCCAAAACCTAAAGCCACTCAATGTAAATAGAGTTAAGCTGAAACCTGTTGCTCCCATCCAGACCCTCACAGCTTCCAGTCATCAAGTGACAACATCAACAGCATCTTTTAGTTTATTATGGACAGAGATGTTAAGCTGAATATCATCAGTGTACTGAAGACACTTACCCCATAGTGATGAATGATCTCACCCATCAGCTTTATGTAGATGTTAAACAGGAGAGGGGAAAGTACCAAACCCTGTGGAATCCTGCAAAGCAAGGACCAGGAGCTTCAGACACAGGGAAGGAAGAGGAGAATCAACACAATACAGGGCCACCTATCCCTAATCCCTGAATCCAGTCCAGAATGATACCATGGTTGATGGTACCAAAGGCTGCCAAGAAGCCAAGAAAAGAAAGGATGATGAGTTAGCCTCATCCCTCTCCCAGCAGAGGTCATTCAGGTGCCCTTTACCATTGTAAATACATGCCAGTTGCCAAGTGTCAAAAAATTGTTCACATGACTATGGCAATATTGTGCCAGTTGTAAAAAATGGTTGTAAATCAAAGGCTACTGTACATTGGAACTCCTATATTTCTATTTAAAACTTTGAACTGTTCAGTAGAACTATATTAATGCTTAATTATTGTGGTATTTCAGGGGAGAATACACTTTGCAATTCAAGGCTTCCTATAACGAGAGTGCACTAAGCAGTCCAGTGATCAAGATAAATGTTTTACCTGACTCGGAGAAACCTGTACGTTTAAATATTACATATGATGAGAATGCTAGCTTTACTGCTGGAAACACTTTTCCTGGTGAGTGCTTTAACATTTTTTTTATTTTCTAAGGATAACCCATTAGAAAGTTGGAATGCTTTTTTCTTATCTTTTATTTATTTTTCAACAGAATATTTTGAGCCATATTTTAAAAGATAGTTTTCCCTGTCTATGTCATTTTTAGGTTATAAAATGGCTGTTCCTCTGTAGCTTAACATAGCAGTCTGCTGGTGTCTTGGTGCTAAATGCTGTTATATTGAATTATCTGAATTTAGGCTGCTTAAAACCTTTTTTTTTTGGTCCACAGCACAAAGTGTATTGAATATGATAAAAAGATTAGGGGTAGGCCTATGGAAAGAAATAAGAATTTTCAAGACCTACATTGAAGTAGTGCTAAGAACATTTTATAATCCGATATCAAATCTAAGACTCCAAACTCTGAAAAGCAATTATCTGTAGGTATTAGAAATATTGTTTCTCCATTTGTACCTTGCATTACTGAATTTGCAGTATACAGATTACTCTCCCATTATACTTCCATTGGGAATATATCTTAATATTCCATTCTTCTTTAGTGTAATCCTACCAAAGTTAAAATTATTCTAGTCTATTAATTACTTTTGGAAGTAACTTACTATTATTCTTTTCAGTTTTGTTCAGCAATTGTTCAGCAATTCAATTGTTTTTATTTGCTTCTGTAGTCATTTCTTAGTGATCTAAATCTCCAATCCAAATGAATTTATGCATCCAACTGGTAGCCCAGTTTATGACTAGCTACTAACAAAGCCCAAGATTTATGAACATATCCCTTGTAGAGAACCACAGTGGTAATTTTGGAGAAATTGTTCAGCAACAATTACAAAAACTTGTACAGCAGTATGCTTTAAACCCAAGAAATCAAAGAAGACTTAAGAAAGAAACTCAGATTGGCTATTGTCTGACTCAGGAATATAAGAGGGAAGAAAGAGAAGATGCAAATGGGCTTTAAAATTTTATTTCTATAGCCCAGGGGTATCAAACTGGTGGCCTGCAGGCTGGATACATCATGCACAGGCTCCGCCCACCCTGGCTCCACAAAGGCAAAAAAGTCATGATATGTCACAATACGTCACGTGACGCAGTCGAGTTTGACACCTGTGCTATAGCCTTTATCAGTAAAATATAGTTCCAGTCAAAATGGGGAGTCAGTTTCATGGTTTGGTTTAGGTTGAAGTGCTGACATCAGTCTTGAAGCCTGATTGTATTTTCCTTTCTGTTCACTATAAAAAGTATTTGTCCTATGATCCTGGGCCATGGCATTGGATGCTTTAAACCACTGGATGCTTTGGCACCAATGACTCGGTAAACCACTTAGAGACGGCTATTTTGAAGCCATATATATATAAGTCTAAGTGTTATTGTTACTCTGGATTATGGCACTGGATGCTTGGCTATGATGTGATGTCATTAAATGTCTGGAAATATGGTAATGCAATTTTATGGAATATACATCATTATAGTATCCATATTAGTTTCTTACATTCTTTGACATGTATTTCTGACTAATAATATTTTACTTCAGAGTTTTAATTTGAAAATTAAGTTTAGCAACATGTGCGAAAAACATTTCTTTCCCTGATGCAGATTTCATGGTTAGTGTTATTTCTGAAGATGGCACCAATATTAAAAATATAAATCCACGAAGGATTTGTATGAAAATCAGGGAAAAAGACAGTGATGATGTAAGTAACAGGAAACAGTATGTGCAACAGATAGACAGATACTTTACGTAAGCATGCAAATTTAGTTCCATTTAACCTCATCCATCAATTTATGGATAACTATGTTATTTTTCCACCATATCAGATGTTTCACATTATTGCCTTGTTCAGTAATACATAAGGTTCCAATGCATTGGTTTCACTATACTTAAAGCCCAAAGAGGTTAGAGATGAGATTACATGAAGAATCACGTCACAATTATCTACTTGGATCATGAGATAATTTTATAAGCGCTTTTGAGTTTGAAATATAATACTTTTTAGTAGGGGAGTCCAATTATCGAATTTATTCAACCGAGAAGTTTGACTAGTATCTATGGTTTATCCTTTCCTATTGCTATATCCTCATTAATTTTAATAGTTGTATGGATTTGTTCTGTATGCATTTTATTTTACACTTTTTTAAACCTAAATATCAACATAATTAACATTGAACTTTGATTTTTTAAGATAGTCCCTTGATTTGTTTTTGGCTAAAAAGTAAAAACAACAACAATGAGCTTCATTTATACTATATATACTCTTTTTTTAGATTCCTCGTTTTAAAAATGTCTATCATTTTATTAAGATTTTCAGGGATTCAAAGTAACTTAATTTAATAAAATTAGTTTTAAATGCCTACATATATAATGTGGCTTTCTCTAAAACCCTATCTTTTTTCTTTTTTTTTAGTTTGCAACATTTGAATGTACCAAAGCAAGCAATGACAAGGATGATGGCTTTTTTTCCGTCAGGTTAACAAATAATGTTGTTGTGTTATAGTAATTCTAATATAATGATGCTTAGAAAAAACTATAATCAACTTTGTTTTAAAATATAGTTTGGTTTGATATCAATAATTTCTTTTTATTAAGGTTGAAATTCATATTGCAGGTATGTTTTTTTCCTATCTAGGTATTGATATGTTGTCTGTTAAATACCTGTGTCTAGTGTTTAAAAATTGAGAATATACATGCAAAAATATAATTTTATTTGAGATTAATTAATTAAAGCATATTGATGTCACGAATGACATAATAGAAAGTTTAAGGGCTGAGAACTGACAATTTCAGGAATGGGGTATAGCAAGTATTACAGACATTAAATGTGAGGATTCCATTTATTTATTTCTAATCAGTCTGAGTATTTCTTATTTTTAGACTGAATAAGATATATAATAAAAAAGTTAACTTCAAAAAATTGATTTTGGTTCATTTGTTTCAAAGAGTAACAATGTTTTACTTTAATAATGAAAAATACTGAGAATTTAAGTATTGTAAATTTTAAAGAAATACTAACATTACTGTTTATAATTTAGGAATGAAACAGTTCCAGTAAAAGTGGGCAAATACAGCATCCATTTTGTATTTGTAATTGACAAAACAAATGTTCTTAACAGTAAACAGGTGAGTTTTTGAAATAATACGTAAAAATGTGTTTTACATTTTTAAAATTCTATTTTATTATTTATGTAGTAAAATTTTGCCCAACTATAAGTTTTGCATTGATTTTTATAACATGCATAAATAAGTTTTATCTTTGTTAGATTCAGAATTAAAAAGGTGCATCAGAAGAATCATCTAATCAACTGACATCTTTGCTGATATTAGATTTCTTGGTCCAGGACAGGGCTAAAAAATAATAATAATAAATAACAACTTTACATTGTTTAACGAGGCTACTAGATTTAAAATTGGCTGTCAGATATCCAATGGTACCACTTGTTTCAATTTTTTATCAAAAACTGTAATGAAGCCATACAGAACTGCTGATTGTTCTTATCAGTGACAGTTTATTTTTTTTTATTTTAATTTTAATTCCATTTATATCCCGCCCTTCTCCGAAGACTCAGGGCGGCTTACAAGCTTAGCAGTAGCCTTCATTCTATGTATATGCCTGCTTATTAGGGCTTTCATACACCCCCCAAGCGGCATTATTGCAAAGTCAGTTTATTGCCCCCAACAATCTGGGTCCTCATTTTACCTACCTCGGAAGGATGGAAGGCTGAGTCAACCTTGAGCCTGGTGGGATGCGAACCTGCACTAATTGCAGGCAGCTGGTGTTACTTAAGGAGGCATTAGCCCACTGCTCCACCAAGGCTCTTATACCTCTTATACTCGAAACAGTTTAAACCTATTGCCCCTCCCTCTCTATCTGCATTACATGATATTAAAACAGAGGTTGTTAGTTGTTGACATAACTGATATCTTTGCTCTGTGAGAACTACTGGCTCTTGGCTTCACATAGTTGAATACAAAATTGCTCATGAACTATCCAATTGGACCTTTCTTATACTGTGATGAGGGGGTGTGCCATAAGCTTCATTGTGTAGAGAATATTTCCTATATGCAAATAGGGATTGTTAATTTTGTAAATAAGGCCTTTTGTTTTGCAGAGAGTTAATTTTAATCACTAAGTATTAATTCAGCTATCGCCCTTCCCGGCCCTGCCTTTTATTGGCACACGTTTGAATTCTAGCAAATATGTGTCACATGCATTCTGGGCCAAAGGATCAGGACTTGTTTCAGTTGGATTTGGAGAATTTAGGCTGGCAAAGTAAAGAAGTTGGGATTTTTCTATGGCTTGATATGGATTGTCCTCCTGTTTCCAGCATTATCAGTTGACATTATCAGAGGGCAAGACTGTGTAAGCGAATAGGGAAAATAGAAATCACTATAAGATTCCTTACATAATTTAGTGTCTGTGTTTGTCTATTTGTTGATACCGTAGCCCTCAACTTACAACTGTAGTTAAGGCCCAAATTATGGTGTAACCATGCCGATTGTTAAGAGATCATCTCGTGATCAATCCAGTGTTATATTTTTGGAGCATTAATTAAATACAATGGCTATTAAGTAAATCTGTAGTTTTGGTGAGCCGTGATAGCACAGTGGTTAGAATGCAGCATTGCAGGCCAATTCTGCTGACTGCCGGTTGCCAGCAGTTCAACAGTTCAATCCTCACCTGCTCAAGGTTGACTCAGCCTTCCATCCTTCTGAGGTCGGTAAAATGAGGACCCGGATTGTTGAGGGCAATATGCTGACTCTGTAAACTTTAAACGAAGAAACCAGTCTTGTCAAAGATTATCTGTAGTTTTCAATAAGTTACACAGAAGGTCATAAATTCTTAGCTGGGCATGTTTCTAGACCATTGCTATCATGTGAAACAGTGAATAAATGCTAATAACATTCTCAGAAAATTATTTGAATGAGGGAAGTTAGTTCATGCTGCTTTTGTATGGCCAGTGATAAAATTTAGAGATGAATTAATCAACTGTGCCACTATTTTCCGGGATATATGCTTTGTGATTTTAAAAAAGCTGCAAAGAATCAAAACATAAATTCAGACAAAGTTACTTAAGCGTTGTGAAGCATTTATTCTAAAATAGTTTACAGTGTATTTTAAGCAAAACGACAAGCAGCACAATTTCAATAATGAAATAGAATTGTAACAATCATAAAATTGCCACACCACCTTTAACCAAAGTGGGATTAAACTTTAAAAGTTCAAAGGATCTAGTTCAGGCATATTATTGAAGCATGATTACCTCTTTTTGAGGAGAAATTCTGTGATACTAGTGTAGTAATACATTGCCAATTGCTTCATAGGTCCAAACTAGAAACGAGTGAAATATGACAAGAATATGAATGGGTACTTCTACAATTAAGGCTAATGTTGTTAATAAATTTCTATATTGTACATTAAGTCTCTATATTTTGTGTTTTTTCCCCTCAAGATTATAATTGATGTGGTGCCAAATCAGCCAGCACTGTTGCAGCCACTAACTTTGCCACATACTCCTGCTGTTTCTAATGTTCAGGAGGTTGACAGTCGGACCCTTGTCAAGAACTTGACTTTCATTGTAACGGTGATTAAACTGAATTGTGGTTTAAAATGGGAGTTATACATACACACACACACTCACACACACATATACAAATAGCAGGCAAGATCTGTATCAGATTCAGAAAAATCCAAAATCAAACTAGGTCAGTTTGTTAAAAGTTTTTAAGCAAGTCTTTCTGAACCAACTAGAATTTTGCAAACCTTCATGATCACTGACATTTTAAGGAGCTTTTTATAGAGATTTTACATCTCTATAAAAAGATTATTGTGTTGCTTTGCAGCTCCATACAGATATGATACCAAGATAGAGAGAAAGAAGAAAAAAATCCATTTTTGTTAGCCTACATCATTTAAGCAAAATATTATTTGAAAGGATTTGTTAAAGTTTTGAAGGATTTGCTGAGAGGAGACAAAGAGAAGATAAAATAAATCAAGTTCGAGGGCATTATTTAAAGGGATTAAAACCAAGATTATTAAAAGAACAGGGAAGAGTTTGCTTATTTGATCAAGGTCAAAATAAATATGCAGTTATTTTTGCAGTCCTAAATGGACTTTTGCTGCCTAGGAATGAGTAATGAGGCTTTAAGATTTTTTACAAAATTTAAGAGATGAGTTATGGAATCTAGACAGCATTTGTTGTATTTTAAGAGATGGTGGTACATTGCCAAAATTGTTCGTAAATTTGATGATTAAGAGGAAAGTTATTTACTTTATTCTACTTTTTTCCTTTTCTGCGCTTTGCTTTTTATTTTTCCTTTTTATATTTAGATTCTATTTTTATTTTTCTAAGTATGATATTTAATAATAATAATAAAGTTGGAAGGGACCTTGAAGGTCATCAGTCCAACCCCCTGCTCAGGCAGGAAATGCTATACCATTTCAGAAAATGGCTGTCCAGTCTCTTTAAAACTTCCAGTGTTGGAGGATTCACAAATTCTGGAGGCAGGTTGTTTCACTGATTAATTGTTGTAGGTTGCTTCTCTCTGATTAATTTCCAACCGTTGCTTCTTGTCTTGCCTTCTGGTGCTTTGGAGAATAACTTGACTGCCTTTTCTTTGTGGCAGCTCCTGAGATAGTGGAACACTGCTATCATGTCACCTCTAGTCCTTCTCTTCATTAAACTAGACATACCCAATTCCAGCACCCATTCCTTATATATTTTAGCCTCCAGTCCCCTAATAATCTTTGCTGCTTTTCTCTGTACTCTTTCTAGAGTCTCAACCTTTTTTTACATCATGGTGACCAAAACTGGATACAGTATTCCAAGTGTGGCCTTACCAAGGCATTGTAAAGTGGTATTAACACTTCATGTGATCTTGATTCTATCCCTCTGTTAATGCAGCCTAGTACTGTGTTGGCCTTTTTGGCAGCTGCAGCACACTGCTGGCTCATATTTAAGTGTCCACTAGGACTCCGTGATCCCTCTCACAGATATTACTATTGAGCAAGGTACCACCTATACTATACCTGTGCATTTGGTTTTTCTTGCCTAATGTAGAACCTTACTTTTTTCACCATTGAATTTAATTTTGTTAGATAGCGCCCAATGTTCAAGTCTGTCAAGATCCTTCTGTATCTTAAGCCTATCTTCTGGAGTTTTGGCTATTCCTGCCAGCATGGTGTCATCTGCAAATTTGATGAGTTCCCCATCTATCTCCTCATCCAAATCATTGATGAAGATGTTGAAGAGCACTGGGCCCAGAACACAGCCATGGGGCACCCCACTGCACACTTCCCTCCATGTAGATGCAGTTCTATTGAGGAACACACGCTGAGTACGGCCAGTCAGCCAGCTACAAATCCACCTGGTGGTGATGCTGTCTAACCCACATTTTTCTAATCAAGTAGTAGGTTGTGGTTTACTTTATCAAATGCCTTACTGAAGTCCAAGTAAATTATATCCACAGCATTCCTCCGGTCCATTAATTTTGTCACCTGGTCAAAGAATGCAATAAGATTTGTCTAACATGATCTGTTTTTGACAAACTCATGTTGGCTTTTGGTTATGACTTTGTCTGCCTCTAGGTGTTCACTGACTTGTCGCTTGATTATCTTTTCCAGAATCTTTCCAGGTATTGAGGTCAGGCTGATAGGTCTGTAGTTTCCTGGATCCATTTTTTTCCCTTTTTTGAAGATGGGAACTACATCATCTCTTTTCCAGTCATCTGGTGGTTCTCTAGTGCACCAGGATCTTTGAAAGATTTAGTTCAGTGGTTCTGAGATCACATCTGCCAGTTCCTTGAGAACCTTGGGGTGTAATCCATCTGGTCCTGGTGATTTGAACTCATATAGGGTGGACAGGTGTTCACTTACCATTTTCTTGCCTATCTTAATTTGTGTTTCTAATCTGTTTTTATGGTACTGTTTTTTTCTCTTTGTGCAAAGAGATGCAAAAAACGAGTTTAGTAGTTCTGCTTTCTCCCTGTTGCTTGTCACCTTCTTGCCACTTCCTTCCACTAATAGACCAATCATTTCCTTAATTTATTTTTGTTTTTTTACATGTTGAAAGAAGCTTTTGTTGTTATTTTTGACTTTTGTCACAAACCTTAGCTCATTTTGAGCCTTAGCTTTCTTCTCTTCATCTTTCCAGGCTTGGGCTATTTGCTGATATTCTGCCTTAGTTATGTGCCCCTCTTTCCACTTTTTATACTTGTCCTTTTTGTCTTTCAATTTATCAGATAGTTCTTTATGTAGCCATGCTGGTTTCTTTTGAGAGCTGTTATTTTTCTTCTTCATTGGTTTTGTGCTAGACTGGGCTTTTATAATCTCACTTTTCAAAGCTTTTCATGCTTCTTGAGTTGTTTTCCCCTTGACAATTCTCATCCATGGAATCCTTCCCAAGCTCTCTCTTATGTTTACTGAAATTAGATCTGTTAAAATCTAAGACTCTAGTTTGACTATGTTCTATTGCTTGTGCTTGCATAATATTGAATTCCAATATTGCATCATCACTTCCTCCCCCCAGGTTCCTGCGGCTTCAACACCTATCATTTCATTTCAATATGGCTGATCCCCTAGTTTCTTTTTCTATTTTTTGGGAGACAAAGTTGTCTGCTAGGTTTGTCAGGAATCTGTTTGATCTTCCACTTGGTGCAAAGTTTGTCTCCCAATTGATGTCAGGGTAATTAAAATCCCCCATTACTATTGCGATATGCTTCCTACATACCTTAGTTAACTAACTAGCAAAAAGTTCATCTATTTTCTCTGTTTGGTTGGGTGGCCTATGGTATACACCTATGACAATGTCATTTTCCCCCTTTCATATTGACCCAAATGCATTCAAGACAGTTTGTTATGCTGTATTTCTGTAGAGATGTAGTTATTTTTTATAGAGAGAGCAACTCCACCTCCTCTTTTATTTGGTCTGTTTCTTTTAAATAATTTAATAAAATGGTTTAAAAATTATAATTTTCATGTTAAACTCAGGATTTTGCAAACAGTCTGAATGGTGTTCTATAAAATTCAAAAAATTGTACCATAAGCAAATTGAATACAAACCCCAAATGTAGGTACATTTCATATGAGCTTTAAGATATGTATTAAGCATTTTTTAAAAAATTCAGTTCTAATTCAAGTGTCTTCTTAATTTAAGGATAAATACAAAAACCGTACCGGAACTGATTTTCATGGAAAAATTGTAGCAAAAATTGAAAGTTCAACTGAGAAAGACATTGATATTCCCCTGTTTCAGGGTAAAAAAAGTACAGTTGAATTTTGTTTTCATGGAGGAATTGTTGAAATTAAGGTGAGTCTCCTTAAATAATCTTCCAATTAATAGTTTAGGAATGGAAATCAGCAGTCTACTATGTTCACGGGCATATTATTTTCTTAATATTTACCTTTCTTTTCCTAATTTTTCTATAATTTAGAAAATGTTGTAAATGGACATGCTTCTATTGATTAACCACCATTCAGAGTTACAGCTGCCTCAGCAAGGGTGCTTTATGACCTGTAAAGACTTTGGGCCATCATAAAATATCATGCAATACACCCCTGCAGTTACATGACCATATTTTGGGTACTTAGCAACTGGGTCACATTTATGATTGGTTGTAATATCCTGCAGTTACAATTCATGATGTTATCTATTTGGAAGAATGGATTTGCTTACCGACTGCATGATTTACTGAATGATTGCCACTGAAAAAGCTTGTAAAAACAGCTCTCATCATTGGATGATTTGCTTTACAACCATAATGATTTAGGATTGGAATTCCAGTCCCTATCAGTCAATGATTGCCTGTAACAATATTTGGGGTTGTTGGTTTTGTTCTTCTGAGTAGTATATATCTGGTTCTGAGGACATTACTTTTGGGTTATTTTTAAATTGGGAGTAATAATAAATTTCAGCTGCTTATTGTTAAAAACGTGCTATTAATAACAGGTGCTGTTTATTTTGGAAAAACATTTTGCAGTTAGTATTTAATAAAGGTTAGGGTTATATACTAATTAAATGTATATTCATATTAGGTAAATATGTCTTAAATGTATAATGCAGATCACACTGTTCTTTTTCAGGATCTTGTGCTAGCAGAAAATAGTCCAGGAAGACATAAAACTAAGTATAAGCTTGTATTTGAGCCAGTTATATCTACTTCGAAACAATATTTACAACCTTATTGTTTACCCTTTATTTTTTGTAATGGTGAGTTTCACTAATTCCAACTTTTTATTTTCTAAAATTTATCTTTTTCCTCTATACTGTTTAAGAAACTATTTCTGAACCAAATGTACAGATATAGAGTAGATGGAACCAGTCTCAATAGTAGTGCCTGTGAGAGGGATGGAGTCCTAGTAGTCAATCACTTAAATATGAGCCAGCAGTGTACTGCAGCCACCAAAAAGCCAATGCAATCCTAGGCTGTATTAACAAAAGGATAGAATCAAGATCATGTGAAGCATTAGTACCATTTTATAGTGCCTTGGTAAGAGCACATTTGGAATATTGCATCCAGTTTTGGTCGTCATAATGTAAAAAGGGTGTTGAGACTCTGGAAAAAGTGCAGAGAAGAGCAACAGTGATGATCAAGGGGCTGGAGACTAAAACATATGAAGAAAGGTTGCAGGGATTGGTTATGTCTAGTCTAGTGAAAAGAAGTTCCAAGGATGACATGATAGCAGTGTTCCAATATTTGAGGGGTTGCCACAAAGAAGAGGGGGTCAAGCTATTTTCCAAAGCACCAGAAAGCAGGATGGATGGAAACTAATCAAGGAGAGAACCAATTTAGAATTAAGGAGAAATTTCCTGGCAGTGAGAACAATTAACCAGTGGGTGTTCCATCACTGGAGGCTTTTAAAAAGAGATTGAGAGGAATTTGCCCAGAATGGCATAGGGTCTCCTGCTTGAGCAGAGGATTAGGCTAGAAGACCACCTAAATCCCTTCCAACTCTTTTACTCTGTTGTATCTTCTTTAGGTTTATCATCATTAGTTAATTCATTGTATGTGTGTTTATTATTGAAGGAAAAAATGAATTATTTTTTTCATCTGTAGATTATGAGAGTCAACAGCAGATGGCAATTCTTACAAAAGAGAAAGACATACTTTCACAGTCAATAAAAACATATAGAGATTATTTCGATGTTAGTGATCAGCTTATTGCTGAAATAAAATGTAAGTACTATAAGGATATTCTATTCACGTACACATAATTTTGCAAATCAAACAAGCCACATTGTTCTCAAGTAACTGATTTTCATGTTTCATCAATGAACATTTTTATGTATAGGTTTTTTATATGTTTTTAGTACAACAGAGAAGCTCTAAAGTTGATTGCACCCTTACGTATATCCCAACACGTGCAGTATATCTGTTACTTGCAAAGATGATACCATTAGTTTTTGGTCATAGTACCTACTTGAAGAGCAACCAAAGCCCAGATTTACCCGAAGGACAGTCACACAGTTATATGGGAGCTAGGATCACCTACCAAACCAAAATATTGTTGCCCATAACCCATCAACTAGAAAGTATAGACAATATCTTGACAAATTTGGAAAGACCAGGCTTTTTGAAGACCAATGTATAAATCAGTATATGGATGTGGTGGAAGTAAGGAAAGAAATAAATGAATTGGTATACTGAATAATATTTGTATAAATTACTTATATTACTGTATGTTTTGTTTGATTTATACCACTTCTATTTTTTTTTCTTTGCATACAATTGCTTATTCTGAAATTAGTGATGCATATGTATAGTTCTTTTTAATAATGCTTATAGAAGTTTTTCAAAAATAGATAACAGTCTGACTCAGTTATTTCTTCTGGGTGGTCCTCAAAAACTGTCCCATATAGAATGTGTTGCAGTAATAGTAATCAAGCTGTAAGGTGACTAGGTCATGAGGGCCCCCAATCTAGGAAATGGCGCAACTGGAACACTAGGTAGAGTTGAAGGTCTTCCTGGCCACAGCTGACACCTGCTCTTCAAGTAGGAACTCTGAATCCAGGAAGACTTTCAGATTGCATGATAGTCTAGAAAGGGGGAATGCTTTGCCATCCAAGGTTAGAGCTGGAATATCCCCAGCTCTGTGTGGCTCAGTCTTGGTAGCTGCTTTTTCCATGCCAGACCAGAATAATGAATCCACAGACATTCCATAAGTAAAATATTAAATAATTCCTTTCTTTTTTCATCCTTCTTAAAATACTTCACAAAAGTAAGATCTGTTATGAAGTAATATCATTAGATTTATGAAATTCACATACCATCTAAAATTAGCTAATTTATTGTTTTTAAATTCCAAAATGATAATTACTTGAATATGATGAAGTCGGAGTTGGATTAACTGAGGAACCACAGTTGATCCCCCAAACCAGGAAAAAGAATTATCAGTTGAGGGTTTGTAAAATACAGTGTTGAAAAAACATCTCTGGAATATTTCAGAAATGTTCTTAGTGGGGGCATGCAAACTAAAACAGTAGACACACTGGCTAACTTCGCATTCAACAAAATAAAATATCCTTCAGTTCCACAGTAGTAATATTCCATGTAAATTTTAGAACTGTTATTAAACACAGTAGCTGCTCTGTGTAATTTATTTGAGCATCTACCTAATATAGATATGGCCAGTTCATCTCATAAGCACACACAAAAACAGCTTTTGGGGTAGGGGGAGTGAAATGTCTGTTTTTCACAATATATCTGGCTGTTATTTTTCCAGCTTCTTATAAATTTGCTCCTTCTTAATCTAAGTCTGTTTACATTCTAGTGATTACTTTAAATGCTATGCCTCCATGATGTGTGAAATATTTCTCAGGGTCAATTTCCCAACTACATAAACATCTCATACTGCAGCATGCATTAAAGTAGCAAATAAAGGGCAAAACATTTAAGTGATGAATTTAGATCTAAATAAAATAGTAATAAAAATATGATTAAAGAGTCCCTGCATTAATATTGAAAAAAGCAATAAAATTCCATTTTAAACCTCTGGCTTAAAAACATTAGTTTAGTTTTTCTCTGATGCTACTTTCACTAAGCAACGAATTCAACTCAACTTAGTCCAACTTGTTATGCTGATTTATTTTCCAGGCAAACTACAGGAAGCTAAAATAAAGAAGTTACAGCTCAAACATAAACTGAAAACACATCAGATTGACATACCTGAGGCCAATGTGGTATGGTCTTAATTTTCATTCATTTTTAACCATCACAACCTTCATGTAGGGTAATTATATCCGAAGAGACATAATAGGCTTCTCGTTCTTTTATACAGACAAAGTGGCCTGACTTTAATACATGTAGTCCTTGACTGCCCAACACAGTTGTAAGACACGTCACCCATATTGCCGACCCCATTTTATGACCTTTTTTTGCAGCAGTCATTACATGAATGCCATAGTCATAAAGTGGCCACCACAGTCATTAAGCATGCCCTGGTCATAAAGCAAACCAGTGGTTCGTAATGAGCTGGGTTTGCAAAAAATTGGAAATAAATACTGGGTTTGGGCAAAAACGTTACAAAACACAGTAGTGTGATTGGGGAGATTGCAATGGCCATAAATGCAAAGTGGTTGCCAGGCTCCCAAAGTGCAGGCATGGTCCTGCGGGAAGGGCCCAGCCATTGGAACTTCAGAACAGGATCATAACTACTGTCAAGGAGGTCCATTGTAACTTTGAACTATCCAACTAAGGACCAACAAAGTTAAGGACCACCTTTACATTATTTAACATGAAAGAACAGTGTTTAATAAGAAGTTAACCTGAATATGGAAAGTGCATAATACCTTATCTCTGTTAGGTTGCACGTCTGTTGGCCCTTGATAGAGTACTGTATCTTTAAAACTAGACTGCTCATCCAAGAGGGTCAGTTTGGTTAGTGCTTAAGGCAGAAGTCTTCAAACTTGGCAACTTTTTAAGACTTGTGGATATCAACTCCCAGAATTCCTGGCTGGCTGAGGAATTCTGGGAGTTGAAGTGCACAAGTCTTTAAAGTTGCCAAGTTTGAAGACCCCTGGCTTAAGGTATTAGGCTAGAACCTGGGAGACTTAGTTCTAGTCTCATCATATGCACAAAGCCAGCTGAGTGAGTTTGGGCCAATCACACTCAGTCCTAGGAAGCAAGCAGTAACAAACTTGCTAAGAAAACTGCAGGGCTTGTCCAAACAGTTAGCAGAAGTCAGCACTGACCTAAATGCACCAACTCACCCATCAAAATAGGTACACTATGTAAATCAATTTAAAAATAATTGTCAAATATAATGCGGGGTTTAGTTTCAGGTAAGCGTACATAAGATTGCAACTTTCCTATTTCTGTGTTAATACTGTAATTTGCTTATATTCCAGGATGGAAGAATTCCTAGATTCACTTACAGATCATAAATGATACCTCATGTAATTTGTTTTCATTATGGTCTATTTATGCACCTTGCACATTTCGCTTTGCTCCAGCTTTTGACTTTTTTGTTGTAATTCCTTTATCTGATTGAATCTAACACTTTGATTTCATTTTCAGAATGTAAAACCAATTTCTAAGAGTAGTTTAAAAAGCAAAAGGGAAGTACATTCCCAATTCCATGGCTACCAGTTCGTTGATAAAATAATATCAATGTGAACTATATTTAGTATCAATTCCTACTTTTCCTCGCTGTTTTAAGAAACAGCAGTGATTTTTACTACTGTCCAGTGGAAGCTTGCTTAAGTAAGATAAAAAGTCATAACAGCTTTAAATTAATTGTATGTTTGTAAGTTGTTTCTATGTGTTGTAAAGTACATTTCTATAATAGTACATAGTGTTATTCTGTCTTAATTTTTAGCTGCAGCATATTCAATCCTCAATAATACGTAAGCAGGCTGAGAAGGAAGAAATATTGAACCAACCTAGAAGAATATGCACACTTTCCAAATACCCCAAATGTGATCAGGATATTTTGGGAAAGGTCAGTTTGTTCTCAATTTTCTTTAAAAAAAACTAATATTTTTTATTTTTATTTTTCTCTCCTTTTGTTCTGTCCTCACTGCACGTTACTCTGTGTGAAGCTTGACATGCAGCCAAACCCACCTATCCTCCAATAAAGCAGAGTGCATAGTGTGTGCATAGATCTGAATGCTTTATTGAAAGAACAGGATGGATGAAATTGGAAAAAATAGAAATACATACAATAAGAACCCAAATACAGAATAGGCAGTAGTGAGTTGCTGGTGAACATAACAACAAATACAGATAAATCTAAATCTCATCAGTGATACTATGTGTATGGGATGTGGGTTTTGTTCTCAGATACACATTATTGTATATTTTCAGGCTTTATTATCAGTAGTTGTAGCAGTAGTAGTAATAGTACTATTTTTCCCAATATTATCAGCTTTAGGGAATCATAATACATGCCTGCCAATTCTAAATGAAGAAAAGAGCAGAAATGGGTATTATTATCAATATTTTAATTAGGTGTGCTTTAATATGTAATAATACCATCATAGGAGCGAGCAGTTTAGTGGAGGCATCAGGGTAGAAATCAGGAGATTAATCCTACTTTAGGTACAAAGCCAGCTGGGTGACTCTGGGCCAGTCATTCTTTTTATCCCTAGGAAGCAAAGCAATGGCAAAATCTTGCTGAGAAAACTGTAGGGATGTCCTGGCAGCTGCAGGAGTCATTATTGACTTGAAGGCTCTATGTGTGCTTGTGTGAAAAAGTGATAAGTAAAGATGTCACTTTTCTTTCACAGTACTTAAGTAAAAACTGCATAATTGTAAGTGTGAATAACCAATTCTTTTTACATTTTATTAAATGCAACTTTTTGTTGTAAGTCAGAATTTTCTTCAGTAAAGGCTTCCGAGATTTCTTTCTTGATGTTGGGAGATCTAGCATATAAAGTTTAGCCTCAAAACAGGATTGCATAATCTCTCAAATAGATTAAGCACATGGAAAGGCTAAGTTCTTACTTTTACACATACAAAATAACCCTTAATTTTTAATTCATTGCTTATTTTTTGTGCAAGATTTCACACTTAGCAGAGATTGAAGACGATGAAGTAGCAAAGGTGATTTCCTGGCATTTGGCAAGTCATATGGATTGTATAGTCACTTTGACAACAGCTGCTGCATGTCGTATCTTTGATCAGACTCGAGGTACACAACAAGTGTTGCCTCTTGATTCTATTTATAAGAACGATTTTCTAGATTGGAACAGGTAAAGTTTTGTTTTCTTTTCCAAATTTAATTAATATTTTACTTCCAAATGTAATAATTACAATTCTAACATCTTTAGATTACTTTATTTAGTTTTTTTCCCTGTTATGGGAAGTGATATACAATATTGGACATCATTAATTTGTATTCCTGCACTGAGAATGAGATTGGCTTAAATGGTCCCTTCCAATTCTGTGATTCTATCAACTTTAGTTTATTTTTTTGCTTAAAACTAGAGCTGAGTCAGAAGGGATCAGGAAGCGTGCTAGCTCAGAAATTTATTTCTACTTTTTCAGGCTATTTTTAGAATAATAAAAAAATGATTAAATCTTATTTTAGTAGCATGAATTATTGATTAGTAGCCTAATCAACTTCTTAACAAAATGCAAGATAGATAGTATTATTCTCCAGTCCAGGTTCGACCTCTTAAATATAGGTTATTTTGAGGGTAAAGGTAAAGGTAAAAGTTCCCCCACACATACATGCTAGTCGTTTCCTACTCTAGGGGCCGTGCTCATCTCCACATGACCACAGAGATGAGGACGTCTCTCTGGTCATGTGGCCGGCATGACTAGACGCCAAAGGCGCACGGAACGCTGTTACCTTCCCACCATAGTGGTCCCTATTTTTCTACTTGCATTTTTACGTGCTTTCGAACTGCTAGGTTGGCAGAAGCTGGGACGAGTAACAGGTGCTCACTCTGTTACGTGGCACTCGGGATTCGACCCGCCAAACTGCCGACCTTCTGATCAACAAGCTCAGCATCCTAACCCACTGAGCCACCGCGTCCCTTATTTTGAGTGTAACAGGAGCCATACTTTCCCTTTTGCAGGTCCTTCATCAAGAAAAGAAAAAAAAGAGGAAGGTAAAATGAAGGACTTGCTTCTGGGTGCACTACAAGGCTCTTTCAGAGTGCATTAAAAAAACCTTGCTTTTAAAATGTAAATCCCAGGATAGCTGGGAACAATTTTACCTAAAACACATCATGTTTATACCATATTTGCGCTTTACAACTATATTGCTTAGTGTCAGAAATTCCATTCCTAATTGCTGTTGCAACCTGGGGATTACCTATATATTTCATAATTTTTATAAATTTACATTGAACATTTTATCACATAGGAATTTTGAGAATAAAAACTCTCCTAGTGGAAACCAAATTCCTACTTTTAAAACTCCCTCAAATATATAAATACAGGTAATCCCCAAGTTACAAACATTCACTTAGCGCATGTTTGAAGTTACGTGATAAGTGCCCCTTAATGTTTATAAGCAAGCCCCGAAATTAAGAATGTTGCAGCACAACATTGTTCGTCCTTACAAATGATCACAGAGGCTCTGCAACATTCACCCTATATCCCCCTCCCCACAACTGTTTCCCATTCCCATCCTGCCGCGCCAGAATCACTTGCCTTGCAAAGTTCTGTTTCCCCTCTGCCATGATTTATTTGCCTTTGAGGAAGAGGAGAATCAGCCTGGGAAGGATTTTTGCGCCAAGCGTGAAAGGTTCTGGGGCTGTGATCAACGCAACTTCAGCCACCCATCCGCTTTTGCAGAAAATGGCTACCTGAAGTCACACAAGATCACGGCCCCCAGAACATTTCCCTCCCAGCGCAAAAAGCATTTACAAGCCAGTTGTGTCACTGCCAGGGTCCAGCCAGCTTGCAAAAGCTTTTCGCTCCAAGAGTGAAAGGTTCTGCAGGCCATGATGTCGCATGACTTCAGCCATCCATTCTCTGCAAAAGAGGATGGCCATCAGAAGCTTCCATTCTCCGAGGGAAAAGTGTTTGCTTCATTTGCATGCCTGTGGGGCAAAGTCTCCCATAGGCAAGCAAACGAAGCTTCCATTCTCCGGGAGGGAAAGTGTTTGCAATGCCTGTTTACTGCTCCTTCCCTCCTAAACTCCTTTACACTGTGGCAGGGACTGTCCACGCTCACTAAAATCCTTCCACTGGGGACGGAGCTCTTTCATAACCTCACTCCCATGGCCGGAGCCCAGAGAGTCGCCGTGGAATCGGAATTGGCCGGGTGCAGGAACCAATGTTGTCCATGGCCCGGGTGTGCTGCTCACTCATGTGCACCAGCCTTATTGTTTGAGGGCAAGAACGAAACCTCGAAAGGGACTTCCCCATGCAGGGGTGGGTAGACAGGAGATGGCAGAGAGATCTCAGGGACTGCGCCGTCCATCTCACCTCTTGGAAGGGACCCAATGGAATCTCTCTCCATTCCCAGCAGAAGGATTTTAGCAAGCATGTAGCGTCGCTGCCACGGCAGAGGCAGAAAGGAGTTTGTGGGGAGAGAAGCAGCACACAGGTATCACAAACACTTTTCCCCTGGAGAATGGAAGCTGCATTTGCATGCCTGTGGGACGCTTTGCCCCATAGGCAGGCAAATGAAGCAAACACTTTCCCCTCAGAGAATGGAAGCTTCTGGCGACTATCTTCTTTTGCAGAGAATGGGTGGCTGAAGTTGTGTGACATCACCACCCCCAGAACCTTTCACTCTAGGCGCGAAAAGCATTTCCAGGCCGACTCTCCCTCAAAGGCCATGGCAGAGAGGAGAAAGATCTTTGCAAAGTGAGTCCGGCACGGCAGAATTGGAGTGGGGTAAGTATGAGTATCTCAGTGGGTCGAGGAGGCCTTGGGGGCCTGTTCCATCACTAAGCTTCCCATGGCCTTTCCCACCCTGAAATACCTTAACTGCACTTAATGATCTGCGCATTTGATTAACGAATGAGTGCATGAAAGCAGAGTGATTGCATTCAAGGGACGCCATTCACTCCTACGAATCCTTGAGTTACAAATGGAATGGGCAGGCTCCATTACATTTGTAACTGAAGGGCTACATGTACATCAAATAACTCTAAACTTTCGGTTTCATCTCTGCACAAAATTATTTATTTATTAATTGATTTTTCCCCCTGCCTTTATTTTTGGTCAACTCAAGACATAGTTTCTACTTCTAATTTCCCTGACAACAACAATCCTGTGGGGTGGGGTGGGCTTCCCAAAAGTCACCTAGCTAGCTTTCATGCCTAAGGAAGGACTAGAACTCATAGCCTCCCAGTTTAGCTCAGGACTTTAGCCATTACATCTGAGTAGTTAAATAATAGCTGCCGATTTGTTTTCCTAAGTTCCTAATGGTTATTTACTTCTGAAAGAATGAATTTACAGTTGCAAGAAAAAGTATGTGAACCCTTTGGGATTATGTGGTTTTTTGCATGAATTGGCCATAAAATGCGCTCTAAACGTCATGTAAGTCACAACAATAGAAAAACACAGTCTCCTTAAAATAATAGTACACAAACATTAGCTGTTGTCTTGTTTTAATTGAAGATAAGATGGAAACATTCACAGTGCAGGATGGAAAAAGTATGTGAACCTTTGGATTTAATAACTGGTTGACTCTCCTTTAGCAGCAATAACCTCAAGCAAACGTTTCCTGTAGTTGCAGATCAGACCTGCACAACGATCTGGAGTAATTTTGGACCACTCCTCTGCACAAAACTGTTTCAGTGTAGCAATATTCTTGGGATGTCTGGTGTGAATCGCTCTCTTAAGGTCATGCCACAGCATTTCAATCGGGTTGAGGTCAGGACTCTGACTGGGCCACTCCAGAACGTGTATTCTGTTCTGTTGAAGCCATTGTTTTGTTGAATTACTTGTATGCTTTGGGTCATTGTCCTGTTGCATCACCCATCCTCTGCGGAGCTCCAGTGGCGGACAGATGGTCGTATGTTTTCCTGCAAAATGTCCTGATAAACTCTGGAATATATTTTCCCATCAATGACAACAATCCGTCCAGGCCCTGAGGCAGCAAAGCAGCCCCAAACCATGATGCTCCCTCCGCCATGTTTTACTTTGGGGATGAGGTTTTGATGTTGCTATGCTGTGCCATTTTTTCTCCACACATAGTGTTGTGTGTTTTTCCCAGACAACTCAATTTTGGTTTCATCTGTCCATGTTTGAAGTTTGCAAAAGAGCACCTGGATGTTCCACAGCATTACTGGCAAAATATACTGTGGACAAATGAAACCAAAATTGAGTTGTCTGGGAAAAACACACAACACTATGTGTGGAGAAAAAATGGCACAGCACAGCAACATCAAAACCTCATCCCCAAAGTAAAACATGGCAGAGGGAGCATCATGGTTTGGGGCTGCTTTGCTGCCTCAGGGCCTGGACGGATTGTTGTCATTGATGGGAAAATGTATTCCAGAGTTTATCAGGACATTTTGCAGGAAAACGTACGACCATCTGTCCGCCACTGGAGCTCCGCAGAGGATGGGTGATGCAACAGGACAATGACCCAAAGCATACAAGTAATTCAACAAAACAATGGCTTCAACAGAACAGAATACACGTTCTGGAGTGGCCCAGTCAGAGTCCCCGACCTCAACCCGATTGAAATGCTGTGGCATGACCTTAAGAGAGCGATTCACACCAGACATCCCAAGAATATTGCTACACTGAAACAGTTTTGTGCAGAGGAGTGGTCCAAAATTACTCCAGATCGTTGTGCAGGTCTGATCTGCAACTACAGGAAACGTTTGGTTGAGGTTATTGCTGCCAAAGGAGAGTCAACCAGTTATTAAGTCCAAAGGTTCACATACTTTTTCCATCCTGCACTGTGAATGTTTCCATCTTATCTTCAATTAAAACATGACAACAGCTAATGTTTGTGTACTATTATTTTAAGGAGACTGTGTTTTTCTATTGTTGTGACTTACATGACGTTTAGAGCGCATTTTATGGCCAATTCATGCAAAAAACCACATAATCCCAAAGGTTCACATACTTTTTCTTGCAACTGTATCTCATATTCTGTTTCAAATCCTGTACATGGTAAAGTATATTGTAACATTTAAAATGCAAACTTCTCTTTAGTATGCTAGCAGTCAACACTAATATCTAAATGGTTGCCAAATGTTTTTGTATTTATCTGACAAAAGTCAATAACGAAAGAATATCTTTGTTTTAAGCAGACCTTTACCTCATGAAAGAAACTGTTTCAATCCTATTGGAAATCCTGTATTTGCTAGGAACTTGCTAATATTTCCAGAGCACAAGGAGAGTTGCCAAATGGGTAAATACCATAGAAAGAATGTTTGTTAGGTTTTTATTCCACTTCTTTATGAGCTCATGAGTTTATGTGGGTGTCACTCTTCATTTTAATCCCACAAAACAAGTCTGTGAGGGAGGTTGGGATAAGACTGAATAACTGAGAGTTTCCATGTTTGAACTTAAACTTTAATTTGGGTCTCTGTACTTTCAATACCTGACCCGTTATCCCAGGCTGGTAATTGAAAGAGCTTGAAGAAACTGATTCTTTGGAAAGTCTTCTTCTCCATCAAATAATAATGCCATCTGGCTATTAGTAACTGCTACTGAGAAGTTTCTCTTTAGCATTAAATAAATAATTTTAATTTATCCCACCTTTCTTATAAGAAACGTATTACATTCTCTTCTCCCTTTCCTTTTCTTTTTTTAATTAAGATCTTAAACACAAGTTAGTCTGAAAAACAAAAAAACTAACTCAGGCTTACATCAGAGCAGCGCACAAACTTCCTGTTCCCCCTCCAGATTATGTTGCTCTGAACAATGGGCAATTCCTATAAATTTTCCAATATGGAAGTGATTCAAGGTATTTCAGACCAAATAGGCTTCCAACACCTCAAATCCCTTCCAGTTCAGAGGATTTACTTCCCAATACCACTGAACTTCTGCTGAAATGGCTTTATTTGCTGAAACATTCCTCTTATAGTGAGGCTTACATATCCCTAATAGCTAGTAGCACCGCTTTTCCCCACTTTAATTGGGGAAAAACCCCTCCTTTATATAAACTTCCAAATGTGACCTTTTACATGCGCTTCTGCATGAAATATTACATAATTTTGCATAGCTGACATCTTGGAATGTAGCAACTAGAGAACAAGGCACAAAATGAGTATACACATGCATGCATGCCTTCAATTTACATACAAATATTCAGTTTCTGAATACCTGTAGTTTATCAAAGGGGTCTCTATCGAATCCAATGCTTATTACACATAGTGCAGTTGTTCTTACCCTGGATTATCTTGACAAAATTTCTTTCTAATTTAGAGGTAATTCTGTTAACTATCAAGATGTTAACATTGTATTCACTATTGATGTTTCACAATAAATAGGTGTGAATAGAAACCCCAGTTTATGTATTGGTTTATATTCTAAATACTGTATTAATATTTCATATATCTTTACAGTGTTTGAGATGCTCTTGGGTAATACAATTATTATTGACAATTTGAATGCTGCCACTCACTACAGAAAAGAGGTGTGTATTACAATTGTAAGGTGCTTTGTTTATTACTTTATATACATAAGAGTGACTGAAAAAGAAAAAGGGTTAGTCAAGCTCCATTTATATTTTAGTCACAAACTTATAAAGGCCTTCTTTCCTAAAGGGCTTGTTTGATTTTGTGATGTCCATTTTCTACTATGTAGTAGATCTTCCTATGATGTACGCTCCCTGTTAAGGTTAAGCCTGTTCTGTCAAGACCATCGGGTGTGATGGCTCAGTAGTTAAAGAGATTCTTGGCTAGAAAACTGACAGCCCGGATTTGAGACCTGAGTGCCACATGACGGGGTGAGCTCCTGTTGCTTACCTCAGCGCCTGTTCACCTAGCAGTTTGAAAGCATATAAATGCAAGAAGATAAATAGGTACCACTTTGGTGGGAAGGTAATGGCGTTCTGTGCACCTCAAGTTATAGTCATGCTGGCCACATGACAACGGAAATGTTTTTGGACAACGGTGGTTCTCTCAGCTAAGAAACTAAGATGAGCACTGCTTCCTAGAGTTGGACATGACTGGACGGGAAACCTTTACTTTTTATCCAGACAATAATAGCCATCAAATACTGAGATAAGACTTCTCTAGGATTACAGTGTACAATTGGGCATCATCAACAAATACATGTTGTCCTTACTGCATGACCACAGTGGTGCTGAACTTGGCGTACTTATGATGGGCCCTTGCAGTTGCAGCTGTCACAGCGTCCCTGCAGTCCCACGATTACCATTTGTGATATTCACTGCCAGCTTCCAAAAAGCAAAATCTGTGGGGAAGCCAGCAAGAGATCACATAGTATGCTATGGCTAAGCGGTTTTGCTTAATGAAAGAGCAACTGAGATTATAAATTGACATAGTCATGTGACATTACACTTTAAAATTATATTGCTTAGCAACAGTTGGTGGTCCGAATTACCATTGTTAAGCAAGGATTACCTAGATATTAAAAGAGAGACCACTTGACTTTCAGTTCCTATCATAATTAAGTCTTGACAGAAAAACGCTCACCTGAATCTTAGCTAATCTGAAACAAGCCTAATTTAAAATAAATTATTGCAGTAAAATGTGTTCTTTTCAGCACATTTTTTTCATCCAACTTTCCTCCCAAACGCTTATTTTTTAATCCACCCAGTGTTGAGCTCTTGTATTTTCAGTACAGATAGTACATCTAGGCTTCACTTCCTCAGAAAATTTGAAGAGAAACCTTTATAAACAGTTGGCATAAGGGGAGAAGCAAATTCAAGAATAAAAATATGTTGAAAAGAATGCAGGATTCATGTTGAAATTCAGATCCTTTGGATTCTTATCCTCACTGTCAACTATAAGTGCCTTGTGCTTAGACTGGTTGCAATGTGCTATAGGAGAAGGGCCAAGCTTAGGACTGAAGGAATAGGTTTGCCTCTTGGTTAGTTGGAGTGAGATTTCCACATTGTATGTAACAGAAAGGTTAGTGTACAAAAAGGATAAGATCATGGAAAAAGAGCTATAGCCTGCTTCCAATCCGACTTGTCAGAAGCTGAGATTGGAAGGGAAGAAGCTGAAAAATAGGTGTCTGCACTGTAGAAGTGGGAGGAGGAAGGCAATTTTTTCTTCCCCAAATACCGAAAGCGTTAGAAGGTGTTCAGGTTACTTATTGTCTTCAAATATAGTCCACAAGTTTGATATTTGGGGTAGGGGTGGGAGGTCATGCTCATTCTGAAGGTTGTAGAATGGGCAGATGCAGAAAAAGGCTGCTGGTGGTAATGGAGCATGCTTTTGCACCTCTCTTTTAAATCAAACAGGATTTGTATAAAGTATATAATAGAGGAAGAGTTCTTACAGGGCCCAGTGAGTTCATACAGAGACTCCTATTTCATCCTATATCATTTATGTAGCAATTCTTTTTTTAAAAAAAAATACAGCTTGCGTTTGTTCTAACAGGATCACAGAAAAAGCTTGCAGAGTTACTTTTGAACAATAAAATACTGAATTTTGATAGTAGATTCTTTCTTTATATATATATATATATATAGGTTGTGAAAATGACGCGTTGCCCAACTTTATTAACAAGAGACGGGTACAGAATTCACAATAATGGAAAGTTTGGAGGCCTTCAGAATAAAGCCCCTCCTATAGAGAAGCTTCTGGGGACGGTTTTTGGAGCACCTCTGCCACCGCGTTGCAAGGCTATCGACCTACACATAGGTGCATTCAGAATTTAATAAATGAAATCAGCTATTACATAATATTTTCTTAAGTGTTTCCCTTAAGAAATCAATTAAAATTACTGCTAGATTTTAAGAAATTGATTTAACGAATTACTGCTGCTCTTGTTATATATTAAGCTAATGAAATAGAGGTTTTTAGCTGGCTTCCAGTATGATGCACATTGCAGCTATTAAAAAAACCAAACCATTATAGAGTAATGTACATTTTATTGTATCATAGGTGAACAAAATTATTTTGATTTTTGCTATGCATTGATATAGAATAAGAAGTCCACTGCTCTTAATTTAGTAGATTTTTTTTCCTACTTTTAGAAAAGCATTTTAAGAAAGCAACAAGGATTATATACAATTATTGAAATATAAAGTTGAAAGGTTTGTCAGGTGCCAGGTCTTGGACAAGATGTTTTTACGATTGTTACTTCACCCTCTCCCCACCCTGCTCTCTTTCACACATTCTCTGTAACAGGGGTCTTCAAACTCAGCCCTTTTATGACTCATGGACTTTCCTCAGCCAGCGTGCCTGGCTGAGGAATTCTGGGGGTTGAATTCCATGAGTCATAAAAGGGACGAGTTTGAAGACCCCTGCCCTATAAGATATGAGCTTCCTTCAAGCAGGAATTTCTAGCTTAATTATATTTAAAGGAGGAAGGGGGAGAATGAATCCAAGCATCACATGATAGCTCACTGGTAAATAAAGCACTTTCTTACACTGAATTTGTATACATTTAGCAAAAAAAAAATTATTCATCAAGCATTGTTCCATACTTTTTATTTAACGACAATGCATAGTGACTTCACTGTTTCTGCTAATTACTATTACAGATTATAGTGTTGTATTTTATTAACATATAAATCTTTTCTCTTTATATATTAGAACTCCTTCAGCAGTACCGTACAGCATTTTTCCAACATTCTAAAGTAAAGACTGAACTTGAAGAACAACTACAGTCAATTAATACTTCAGAAACGCAGAGTAAGAAAGAAGAGCTTGCTGAGCAGGAACAGAGACTTGCATTAATAGAGCAGAAATTAGGTATGTGTGTATTGACACACACATATATTACTAAAAGGCATTTTGGCACACCTTATTTTCAAATATAATGGAGTATAAATTTCTAAACATAAATAATAAAGTCATGTATAATTAGGCCCCAAGTTTTAATGAATCAAAAAGGACCTTCTATTCATATATAGGTACTCCTCAGCCATTTGTTTGGTGACCGTTCAAAATTGCAACAGCACTAAATAAAGTGACTTATGATCATTTTTCACACGGCCGTTGCAGCAATCCCATGGTCACATGATCAGAATTTGGATGCTTGGCAGTTGGCATGTATTTATGACAGATGCAGTGTCCCAGGGTCACAGGATCCTCTTTTGTGACCGTCTGACAAGCAAAGTCAATGGGAAAGCCAGATTCAATAAACAACTGTGTTACCAACTTAACAACTGCAGTGATTCACTTAACAACTGTGGCAAGAAATGTCATAAAATGGAGCAAAACTCACTTAACAACTGATTTCTTTAGCAATAGAAATTTTGGGCCCAATTTGTGGTTGTAAGTTGAAGACTTCCTGTCCTTCTAGATAAGAGAGCATCACAGGTAGTTCTCAACCTACAACCATTCATTCAACAACTGTTGAACAGTGGTGTTGAACAACTGATCCTTCAAGTTCTGGCTGTCCATGGTCACATGATCATGATTTGGATACTTGGCAACCAGTTTGCACTTATCGCTAGTTGTAGCATGCCATAATCATGAGAATATCATTTGCAACCTTCCCTGCTGGCTTTCCTAGAAAGTGATGGGGTAAGTCTTCCCAATTTATGCATCCTTCCCAGACACTCTGTGCTTGTGCCACCCAGGCCACTCACATACCGTCTCCGTCCTGCATCATACCTCTTGCATACTCTCTCGCACTTTTCCTGAGCCGCACCTCTCATGCCCTTGCAGCCTTTCGGACCTGCACCGCGCCTCCTGCACAGTCACTTGCATTCTTCTGAGTCCTTCCACTACACCATTGTAAACTGTCTCCAATCCTCCCCTGCATCCCCATGCACCCCCTGATAGCAGCCATTTACAGGTCTGCCAGCTTGGGATTTATAACTTTATAACTTTGGTTGAGGGAAACCAACAGGAGATTGTTCATCTGATAGCCATGGAATTTGATTAATAATACCAACTGGGACTCCAAGGATTGCAGTCACTAAGCAATGGAGTCACATTTTATGACAGCATCAGCAGTGGAAATTCCAGTCCCAATTGCTGCCATAAGTTAAGGACTCCTTGGAGATATTTGGAGAGGAAGGGAAGCAAAAAATATATTTTTTGCCAGTTCCCATTATATTGTAACTTTTGCCAGAGTGTTTTCCCAAACTTGTGGAAGGATTTTGAGATTGAGGAGAATAATTACTGGAACATATAGTTTTACTATTTTTGTTCCACAAAACTTTGGATCAAAGCCATAGTTCCTCTTTTTTGGTAGTATTAGAAGATAATTATTTTACCATATAATCCATAAAATAGTTTTGTATTTTAAAAAATGGGTTTTCAGTGCTAGAGATTTACTTTAAAATATGTATTGGATTTGGGTGAAATCAAATATATTGAACTGTCATTGTCACAGTTTCATAGTTATTTGTATATTATTATTATTATTATTATTATTATTATTATTATTATTATTATTATTATTATTATTAATTCAATTTCTCCCGAAGGACTCAGGGTGGTTAACGGGGCATATATAAATAACAATACAGAAGTTAAAAAGAAATTAAACAATGCCCAATTAAAATACAATAACAATAAAAACAATAAAAAAACCCATTAAAAAACCCTAACCCCATCAGGCCAGACCAGCTAATTCAAATAAGTGGGTCTTCAGGCCGCGCCGGAAGGAGCGAAGGTCCGATGCCATCCGGAGCTCAACTGGCAGTTGGTTCCATAATGCTGGAGCGCCCACAGAGAAGGCCCTCCCCCTGGGGGCCACCAGTCGACATTCCCTGACTGGAGGCACCCTAAGGAGGCCCTCTCTGTGGGCACGCACAGGGCGGAGGGGAGTTGACACCGGCAGCAGGTGGTCCCCGAGGTATCCCGGACCCATGCCATGTAAGGACTTAAAGATCATAACCAAAACCTTGAACCTCACCCGGAAGACAACTGGTAACCAATGTAGCTCGCGGAGCAAAGGTGTAACATGGGAGTACCGGGAAACTCCCAAGACAACTCTCGCGGCCGCATTCTGTACCAGTTGGAGCCTCCGAGTGATCTTCAAGGGAAGCCCCATGTAAAGAGCATTGCAGTAGTCCAGGCGAGAGGTCACGAGCGCATGAGTGACCGTACACAGGGCATCCCGGTCCAGATAGGGCCGCAACTGGCGCACCAGGCGAACCTGGGCGAAAGCCCCCCTAGTTACGGCCACTATATGATCTTCCAGAGTAAGTCGTGATGTACAGTTAACCTGGAAACATGCATAAAAGGGTAATATAATTTTTCTATTAAATTGTTATAAAGGAAAATACAATTAACCCTCCACTCTGTCTCTGAGGCTGGTAAGGTCAAAGGCTACTCGTAAAACATTAACACAAACAGTGTCAGAAAACCTTACTAGGCAAGATAGAGCAGCATAGTATAAGGCAGGGGTAGGCAACCTCGGCTCTTTTATGACTTGTGGACTTCAACTCCCAAAATTCCTCAGTCAGCACTGACTGAGGAATTCTGGGAGTTGAAGTCCACGAATCATAAAAGAGCCGAGGTTGCCTACCCCTGGTATAAGGAACCGAGGCCTACCGGAGATGGGAATTCAGAAGGTTGATTGGAATTTAGAGGGCAAAGTTCAGTTCTCTTCCTCATGCAGTCTGGAAGACAGTGCCCTGGGCCTGGGCTTGAGCCTAACTAAGCCTTGTTTCAATTTCTACAATTCACCATGCTACTTACACTCAAGAGATAGCGGTTTGAAAACAATTGTTAAGTGAATACTTCCTGACAAGTGTTACTGTCAAGTTTCCGACGTATGGGCTTTTCAGGTGACTCTGAGGCATTGTTTACCTTAACATCTAATGTTATTGCTTGACAGTTACGTGATCCAGTGGGGTGCCTGCAATTCCCACCTCATATCTTTTCTTTATTGGAAATGAAATGATGCAGAATGATCAATAGGAACAAAGGACAGGGAAGGGAGAAAGCTGAATGGGCCAGCTTGGGCGCGGTTGTTAGAGATAAATGTAATGGATTGATTTTATGAAGGGGTATTTTCCAAGCCAGTTTCACATAAATATACCACCTTTTAGCATCAAGTGCAGTTGTACATAATCAGGTATATTTGAATATGCAGAACTTTATACACACTATTCTATTTATTCTTGAACTGCCCATCTCCCTCAGATACTTGCAGCTATCTAGTATCATAAATTCTAAAATTAAAAGTAAGTTTTATCTACATAGATATGACCTCAAGTCAATGCAACAAATCATCACTCCCCTCAGAAGAGCTTGATTTGTCGGAGGCTCCAAGCCATTCAAAAACAGGAAGAGAAACAAAACGTTCATACAGGTTTGTCTATCAGGTCGGGGGTTGGGGCTGGGTGGTAGTGGAAAGCAGGCCCAATGCCTGCGGGGATCCAGTGGAGGGGATGGGGGGAAGAGAGGCAAGGGAACTGCATTGTCCCTGCAGTTGCCCGTAAGGGCAAACAATTGAGGGGGATGCTGCAGGGGCCAAAGCTTTGGGACTGGGTCACAAGCAGCTTTTGGGGAGAGTCCACGGTAACTTCAAAAGGCCTCTAAGTGAGCAGTCATAAGTCAAGGACTGCCTGTATCATTATTTTGTAGACATTGAGATGGGTATGCAAAAGCATAGTTTGCCCATCATGGGCTTCCAGAAGTATAACAAGTAAACGAGAACTTCTAATGTTGAAAAGATAATTGTAATAGAGCTATATAGTCTTCATAATATGTGACAGTGACTCCCCAAAATAATTTATGTTCTTTTTAGAAACTTAGAAAAGCAGCAGTTATGTACTGAAGTAGTCCTTATCCAGCCTGTATTTATTCGGAAATAAACGTCTGTTTGGTTATCAATGACCGACACTTGCAGATACAGAACTTTTATTATACACATTAGAAAACTACAACATTACATTACTTTTTGATATAATCGCCATTCAAATTGAGGCACTTGTCATAACATCTTACAAGTTTTGAAATTCCTTAGTAGTAGTCATTCGGCGCCAAATCTGGGATATGGGGATGATCAAAAACATCCCAACAGAACTACTTCAGAAGTTCTTGGGTGCATCTAGCAGTGTGCAGGTTAGCATTATTGTGAACCAACGCCACACCGGAAGTGGTGCCATAGAAAATCCCACCAAATGCAAAGATGGCAAAGAAGTACCACTAGTGAAGTTCATGGAGCGTGGTTTGACCCTCAGTTCAGATGTCTACAGTGAAATGTTACGAAAACTCAGGCAGGCCATCCATAACAAGTGTTGGGGCGTGCTGACTTCCAGTATGATGTTGGTTCACGTTAATGCTCGCCCGCACACTGCTAGACACACCCAAGAAGTTTTGAAGCAGTTCCATTAGGATGTTTTTGATCACACACCCCCTATAGCCCAGATTTGGCACCGAGCAACTACTACTAAGGAATTTCAAACTTTGTAAGACGTTAAGTGCCTCAATTTTTGAATGGCGATTAAGTAAAAAAGTAATGTAATGTTGTAGTTTTCTTATATGTATAATAAAAGTTCTGTATCTGCGAGTGTCATTGATAACCAAACGGAGATTTATTTCTGAATTGCCCTCGTATTTTTTAAGATTCTTTGTTGGTTGTACAAGTGAACCTGCAAATTTGATGTATGTTTATATCTAGATCTATGAAGTTCTATGGTAGGATATACAGATACTAAAAAGTATAAAGACTAATAATATGTAATGAATCCATGTTAATTTTACTTATTTTTAAAAATAAAAATCTTATGTACTTTATCATTTATTTTTCTCCTTTACAAAATGTTTAATCTGATCAATGTCATTTGCAGATTAAACTTGAAAGATATATTTGTTCATCATAGTTATTGGCATAAATGATATGCATTTATGATTTACAAACTATATTTCTATTATAAAAAGCATACATAATATTCTAAATTTAAATTATTAATAATATTTAAACTAATTTATTCATATAATCATAGTTCAAAAGAATCGGATTCAGCTCCTCCTATGAAGAAAAGAATAGGAAACAGCAACTAATGAATTATCTTCAAAGAAAGAAGACATAGATTATATTTGTTAAAATACAATTGTATATTGAAATGTGTATATTCTACAAATATATGTTACTTTCATTGATATTTTTATATTCATAAAAGAAATGTTTTTAATAAGAGTTGAGTTATTTTTTAACAGAATAACCTTTGTTTTTTATCAGTCTATAATATATATAACATATTATATGTTGCGGAAATATAACAATGCTTCGACTACATATGAACATTTTCAAATTTGACAATAAAAGTTTGGAATGACAACCATTCTCCTAGTACAATATAATTTAAATTAATCAATGTGTAACAAATTATCATTTTTAACTGAATTATGATTCATATACAGGAATGATATTTATTAACTGAAAAAGCATATTACTGAATGTAATAATACCCTGCCATGCAAAGCATCTAAATACTTTTCCTGTTTGTAGAATATGCTGAAATAAGATTATGTGTGCAATTAAGATTGAGAAATTGATGTTATATCCTTACTGATTGTTTAATACAGTAGCAGTAAGAGACTCCAGTTAGTGAATACTTATAACTTAATGAAATAATTTTTGAACAGCCTGGTGGCACATTGGTTAGAATGCAGCATTGCAGGCTAATTCTGACTGCTGATTGCCAGAGTTTGGCAGTTTGATTCTCATCAGCTCAAGGTTGACTCAGCCCTCCATCCTTCCGAGGTCGGTAAAGTGGCCCAGATTGTTGGGGGCAATATACTGACTCTGTAAACTGTTTAGAGAGGGCTGTAAAGCACTTATATAAGTCTAACTGCTATTGCTATTGCCATTGAAGTCTGTTCATCCTCATTTTCTCTATCAGCTGTTCAGTGCTATGGTAAACAACTATTTATTATGTAATTAAAGCACTTTATGGTTTTTTAGGGTTACAATACATCCTTATCATTTATACTGATAAGTGGAAAATGCAAAAAAGAAAGATATACAGAATACATTAAGTATGGGGTTCCCAAAGAGTTTCTTTGGCAATCAGAGCAACTCAGAGGTACAACTCAGCTTGTGCAAGCAAAGCAGACAGCAAAGCTTGGAGTTAATTTTGTAAAGTATCCAATGCTATGGTCCTAGTCTTTCATCAAAACATCCACAAATTGTGGCATTTAAAAAAAATACTGTTGAATTTTGTTTCTGATTGGGGGTGTTATCAAGTGTAAACACAGGATTCAGAAGTTCCTTACTGGTATGAAGTTAGTACAGCAAGAGCTCTCCTGTTTGTGGGGGGCCACTCAGAATCACACAGGTTGGGGCATCCTATAAATATATAAATTAGTTATCTAGCTATTTAAGGCTTTGATCTGAGTCAGGGGAAGAATATATTTTCCTATTTCCCTTTCTTTGAGGGTATTCTTCTGAAACTAAATATGAACATAAAAATGGGTTAAAAAAATAATTATGTGAGCAGAGAACAAAAATCATGAAAAATTTCCACACAGCTTCTTACTTGGTCCCACAAGTGTCCTTTCACTAGCTGACAAGTAACTTAATGAGTTGACAACGCTCCCTACAGTTGGCCAATTGGGAAGCCCATAAATTGGCACTTCAGTCAGCACCTCACATGTACTCCCCAACTTTGAGATTTACTGTACAGGAAAATGCTATCGGTGTTTTTGAGCTTTTACTGCTGAAAGATATTTTTCAAACATCTTACCTTGGAAAGGTCAAATTTAATAATATTTCTTTAAAACCCTGAATTCTCTTGCATGGCAATTTAATTATTATGAAAAAGATTACTGGTTTGACTTTTCAGGAGTTATAATGTTCAAATATTAACCTTACTCTAAATTGAAGAACTTAATAGTGGGAAATTACAACTGCACTTAGCAATTCTGAGAAGTGTACCAATTTTCTGTGATACAGTGGTATACCACTGTAAATTGGTACAAAATTGAGGTAAAATGACTGGATTCAGTGCTACATTGGATCATAATATTAACTGTTTGTTCATATTAAATTAGAAAAAGGTGTTATTCTGAAAAATTCATGAACAGTAGTCCTGGAAATCAGCAAAGATATTCTGCTCCGGATGTTATGTTTGTTACAGAAATCTAAATTCTCTTAGATTTCTTCTTTCCAATCCATTCTGATCTGATGATTGATGAAAATAACTCTACAGAAGTTTCCACCTATGAATCAGCACAGACTGGGCACTTTCCTTCAGGAGGAAGCCAACAGACTATATATGGGAGAAGACTAAAAGGAGGTGGTCTGAAGTCACCAAGGCTGTTTTGGCAAAGCAAACTGGGTAATTCTGCTTCAGTGAAATAAAGCATTTCAGAACATGGAGGTAACTAACAAACCAAATTGTAGTGCTTCTCAAACACCTACTAGAGACTAAAATTCCTGCACTGAGCAGAAGAACGTCTAAACCAGACATGTCAAACACAAGGCCCGGGGGCCAGATGCGGCCCGCAAAATGGTTTCATGTGGCCCGTGAAGCCATCCTGGAAACAGTGAGGGAATGGCCCCCACTGCCTTGGCCCTGGCCCAGAGACCCTCCTTCTGCCAGAGACCCTCAGATCTGTCCCATTCCTGCCCAGGCCCCCATAGGCACTCTTGATGCCAACGATGTAGAGCTGGCCACGCCCACCCACTAGGCCATATGCACTCTAGCCACGGCCACCCAGTAGGCCATGCCCTCCCTGGCCACACCCACCCGGCCCCCTGAGGGCAACCGCAATGCTGATGTGGCCCTCAATGAAATTGAGTTTGACACCGCTGGTCTAAACGATCCCTTCCAACTCTTTGAGTCTTTCATTCTATAAAATCTTAACGTTACTAAAGGTATTTCAGTAGTGCCTAAACATTCAAAATGCCTCTTTGGCTTTTTATGTCTGTTTAGGTTTTTCATTGGGATCTTGATTTGCTTTCTAAGCCCATAAAATCATCACAAACAACTCACATTGACTCTGAATTTGGCTAATTATCTCTGCTAATTTGGCCCTTGATTATGCGTCCTACAAAATCTTCAGGAACTGTTAAGAATTTTGCCCTCAAGAAATGCAGGCTGTAGTAATACTGAAAAACAATTTGGCTTTATTGCCTTGTTCAGACATGGCTTTGGATGAAGATTTATATGAGGCCTGCCAATTATATTTTGTAAATCATAGATTATGGCATAAACTTACATTACATTATGATTTATTCAACAAACTGATTAAATAAACTTGACTTTGCATGATACACCTATCCAGTTAGTTGGGAGATTTTTCAGCTAACATGACAAAATTATTTGTTTTTGGGAAGCTCACAACTAGTGAACAATTTTAGAAAAAAAATATTGTTTAGTTAATCCCAGTTCTAGAAGTGAAAGAATTTTTTAAAAAAATGACCTGATTTGATTCTGATACAACTATTCTTGTTCAATAACTCAGAACAAAATTACCTCCCATTTTTTTATTCTCCCTCAGAACATAACTATAATTGGTTTTGAAATGTAGAGAATAATTTAAATACTTTTTGTTCAACACAGATTAAGCTAGGCTGAGATATTATCATATACTGCTTGCTTGCTTCATTAACTTTTTGAAACAAACTACTTTCTGAAGAGTATTTGGAAGAAAGACTTATGTTTAAAACTCATTAATTTTTCTCAGTGGTTGAGAAGAGGTCCATAGATAATTGAAATAAATATTCATTTGTCTGTATATTATTCTTTTATCTAATCAGAATGGTTGCAATTGTAAAAAAAAACCTCAGCCTAAGATACTAAATAAAAAACTGAAGGAGACATAATAAATATATATATAAAATACTAAATAATCATAAAACAGTTCACAAAATCTGGTTGTGAAGCATTCACATCACAGAATCTTATGTGAAGAAGTTACCTTTTTACTATAACACTGTTACCAAAAAAGGAAACTGCTCTTAAAAGTTGCAGTTCTTTTATTTAAAGATTGAAATTGCAGCATTAAACAAAAAACTCTTAATTACATGTTTTTTGTTGTCTGTCTGAAGACTATCTTTGGACCATGCTTGTTATCTCTTAAATGCCACCCCCTCTCATTAAGGCAGCAGCTTAAGATTGGTGCTTCCAGTAGATTTTTTTTTTTACACCAAGGAAGGATTCTGGTTTAATTTAAAGGAAGAATGAATTTACATTATTCATATACTGGCCACATTCTGCAATAAAATCTTTTAGTTTTAGACATTGCAGCCAAGCATTATGTAGTTAAAATGGCAAAATATGTGGGAGTGCACACAGAAATCATGTTAGGAGTCTCGACGTTGAAATAATTTTTGTACTACTAAGGCCGTCTATCTGGAATTATATGTCTTTGAATTCAGGGGATTTTTTTTTTTTTGAGGCGTGTGAAGTATACTAGAAGTGGTGAATGCTCCAACACTGGAAGTTTTTAAGAAGAGACTGGCCAACCACTTGTCTGAAATGGTATAGAGTTTCCTGCCTGAGCAGGGGGTTGGACTAGATGACCTCCAAGGTCCCTTCCAACAACTTATTATTATTATTATTATTATTATTATTATTATTATTATTATTATTATTATTATTATTATTGATTCAAAGAAAGGTTATAGGTTTTCTTTAATCATTTCTACCACCAGATCAGAGATTACAGGAAAGGACCAATTTTACTGGAAAACTCTTAAAAGGGAGCTATTTATACATATTAGTTTTCTATCTATAATTTCGCATTGTTATTATTCCTCATGAAATGCACTTAATGTTTTTAAGCAGGCATATTAAATATGAATTTAGAGGGAGAATTCTTAAAAGTGAAAACCTAAAAAATTTTGAACACTCATACATTTCAGGGTGAGTAATGAAGTCGATACAGTTGTTTTCCAAAGATAGTTTGCCATTTAAGGCTGCAATCCATACTCCAGACTTCTATTCAACATGACGCAATTATTGTAGCCTTGCTACTGCCAATGGATGTGTTTTCCTTTACAGTGCAGTTAGAAATTTGGCAGCTATGTAAATATGTAAGGCTTAATATATGATATGGTTTCATCAGATATTTGTGCAGGTATCTCCACTAAAGCAATTGCATCTATAAATGAGGTACTTGTGATAAAATTTGGAAACTTAGAATGGTTTATAAGTCATAAACCATTATAAGTTTATTTATAAGTTAATATAAGTTAAGACTTGTTTGGTACTGTATTTGATTAGCACATTGTGTGATTCCAGTCATTCGTAAGCAAAAGATAATGGCTTAAAAAGTGCACAAACAAACAATTGAGTTTTATTTAATAAAACTTTAAAACAATGTCTTGGCATGATAACAAAGTGACAAGATACAAAGTAACCATCTTATTTTTTTAAATATTTCATAGAAAATGGAGGCTGTTGCTAATATAAACAAAGAAACAATAGAACAGTTTGGTATTCTGGGAACCAGGCTTGCAATCTATTCTGCAACTTAACAAGGTTATGAAGGGTGCTCTATTGAAGTATTTAACAGAGTAACAAAGTTGGAAGAGATCTTGGTGGTCTTCTAGTCCAACCCCCTGCTCAAGCAGGAAACTCTATACCAGACATGTCAAACAGAAGACCCGGGGGCCGGATCCGGCCCGCGAAGTGGTTTCATGTGGCCCACGAAGCCATCCTGGAAACAGTGAGGGAACAGCCCACACTGCCTTGGCCCTGGCCCAGAGACCCTCCTTCTGCCAGAGACCCTCAGATCTGTCCCACTCCTGCCCAGGCCCCCATAGGCACCCTTGATGCGTAGGTCATACGCACTCTAGCCACGCCCACCCAGTAGGCCACGCCCACCCTGGCCATACCCACCCGGTCCCTTGAGGGCAACCGCAATTCTGATGCGGCCCTCAAATTGAGTTTGACATCCCTGCTCTATACCATTTCAGACAAATCGTCGTCCAGTCTTTTTTAAAAAAAAAACCTCCAGTGTTGGAGCATCCACAACTTCTGAAGGCAAATCATTCCACTGATTAATTGTTCTGTCAAGAAGTTTCTTCTTAGTTCTAGGTTGGTTCTCTCCTCGATTAGTTTCCATCCATTGCTTCTTGTCCAGCCTTCAGGTGTTTTGGTTCTCTCAGAACCACTTCCCATTTAAAAAAATTATGGAGGTCGCCCCAGAGCTAATAATCAATATTATTATATTTAAAATTAAAGTTGTGGCTTTTGCTGCTACTACTGCTTCTCACAATGGATGGGATTCTAAGATATTTTTTAATATAGGCTAGCAAATAATTTTGATTTTGTGGACGCTTAAGAGGATCCTGAGGAACCCCTGTATATCGTTGGATCATGCTTAGAGAAACATTGCTCTACTGTATCAAGCTTTTTCCCAGTCTTCCATTAAAGTTCCTGTTTTTCTTCTGTAGAGGTATGCCATGTTCAGTGACTGTTGTTAAGCAAAGTGGTCGCAAAGTGGAACTGCAGTTGTGCTGATGACCTTACAGGTAGTCCTGGAGTTAAAATGGCAATTGGGACCAGAATTTCTGTTGCTAACTGATGCAATACTACAATATGTCAGATGACCGACCACATTGCTTAATATCCATAATCCCTGTAGTCCCCGATGCAGTCATTAAGTGAAAAATTGTAGGAAATTAAGCAAGTACTCCCTCTAGACCTCAGTTTTCAACAACTAAATTCAGGCAGACAAGCCAGCTGCAAGTCCCAGGTTACCTGCAAACAGGCCAGCAAGCAGGTAAACGACTACTGTCAGGTGGGACTGCTGAATGGCTGGGGAGGCATGCACAAGCACAATGGGGTTGAGGTGGCTGCTACCAGGTGGGAGGGTGTGCAAGTAATGGGGGAGGTGCAGCATGAGTGCAATGTGTCTTGGGATGATTGGTGGCAGGTGGGAGAGGGTGCGCAAGTGGCCAGGGAGGTGTGGTGTGAGTGCAGAGGGTGCTAGGGAAGTTTGGTTAAGGTGCTGGCTTAGAAACCGGGAGACTATAAATTCTAGTCCTGCTTTAGACATGAAAACCAACTGGGTGATCTTGGACCAACCATTCTCAGCCCAACCTACCCACAGGGTTGTTGTTGAGAGGGAAATAGGAGAAGGAAGTAGAATTATGTACGTTCGTCTTGTTGAGTTATTTATAAAAATAACAAATGCAGGATAACAAAAAGTTGTGATCATGTTGCGGGATGCTGCAATCATTGTGAATCAGCTCCCAAGTTCCCAAATGGTGATCATATGACTGCAAGGGAGTTGGTATGTCCAGACCTTGAGGACTGGTGCTAACCATCACTCCTTTAGCACCATTGTAGCTTTGAATAGTTGCTGAACAACTCATTAACTGAGGACTACCTGAAGTTCAGCTTTCCTTTGGTTTACAGAACTCCAAAGGTCATAAATGAGGACCCAGATTGTTGGGGGCAATAAGCTGACTTTGTAATAATGCCGCTTGGGGGGGGTGTATGAAAGCCCTAATAAGCAGACATATACATAGAATGAAGGCTACTGCTAAGCTTGTAAGCCGCCCTGAGTCTTCGGAGAAGGGCGGGATATAAATGGAATTAAAATAAAAATAAATAAATAAATAAATAAATAAATGCAAGGGCTAATCATAAAGCTACTTTTTCAGCACTATTGTAATTATGAGTGGTCACTGAAACAAAGGCAGCTACTAAACAAGGACTACCAGTATGTTTGGTTTTGTGTATTCCTCAGTTTTACAAATTTAAATACTAACAATATTATCTGTATTTTATTATGTTCTGAATTCAAGTTTCCACTCAAATTGCATGATAGCTTTTAATGTTAAAATTTATGTTTGTAAGGAACAAATAAATCCTTGTTGGTTCAATAGTAATAGCAAAACTAGCAAACATTATACTACATATGGAAAGTGTTTTTACATCTTGGGACGACTTCAAAGAAATGAAAAGAAATTAGTCGTAAGTTGAGGGCATAGGCACATTTTAGAAAATAATGTTTAGTTTCCCTCATAGCCCTAAGTAATGGGGACAAAATCCTTATGAAACAATTGATTGTTTTAAAGCTCTATTACTTCCACTATAAGAAAGAAATTGATACTTCACTATTAATTTTCTCTACTATTTTGATTATACAATAAAGCTTGCTATCTAGAATCATTGGAATTTGGATGTAATTTTCACCACAACTCAAAACAGATTGTACTTGATGGGGTAGTAAATCAAGGCAAATGTTTTCTATATACAGGCATGACAGTATTTCCTGTTATTTTGATCAAGTCACAACTGATGTTTAATCATTCAGTACTGAACATAGAAAGAGCTTCAGCAAACACATTATTTTGGCAATTACTTTGTCATAGAAGCATTTGAGTGATTTCAAAAAAGCTAAGGAAGGATTGGACCTATTTAGCATTTGGATGAGAGCCCATTGAGAAATTCCAGGGAAATGTGAAACTGGAAAAAAACTTTCCTGAGTAATGTTTTAGAGGCGCTAGAGAAAGAAAAGAGAAGTTTTAAAACTAGTAAATTCATACTTGGCGAGTAGCTGTTCTTTTTAATGGCTGCCTGAGATGAAAAAATGTGTAAAGGAACATACCAAGAATCCTTCTTTCCTTTCATTCTTGATTTCTTTGAGCTGTTATAAGTAATATAGTTTGCAGGACCTTTAAAAGAGAATTATAGTAAATTAAAAATAGAATGTTCCTGTGCTAATCTAACACAACTTATTAAGGCATGGTCTCATCCTGAGGCATCTGATAAATTTTGACAAATTTGAAGGCCTGGTGGTCTTATATCCAGCAGAAGTACAAGGAGGTGCTGCAAGCGCTCTCTCTCTCTCTCCCTCTCTCTCTCTCTCTCTCTCTCTCTCTCTCTCTCTCTCTCTCTCTCTCTCTCATTAATGTCACCCATTTGTTTATATAGTGAAAGCTTGTGATGTGCCTCTGTTCATACATGCAACCCTCCTATCTGAAGATGGAATGAGAAATTACATTCTCTTTTTTGTGGTCCATTTAGACCAGGGGTGTCAAACTCAATTTCATTGAGGGCCGCATCAGCATTGCAGTTGCCCTCAGGGGGCCAGGTGGGTGTGGCCAGGGTAGGCATGGCCTGCTGGGTGGGCATGGCTAGAGTGTGTATGGCCTACTGGGTGGGCGTGGCCAGCTCTACATCATTGGCATCAAGGGTGCCTATGGGGGCCTGGGCAGGAGTGGGACAGATCTGAGGGTCTCTGGCAGGAGGGGGGTCTCTGGGCCAGGGCCAAAGCAGTGGGGGCCATTCCCTCACTGTTTCCAGGATGGCTTCGCGGGCCACATGAAACCACTTCACGGGCCAGATCTGGCCCCCGGGCCTTGTGTTTGACATGTCTGATTTAGACGTTTGAAATACAGATGTGTTTATATACAGCTGTTGAAGAATCAAGAATCAGGTAGTCTTCTGGTTCTGAAGGCAATTCGGACTGGAATTACCATTGTTAAATGGTGTGATCATAAAGTGCAACGTCATACAGCTGTATCACTTAGCAACAAATGCTAGTTGCCACACAAGTCATGAAGTGAGAAGCAGCAGTGAGCCTAGGTAAGGAGCATGGAAGTGCTGCAGGGGGGGGAGATTGACGAGGCCCTGGTACAAGCCTTACATGAGTTGGGTGAGGCTGGGGATGAGGGGTGCTGTGGCAGGGCACAAGCACAGGAAGGCCAGGAGGGGGATGGCTTAGTGGGATGCAAGGATAGGAAGATCAGGGAATGGGTGGTGCAGCAAAGCCCAAGGTTAGGTAGACCAGTGATAGATGGTGCAGCAGGGAAGCCAGGGGATGGATAGTGCAGTGGAGCCCATGTGCTGGGAGATTTGGAGGGACATATCTGAGTGACTTATGACCTTCCTTGCCAATTTCCCCATTAACTTTGTTTGCCAAGAGCCCAAGTAGTGATCACATGAGTGCAAAGATGATGCGATGGCTGGAACTTCAAGGACAAGCATTATGTACCACTCAGCACTATCCCAACAGTCACTGAATGACTGGTCAGTAAGTCAGTAAGAATTCAAGTATGTAACTTCAATAGAAGTACAGTATTGCACTTATTGGTAATTCTGTATTGGTATTATTGGTCATGATTTATGAAATTTGGCTAGCATGTTTATGCTCTGTGTACATATGTTCAAACATTAATACTTTAGAAAACTGCTTATTCAAGCTAGTAACATCAGCATTAACTCCTCATTCCTTTCCTCCTATTTATTAAAGATATAATTTTAAAAACATATTTACACTATGATGCTGTTCTATTCTTGCCATCAAGTAAGCTCCATTGAACTCTAGGGAACATACTATTATATTGCCTAAAGATGTACTAGATTGTATTATTAATTATATGCATGCCATTCCATTTACCAGATTTCACACATTTGTCATATTTTTTTTCCTTTCAAAATAAAAACACATGCACATTCTGCAATTTGTTATAGCCTATGCTGTCACTATTTTCCTCATCAAAACTTCTAGCTCAGTTAAAGGCGTTGTTGTTAGCTGCGAAGTCGTGTCCGACCCATTGCAACCCCATGGACAACGTTCCTCCAGGCCTTCCTGTCCTCTACCATCTTCTGGAGTCCATTTAAGCTCACGCCTACTGCTTCAGTGACTCCATCCAGCTACCTCATTCTCTGTCATCCCCTTCTTCTCTTGCCCTCAATCTTTCCCAGCATTTGGCTCTTCTCCAGTGAGTCCTTCCTTCTCATTAGGTGGCCAAAGTATTTGAGTTTTAGCTTCAGGATCTGGCGTTCTAAAGAGCAGTCAGGGTTGATCTCCTCTAGGACTGACCGGTTGGATCGCCTTGCAGTCCAAGGGACTCGTAGGAGTCTTCTCCAGCACCATAGTTCAAAGGCCTCAATTCTTTGCCACTCAGCCTTTCTTATGGTCCAACTTTCACTGCCATACATTGCAACTGGGAAGACCATAGCCTTGACTATACGCACTTTTGTTGACAGGGTGATATCTCTGCTTTTTTGTGTGCTGTCTAGATTTGCCATGGCTTTCCTCCCAAGGAGCAAGCGTCTTTTAATTTCTTGGCTACAGTCCCCATCTGCAGTGATCTTGGAGCCCAGGAAAATAAAATCTGTCAGTACCTCCATTTCTTCCCCATCTATTTGCCAGGAATTGAGAGGGCCGGATGCCATGATCTTGGTTTTCTTAATGTTAAGTTTCAACCCAACTTTTGCACTCTCCTTCTTCACCCGCAACAAGAGGCTCTTTAGTTCCTCTTCACTTTCTGCCATTAGAGTGGTATCATCTGCATATCTTAGGTTGTTGATATTTCTCCCGGCAATCTTAATTCCAACTTTTGATTCATCTAGCCCTGCCTTTCTCATGATGTGCTCTGCATATAAGTTAAATAGGCAGGGCGACAGTATACAGCCTTGCCAGACTCCTTTCCCAATTTTGAACCAATCAGTGCTTCCGTGTCCAGTTCTCACTGTTGCTTCTTGGCCCACATATAGGTTTCTCAAGAGACAAATGAGATGGTCTGGTACTCCCATCTCTTTAAGAACTTGCCACAGTTTGTAGTTAACCACACAATCAAAGGCTTTAGCATAGCCAATGAAGCAGAAGTAGATGTTTTTCTGGAACTCCCTAGCTTTCTCCATGATACAGCGTATGTTGGCAATTTGATCTCTAGTTCCTCTGCCTCTTCAAAATCCTGCCTGTACTTCTGGTAATTCTCAATCCACATACTGCTGGAGTCTAGCTTGTAGGATTTTAAGCATAACTTTACTAGCATGTGAAATGAGTGCAATGGTGTGATAGTTTGAACATTCTTTGGCACTGCCTTTCTTTGGAATTGGAATGTAAACTGATCTTTTCCAATCCTGTGGCCACTGTTGAGTTTTCCAAATTTGCTGGCAAATTGAGTGTAACACTTTTACTGCATCGTCTTTTAAGATTATGAATAGCTCAGCTGGAATACTGTCACCTCCACTAGCTTTGTTGTTGCTCAGCTTTCCTAAGGCCCACTTAACTTCACATTCTAGGATGTCTGGCTCGAGGTCAGTGACCATCTCATCGTGGTTATCAGGGACGTTAAGCTCATTCTTGTATAGTTCTGTGTAACTTTGCCATCTCTTCTTAATGTCTTCTGCCTCTGTTAGGTCCCTGCCATTTCCTTCTCCAGTGGATCACGTGTTATCAGAACTCTCTGCTATGACTGGTAGAAAACCTTAAATTCTTTCTTCAAAGTATATTAAAAACTAGCTTTAAAATTACTAATACAAACAAATATTTATTGAGATGGAGCCTATGTGTAATTGCTTTTCATGGAGCAAATATTTCCTCACAACGTACAAATGTGTCCTAATTTATATTCAAAACATCTTCTACATCCAAAGTAGTAATTTTCATGCCTTCAAGGACATTGTTCTGTTATACTGAACTAATTTCTTATTTCAAGTTTTGAAGAGCCAGGGTGGTGCAATGGTTAGAATGCAATATTGCAGGCTAATTCTGCCAACTGCCAGAAGTTCAATTCTCACCAACTCAAGGTTGATTCAGCCTTCCATCCTTCTGAGGTCGGTAAAATGAGGGCCCAGATTGTTGGGGGGCAATATGCTGACTCTGTAAACCGCTTAGAGAGGGCTGTAAAGCACTATGAACCTGTATATAAGTCTAAGTGATATTGCTATTGCTATTGCAAATTGTTGTCAACAAGCATATAGTTCTAAGTTTATTCAGCTAGACAAGTTTGCATGCTTTTGTTCAGTAACTTTGTATTTGATGTAAAAGCAGATGATTAATGAGATTTCTTCAAGTAAGAGGTCTTATGACTGTGCAAAAGTTTGCAGATTATTACAATAATTAGACTTTTTAAAGAAATGAACCATAATGTATCTTCAAGGTATGACAGCAAAATAAAGTGTGCAGCATATGCATGCCTTTAAAGGATAAGGAACTTTCTTTGGCCTATCTATGTACTACTAAAACACTTATTGTCATGACTCATGACCTTTAAATGGGGAAAATGCTGCATCACGGGGCAACAGTTTTTGAGCCAAGGCATCTCGAAGTGACTTTCTTACGGAATATGTCCAAAATCCTGAAACAATGTCCCAAGGAGGCAGGGGTTGTCTAGCTGCTTACTAAAGTGCCTAAACATACTGAGCGCTTGTTTTGGACGTGTTTGCTGCATTGTGTAAGAGTATTCTTGGAAAAGGAAAAGGTTCAACCAGTCCTCAACTGAATGGAACGAAAAGGGCCAGGGAGGGGACGGTTTGGAAACTAAAACTCCTTCTGGTCGGAAACTCGCAAAGCTTTCCCCAGCAGAGAGAGATTAAAGAGGCCTCCTGACAAAGGGCTCCGTAAGCGAGGGGATGGAGGCGAGGCATCCGGGGTGCTTGCGTGACTGCTCGAAGAGCCAGGAATAGGCACCAGTCTCAAACCCTTCACTACCACTTAGTTTCTCACAGCCACCACACGCTGTTTCTCCTCAACTCTCCACACGCTCTTCTCAGAAGAACGCCGAGAGCAATTTGTGCCTTTCTGCTTAGCAAGAATGAGAAAGGGTTGCACGCTGTTTGGTCAGAGAAGAAGGGGGGGTGGAGGAGGAGGAGGAGATGGAGGCTAGCCACCCTTCGGGTAGGATGTGCGAACCGGAGGGCGGAAACTTTGGAGGAAGAAGAAGGGAAGAAGCGAGCGGGCTGAAGGGAGAGTCGGTGGGATTTCTTGCGCCGGTGGAAAATCTCAGCGGGAGAACTGAACCGAAGTGAAGCAAAAAAAAAAGTGGCGGGAGAAGAGAAAAGGCGTGTTAAGAAGCGACGAAGCGACGAACAGAGTAGCCAGCGGGCAGGCGAATCCCACCACAGCGGCTCTGCATCTTCTTCACGCCTCGTCGCTTCCCACGCGAGTCAAGTGAGCGGGTGGCGCGCCAGTTCGAGCGGAAATGGAGCTGCTTGGGAAGCCCTTCGGCTGCGCTGTGGCGCTCGTCTTGTCTCTCGGGGGCTGCCTCAGTCTGGTCTCCCCCCACTCGGCTCCAGGTCGTTCGGGCGCCAGAAACAAGTAAGACTCCTTCCGCCCCTCCGACCCGGCTTTCCCCAATCCACCTTCCCTTCTCCGGGCCTCGGGAAAACTATTTGAACATTTCAGGTCTGCCTCTGGGCCGCGTACAGAGACCTCTGGGGGCTCACAGATGATTTCCCTGCCATTTGCAATGCTGCAGGGTGAACAATGTAAAACCCAGAGTCGACGGGTGGAGTTCCCCCGTCTCTTGGATACCCGCTGACTCCCGGCTTTTCTCCCTGGTCTTGACAGGTCGGAAGAGGCGAGGTCAGAGGCGAGTTTGATACTCTCTTCTCTGTTATGTATTAAGCTACCCACTACACAACATTCTCAAACCTGCCAGTTTGGAGCAAATGGTGGCAAAATGGAGAATGGGTGGATTGGCGAGCCTAGGGAACCTCTTCCCTGATCCATGTAGTCAGTTACACCTTCTGGGCTGGGAAGCACGGCCTGCCGGAGCTGCCATCTTCTGAAAGAACTTGGGCTGAGTTCACACGTGCCTTCCATGAGTTTCCGTGTACGACTTGAATTGGCTGATTCCTTCTACAACGTTTATTTTGTGATTCATTTCTTCCTTTTGAATATTTGTACAGTGTCATGCCTTTGACTGAATTTAGAGCTCTGGTTCCTTTTTAGCCAACCCAAAACAGTTCGCCTGCCACTGAATTTCAGTACCAGTCAGGTACTTCTGCTTATTTTGACATTGTTGTGCTTTGTCCCCGCCCGCCCACCAATGACTTAAGGTTAGGATTATTGATTGACACCTGACAGTTCTCCAATGAATTTATGTACATACAATGTACATACAATGAATTTATGTCATACGAATCTATGGCAGGCCAAATTTTCTGGACAAATGATTTTAGCCCTAGTGGCTAACAAAAAACAAACAACAGTGGAACCAATTGCAATGAATGCAGCGTATGCACTCTTCAGCACACAATCCAATAGTTATTCTCTATGTGATATCTAAATTCAGATTGTGCTTCTTGTCAGTTGGAGATTATTATTTCTGATAGCAAAAGAATATTCTCTGCTGTTTCTATAACGTATGAATACTATCAGGCTGGTCTTCCCTTTGGTGAAAACACATGTTGACATTGCTTAGACTATATGTTTAGCTGTCAAAGTGTCTTGTCTTTATTTATTAAATTTATATGTCACCCATCTTGCCATCCAGAGATGGCATTTTTTTATTGGTTAATCAAGGAGAGCCCAATCATCAATTGATATCAGTAATACTTGAGTTCTTTTGAACATGAATTTAGTGCTATTCCCAGACAGCACTAAACATGTTCCAAAGCAGAATGAGCACCCTGGATGCAATATTTATCACACTTGGAATACTGCATCCAGTTTTGGTCACCACAATATAAAAAAGATGTTGAGACTCTAGAAAGAGTGCAAAGAAAAGCAACAAAGATGAGGGGACTGGATGATAAAACATACAAAGAACAGTTGCAGGAACTGTGTATCTCTAGTTTAATGAATAAAAGGACTAGGGGTGATATGATAGCAGTGTTCCAATATTTGAGGGGCTGCCACATAGAAGAGAGGATCAACCTATTCTCCAAAGCACTTGAAGGCAAGACAAGAAGCAATGGATAGAAACTAATCAAGGAGAGGACCAATCTAGAAGTAAGGACAAATTTCCTGACAGTTTGAACAATTAATCAGTGGAACAACCTGCCTCCAGAAGTTGTGAATGCTCCAACATTGGAAATTTTTAAGAAGAGACTGGACAACCATTTGTATGAAATGGTATAGGGCAGGGGTCGGCAACCTCGGCTCTTTTATGACTCGTGGACTATGCTGGCTCAGGAATTCTGGGAGTTGAAGTCCACGAGTCATAAAAGAGCCGAGGTTGCCGACCCCTGGTATAGGGTTTCCTGCTTGAGCAAGGGTTGAATTAGAAGACCTCAAAGGTCCCTTCTACCTCTGTTATTCTATTATTCCCTCTTTACAATCTGGATTGGAAATAATCAAGGAACAAGAATCCAAGAGCTCTAAGAGGATTTATTATAAATAAAATAAAAGTTACAATACAATTCAAGCAAGTATCTATTCTCAAATGGAACAAGTATATATAGGTAGTTTTAGGGCAGCAAAACACTTGTCTATTTTCTCCTACTGTTTCTATGGAGAGTGCTAGATACGCTCTTAGCATTTAGCAATATCAATGGCATTTAGGCTTATATACCACTCCATTGGGCTTTACAGCACTCTCTGAGCAGTTTACAAAGCCATGATATTGCCCCCCAAAATATAGGTCCTCATTTTATCAACATCGGAAGGATGGAAGTCTGAGTGCCCCATCAGGATTGAACTCCAGGCTGTGGGCAGAGTTTGCCTGCATTCTAACTGCTGCACCACCAGGGCTCTTCTTTTGTAATAGGCAAAAAAAATAGAAAAAAGAGTATGGAGTATGTCCTGCCATGGTTATGTGCAAGCAGGGAAAAGTCCTGAGTAGAGCCGAATGCCTCTTGCTACTGGGAGTTGTAGAGTGAGGATAAAGCAGTTGGAAATGGTACTGTGCAGATGTATAAGATAAAAAAGTACACAGTTACACTGTACGCATTAAGATATGTTTCATCTATCTATGCTTACATGAAGAAGCCATAATTTACTAGGTGCCTCTGTTTTGCTAATATCCCATAGTCAAATGAAAATGTATATCAGTGTTCCATATTTTGGTATTCGCCAGATGTGAAACTATAGCTTCCATAATCCTCAGCCTGATTTACAGCATACACTGTAAAGACACCAAATTTGTGAACATTGTCTTAGATGACTTTATTAAGTGTTCTTTAATTTTATCACATTTTTGTCGTTCCATCTAGATAGTGTTGACATCTGAAGTAATGATTTCAATAGAAATTTATGTTTCACTTTGTCTTTCTAAATGGTATTCCAGTTGGGGATGAGATTTTTTTGGTAGTCTCTCTTGCAGGAGGTCATCCGAGTAGGCAGGTGTAATTGTTGAGCTACCCCCATGTCACTTTTGTGTCTATTGTTCCTCATTTATATAAAAAGTTGTGTGAAAAATCTACATTACTTTAGATAGCACTTTATTTATTTATTTTTTATTTTAATTCCATTTATATCCCGGCCTTCTCCGAAGACTCAGGGCGGCTTACAAGCTTAGCAGTAGCCTTCATTCTATGTATATGCCTGATTATTAGGGCTTTCACACACACCCCAAGCGGCATTATTACAAAGTCAGCTTAATTGCCCCCAACAATCTGGGTCCTCATTTTACTTGGCACTGGAAACCTACCATTTTTGTATAACATTTATATGTAGTCCTCTACTTACAACCATTTGTTTAGTGACAGTTCAGAGTTTCTGAATGGCACTGAAAAAAGTTACTTATGACCAGTTTTCACATTTACGACCATTGCAGCATCCCCATGGTCACGTGATCAAAATTTGCTTGGCAACTCGTGTGTATTTATGACACTTGCACTGTTCTGGAGTCACATGATCACCATTTATAATCTTCCCAGCTAACTTCCAACAAGCAAAGTCAATAGGGGAAGCCTGGTTCACATAACAACCTCAGTGATTTGCTTAACAACTTTCACAATGGTTCGAGTCAGGGATGTCCAATCTTGGCAACAACAAGACATTTGGACTTCAACTCCCAGTTGGGTGAGGAATTCTGAAAGCTGAAGTCCACAAGTCTAAACGTTGGCAAAGCTGGACATCCCTGGTTTACAAAAAATAATTTGTTTTAAAAATAATAAATATATCTACTGTTTTGGAGACTTGAATTCTTGAATGCCTGTTCATGCTTTTTCCAGGGCTATTGTTATTGAGAGTAGCCTGACACTTAAGTTTTTTTTGTTGTAGTTGAATGTTTCAAAATTTTATTAAGCAAAATTCCACACAGATGGCAATACTTAATCTTTAAAGAAAAGAATAGAGTTCTATTAGAATAGGAAAATTTAATTCCATCAAGCAAAACAGTAAACAAAGGTATTGAAATCTGATTTATGTACTTAAAATATTTGCCTTTTTTCATTTAGTTTCCTACAGTTGTTTGGCATGCAGAGTTTGCATCGTGATGTATTTGTATCATTATTACTCCACCTGTTCTCACCCCCACAGACACTGTTTGACCCACTGATAATCAGCCACAGCTTATAAAACATAAACGTTACATTAGTCCTTAAGTAAAACCATATTATGATTTAGCACAATGTGTACGAATCCTGTCTCTTTTGCATTTTGGAATGGGATTTATGTCTCCGTATCTCAAAATACAAAAACACAAATTCTGTGTCTACTTATCTGGGAACATGGCTCATCTTGCATTTGAGTAGACATACATAAAATGAGCTCTTATCCTCATACATTCTGTTAGTCTCTGAATTTTATTTAACTCCTATATTTGCATCCAAAAAGAACACATGCATTATAGCTAGAGGATCTTCTGTGTTCCTCATGTGTTGGACCAGTGGTAGGAAGTGGAAGAAAATAATTGCTTCTCTGCTTTGATTCTCTCTTGGGTAAAACATTTGACCAATGTTACATATTTGATTTAGACAAATAGTTTAATAGTATGTACTGTAATGTGTGCCTTTTCTGTTCTTGCTGTCTCTACAGAAACTGGTGTGCCTACGTAGTGAACAAGAATGTGAGCTGCTCTGTGCTGGATGGCACTGAAAGTTTTGTTCAAGTTCAGCATGTATGTCTTTGGAACCAAGAACCCTGCCCACATGCTCCTGTGTAAGTAAGAATACCAATCTAGAATGGGGGAATATTTGATTATCTTTTTCAGCAAAGCAGTATGGCCATAAGCAGCATATCATGAGGATCTGTACCATTTTTTTAAAAAAAAAATTGAAACTGCAGCATAAAATATTTATATTATAGTCCAAGACAGCTGAAGCAAATTAGAGAAGTTGACTCAATAAATCATTGAACAATTTATTGTTACATTATTCAGACTAAAGAAGGAAATTGCACAAATATTATAATTACATAACTAATTTAAGACTAATACCAGATAAGAGTTTTTTCATAATACTTCAATCAGAGTTAACATATTTAGTACCTAGCGTTTTGTTCAGTTTACTGTTCAATCTGTGTGACCGCTTGTTGGTGGAAACAATTTTATTTTTCAGCTTTTATGTTTTTCATTTGCAGGTTGCAGGTATCCTGAGCAGTCATAAACTTTGTTGTAAATCACTAGCAGTCTTTGAAATAATTGGGATGAAGCCAAAATATACCCATAATTTTTAGTCTGTGTGTTTGAAATGTGTGTTCCCTTGATATCCAGAAATACATATTTTGGAATGTAAAGTGTTACACTTTTATTAAATAGAAACCACAAACCCATTGGAAGAGTTGTGAAAATAGAAATCTTAGCTAGCCATCTGACCAACAGCTAGCCATTTGGAAGTAGTGGCAGGGGATCGATGTCAGACTGATGTGAACAGCATAATAACACAAGCCTCACCCCCTTTTTTTTGCATGTGTGACAACACATGCTCAAAAGAGGCAGAACTTGTAGTGAAACTTCATGGTATTGTTTTCATCAGAATAATCCTGTGGGTGCCATTGCATCTGTCCAAGTGGATCTTCTATGAAATATAGTACCAGAAACCATTCCATTACTTTGTTCTCAAATTGAGAAATACTTAGAAGATACTTTATTCCCATATTTGAGAAAGTATAGCAAGTAAATCACACTGTTTCAATGCCAAGAGTCTTGACTATGGTACATAGTCTTGGTCTGGCTCTCAATCTACTAACCCCAATTTTTGTAATATTCTGAATTTCAAATATAAAATTATATCTAAAGCAATAGCAGAATTGCAAATGTGATTGTAACTAGCTTGTTGCTGACAAGGGAAGTGGCAGTGTGACTAATGGAAGGCACAGGATCCCTCTGTCTTTTCTTTATGTCAGTTGCCTCTCTTCTAATTAAGGATTTGGGGATTTGTTTGCCAAACAGGTAAGGCAAAGTGTCTGAGTTGTTCCTGGAAAAAGTAGGGAAGAAGTGTGAACTGTCCTGTCTGCTTCTCTAACTGCCTCCAGACACAAAAGTTCAGCTGTGGTTGATGAATCCCATGATATCACCATAGGTGCATTTTAACCTCGAAAATATGTGTCCAACTACGGCTTGAGAATTCTAAAAGAATGTAAGGAGGGTATATATTATATACTCTTTCCCAGGGGTGGGATTCAAATATGTGAACAACCAGTTCTATGTGTGGATGCCGCTTCCGGAAGTCCATTCTGGGCCTGGGCAACAAAGAATTAGCTACCGGTTCTGCTGAACTGGTGCGAACTGGCTGAATCCCACCACTGCTCTTTCCCTGTGGTGTTTTTTTTTCCTTTTGTGTCTTTTCCTCTGTAAATTACTTTTACCATAATCAGTACTACTTAAAAGAAATTTTCTGTTGACTGGGTTGAAACAATGTAAAGCTACATACTCAGAAGTGGAAATAAAACTCTCCAGTTTCCTTTTTAGCTTATAAAAGGGAAAGAAGGGGAGGGAGGAATACCTGAGGCTAAGATGTTACCTTACATCAGACATGTCAAACACAAGGCCTGGGAGCCGGATCCGGCCCGCGAAGTGGTTTCATGTGGCCCGCGAAGCCATCCTGGAAACAGTGAGGGAACAGCCCCCACTGCCTTGGCCCAGAGACCCTCCTTCTGCCAGAGACCCTCAGATCTGTCCCACTCCTGCCCAGGCCCCCATAGGCACCCTTGATGCGAACGATGTAGAGCTGGCCACGCCCACCCAGTAGGCCATACACACTCTAGCCACGTCCACCCAGTAGGCCACGCCCACCCAAGCCACACCCACCCGGCCCCCTGAGGGCAACCGCAGCGCTGATGCGGCCCTCAATGAAATTGAGTTTGACACCCCTGCCTTACATGAACATGAACAAACTTGGATAAGGGTTACATTTGAACAAACAGCATTACGTATGCATCAATTTCTAACATATCTCTGTCTTTATAGGTGAAGAATTATATCATTTTTAATAATGCATTCAAATAGCCCAATATGTTTTAAAATACACACAAGAAAATATTGTTGGAGAAGTACTAGAATGTACCAGAAAGAACCAGGAATAGATTTTTTATATATTCTAGCTTATTAACTAAGGCATTAAGTATTGAAAAGACAGAAGATGTAAAGTATTTTAAACACGTATTTCAGTCTTTTGAGATTTTTGTTTATAAATCCCAGATTGCTGGGTGGAATGAACTTTTCATCTTACATCCTCTGACCTAATATTACTTATCTCTATCTACAAAGAGCAACAACACACCTCTTTTATCTTATTTGCACAGAGGTTTATACTCTTATGCATCATTCACAACTAACCATGAAGTTCACACTAGTTTCCCTTTTGTCCAAATGAAACATAGACATCTGTATTTGAGCTTTAATGTTACTTGATGTTTTAAAGAAGAGGATAATGCTCTGTTAATGTTTAAAATGATAATAGAGTGCAAATATAAAAATTTCACAATGAATAACTTCATGTAGCGGTATAATTGAATGGCTTAGTGTTGCTGGCTTAATGTTCTCTCCATCATGGTGACCCATAATCCTTATTATATGACTTTATATGCTTTGAAAAATGGACCATACTCTCTGGATGTAATATATATATTCCAGACTCCGCTTTGTTTTAGCATATTTATGACTTGCTTGCTATGGTCCCTCATTCTCATGTAGTAGATGGTGTCCTTTTGAATAAGGGGGTTAACTTGCCCAAAAGAACTTCAGGTTAATTCAGTGCATGCAAAGAAGAGGAAGAGGCTCATTGCTCTGCTTCTTATTCATGATTATTTTGGAAGAAAGGAAGGATAATTCACTAGCAGACAGCATTACTTGCACATGCAGAAAGTTGGTTGAACACATTGCATGCAGCTGGAAGGGTGAATACATTCAGTTTTCCTTTGGTCAGTTCCTGCTTTAAAATTATATACAAGCCAGAAATGGAAGTTTTGACCAAATTAGCTGATTGAAGCCAGTTATAAATCCTGACGTTATTTAATTGGCTTATTTAACTAAATTGCAGAAAGAATAGAAAAAAATGAGCCCAGTGTTTTTTTCCCCCCATGGGTTTCTTTTTATTCTGGCACATGTATTTTACTAAGATAATACTGTGTAATGTTGTAAACACCCTCTGAAAAACTTAAAGCTACATTTTTCTATGAATAAGTTTTATATAATTTATAATACTGTAGTATACAAAGTTCATAAAAACAGAGCATACATATTCATTATACTACAGAATGGCTGGAGAGCCTGCTTGGTGTAGTAATTAAGGCACCAGGCTAGAAGCCAGGAGACAGTGAATTCTAGTCCTGCCTTAGGCACGCACCCAAACGGGTGACCTTGGGCCAGTCACTCTCTCAGTTCAAGGAAGGAGACAATGGCAAGCCACTTTCCAAAAACCTTGCCCAAAAAATTGAAGGGACCAGCCCAGGAACCAAATTAAAGGCAACCTCCCCAACAACTTGACTACTAGCATTTCTCTCCTAGTGTATGTTGCAATTTAAAAAAAATGAACAAAGAAAGCAATACATTGGAAAACAAAGTCAGAACTTTCTGTTCATATGATAAGTTCTCAAGATATGTATTATCACATCTCTTGATGCCACTATATTTGATTTCAGGAAGGCAGTGCATCTTTTCAAGAGAAACCTTAGATCTCAATGAAAAACACAGGTGGTAGATGTTATAACTTCAAACACTCCTGTAAACTATCACAGAATGTTTCTAAAGGAAACTAACAATTAAGAAACCACAATATGTTTCTAAAGGAAACAATTAGGAAATCCCCAATAGACTTTAAAGGGGATCTTTAACTCTTCTGTGAAAAAAAGCTTTAAAAAGTACCCCTGATCCTCTGGATAATTGGAACACTTTAAATAGTACAATGCTTGCCTTTGTGTGATTTTAGTTTCTCATGCTTTATAGTTAAAAACACAGTTTGTTAAATCTCATGGGAAATATGATTCCATGGTTTGGGAATGTTTTAACTGCTGTGGATTCAGCAATAAGGGAGTGGTTCTGTTTTCAGCAGTTACATAACACTTCACATTTCTACTGTGTTCTGCAATAAGCCCATTTGTGCACTGATGTGGAAAAGATTCTCTTCTCCATAAGGGGTAGAGCTATTTGGCTGAATGCAAGGAAATAATGTGTGTGTGTGCATTAGATAGCTCATGGCCCATTAGGTCATTCTTCTTTCCACATATAATAGAGGCATGCACCATTTTCCTTCCCCTCATGACCTTCAGGAGAGTCCCAGTGAAGCCTCTTCCTCCTCCTCCTCCTCAGCTGACCTGTAGAACTCAGCTGACCTTTGTTGGGGGAAGGGGGAACAAAAAACTAAGGAAAACTGACTCCCCACTCCCTATTCTCCACCCTCTCTCAGGTGAGGAAGAGGTCCTCCCATTATTGGCATTCCTACCCAACCCTGCCTCACCAACTGGCATCTCACTTGCTCTCTGTTCATTCCTCTTTTCACATAAAATATAGGCTTGTGCCATTTTCCCTCCCATCACAACCTTCAGGAGAGCCCTAGGTGAAGCCTCCTCCTCCTCAGCAGAACTGTGGAGCTGTAGGCCTCTTTCTGGAGGAAGGAAGGACCAAGGGAGCTGTGGACCATGAGGAAAACTCTACCACTACTCCCAATTCCAGCCTGTCCCCAAGAGACTCCTCCCTCCATGGAAAAAGAGATTTCACCTTTTGACCCCCATAAATCAGTAGACTAAGTACTGAGTGAAACATCGTCCTTAAGAAAAATATACTGAGGTTGTTTTGTTAGGATAGTGATTTTCATGAGTGTGTGTGTGTGTGTGTGTGTGTTAAAGACATGAAAAGAACAGACTTTAAAATCGCAACAGTTTTATTGATATTTATTTATTTATTTATTTAATTTATATACCGCCCTTCTCTCAAGAGACTCAGGGCGGTGAACAGGGCAATACATAAAAATAGGATACAAAAATTAAAATTATTAAAACATAATTAAACAATGCCCATAAATAATACAGATTTAAAATTGAAGTAGTAATAAAATCCCACCCCGTCCCATCAGGCCAGGCCCGCTTGTTTAAAAAGATGGGTTTTAAGATCGCGCCGGAAGGAGCGGAGATCGGGCGCCATCCGGAGCTCTACCGGAAGATGGTTCCATAAATCCGGTGCACCCACAGAGAATGCTCTCCCCCTGGGGGCCACCAGTCGGCATTCTTTGACCGGCGGCACCCTGAGGAGGCCCTCTCTGTGGGATCGTACTGGGCGGAGGGAAGTTGACACCGGCTGCAGGTGCTCCCCAAGGTATTCTGGACCCATGCCATGGAGGGCTTTGTAGGTCATAACCAACACCTTGAACCTCACCCGGAAGACAACTGGCAACCAATGCAGCTCGCGGAGCAAAGGTGTAACACGGGAGTATCGGGAAACCCCCGATACAACTCTCGCGGCTGCATTCTGTACCAGTTGGAGCCTCCGAGTGGTCTTCAAGGGTAGCCCCATGTAGAGAGCGTTGCAGTAATCAAGACGAGAGGTCACGAGCGCATGAGTGACCGTGCGCAAGGCATCCCGGTCTAGATAGGGCCGCAACTGGCGCACCAGGCGAACCTGGGCGAATGCCCCCCTAGTCACAGCTACAATATGGTCTTCTAAGGAAAGTTGTGCATCCAGTGAGGACTCCCAAGTTGCGAGCCCTATCTACAGGAGGTAATGACTCACCCCCCATAATGAGGGGTGGGATATCCTGAATATCACGGGATGCCGGTACGCACAGCCACTCCGTCTTGTCAGGGTTGAGACGAAGCCTGTTCCTCCCCATCCAGACCCGGACCGCCTCCAGGCACCGGGACATCACGTCGAGGGCATCACTGGGGTGGTTTGGGGTCAAAATGAAAAGTTGGGTATCATCAGCATATTGATGATACCCAACTCCAAAACCACGAATGATCTCACCCAGCGGTTTCATGTAGATGTTGAACAGAAGGGGCGAGAGGACCGACCCCTGAGGGACTCCACAAGCGAGAGGCCTCGCGGTCGACCTCTGCCCCCCTGCCAACACCGACTGCGAGCGTCCCAGGAGATAGGAGGAGAACCACTGAAGAACCGTGCCTCCCACTCCCAATCCCCTGAGACGCCGCAGCAAGATACCATGGTCGATGGTATCGAAAGCCGCTGAGAGGTCTAATAGGACTAGAACAGAGGAGTATCCTCTATCCCGAGCCCTCCAGAGATCATTCACCAGCGCGACCAATGCCGTCTCCGTGCAAACTTGTAAACTTAGATCAAAATATAAGCATTTGGGAAACATTATCAACATTATATGTTACTTTCCACTGGTAAAGCAAGTGGTACAATGGATTTCATAGCTTTTTTAATTATTTAAAGTTCAGTTTCCAACCATCCATTTGAACTAATATAACACACTAAAAGGAAACCCCCCAATACTACTAAGACATCAGTTTTCCAAATTTTGGTAGACGCTTGTACAGTCAATGTAAAAAATAAAAATCATTTAAAGCATAAGTGTAACTATACATTTTTTTTGAATTTTGTAAAAGTTTCGTTATACAAAATTTTAATCAATTTTCTTATCCCTTATATCAAAGTCTTAATATAGAAACAAGTTTATGTGCATGAAGCCCATGCAAGCTTAAATAGTGTTAGTGATATCTCTCTAAACCTCTAAATCAAACATCATATTCCATTCACTTCAGAGAATTTTTTAAAAAGTAACCTAAATTACTTGTGCAATAATAAGTGGGTATATGTTGTGGGTAAGAACAGAACACGGAGAAAGCTGTGGGTGGTCAGGATATTAGGTTTTCCACCTTGTTCTCCTTCCTCACAACTATTGTTTACATATTTCTACATTTCAGCTAAAAGTTAGTCTTGTATGTATCAGATACTGGAATTTATTCCTGAATGAACATGCTCTATACATAATTTTCCCCATTTGTTTATTTAATTAATAATAAATTGTTTTTCAGATGTCTTAGCAATGCTTATAATAGAACATTTTATATAACTGGAATTTATTTTTGCATTTTGCTAAGACTTGTGCTTAGTGTACATAAATAGAATTTTCCTGTTTTCAAATAATGCAGAAAAGTCAGAAAAAAACGATGCGACTAGCAATCACATAGGTTCAAAGCTGTTTCTAAAATGCTGCAAAGATTTGTCCCTTAGTTTTCAAAAGGAAAAGTTTCATTTGATATTGAAGGCAACTTTAAATATTATATTAATATTTAAATTATAAGCTTAGATCATGTAAACATTAACATTTGCAAAACAGTATATAGATAGTCCTCAACGTGCAACAGTTTGTTTAGTGACTGTTCAAAGGTACAACAGCACGGAAGAAAGTGATTTATAATCATTTTCCACACATGACCATTGCAGCATCCCCATAGTCACATGACCAAAATTCAGATGCTTGGCAACTGACTCACACTTATGACAGTTGCAGTGTCCTGCAGTCATGTGATCGCCTTTTATGACCTTCTGACAAACAAAGTCAATGGGAAAGCCAGGTTCACTTAACAGTCGTATTGCTAACTTAACAATTGCAATGATTCACTTAACAACTATAGCAAGAAAGGTTGTAGAATGGGGCAAAACTCACTTAACAAATGTTTCACTTAGCAAGAGAAATGTTGGGCTAAATTGTGTTCATTAGTCGAGGACTACCTGTATGTGCAGTGATTAGATTGATAGGGTAATATAGGTCAAATGGGATCCTACGTCTCATTATTCAAATTGTCTTTCAAGCCACTTCCATTTTACAAAGTAGTTTAAAACCTTTTCATATGTTTTGAAGATTTAGGACAGTGTCCATCCCTTTATCATATGCAGTAGTCAAGCTAGTTTGAAAATCCAGTCATGAGTTCAGTATTCTGAGAACAACAGTGTGATTTAAATCCATACAAATAATTCAAACAGGTCCTTTGCAACATGTAGAGACATGAATGAGGCTACTCTTTCAACAGTTAAGGAATTGATATCCTTTAAAAGGTTCACATTCCTGTTTCCAGTTATCCCTGTAAGCTTGTTCATGCACAACATGTGATACATTATCAGCATCACAATGTATTTGCTATTTTCTATTAAGTGAGCCTCTTCAGATGAGTTGGAATGCTGCTGCTACTATCTCTATCCATCTATGAATGTGTAAGTGTATCTCTCTGTGTACCACTGTCTCTGAAGAAAACAATTATTATGTTCACCATTTTCTTCATACACACTGCATTTGTGGTAAAAATTCACATTTTCATTTCACTCAAAAAAAGAAAGAAAATGGATTTGTTGCAGTCATAGGCCAGAGTTCACCGAAATAATTACAGAGATAGAAGGGCCATTTAAACCATCAAGTCCAAGATCTGATGAATAAAGGGGTCCAGATTAAAGCATCCCTAGCAGATGGCTATAAAGGCCTTGCAAGAACACAATCAGCAAAAGATAAGCCATCAGCTCTCTGGCAGTTGATTCCACAAACAAGCTACACAATCTACATCAGGGGTGTCAAACTGCCAGCCCACTGGCTGGATGCATCATAGCGAAACCGCGCTCACTCCATTGCCGGCAATGGCAAAAAAGTTGCGCTACGTCATAACACGTCACGTGATGTTACGAGTTTGACACTCCTGATCTACATTAAGGAATGATAAATACATTTTGGTATGAGTAAAAGATAGTAAACTCAGGTTTCTTAATTTTAATTATTGTATTTATTCTGCTTACATGGTTTGCTGAAAGGACAAAACAGTAAAGATAGTTCAACATGCTACTTTTAATTAATTACAGGTATCGAACAATTTTGAGGCCTAAATATACTTTAACCTACAAGATGGTAACCGAATTAGAGTGGAGATGTTGTCCTGGATACATGGGTATAGATTGCAAAGAGGCTGTAGCAGAAAAGCCAAGATCAATAGCTTATCCAGCAGAACTTCCACCCAATGATATGAAGCCAAGCTTGGGTAAATGTTTCTTTAGCTCTTGATCTGCATGGTCTTTTTGCTAAATTTTACACCACCCTTTTATTGTTTAATGTGCTTTGCTATGCTAGCTAGATTTATTAGTTCTGTTAACTCTGTGAGGTAGGTTATTCCGACATTATTTTATGTGTTATTTTCTACATCATTTCTACTTGTGCATGTAATAAAATCATTTCCCATGGCAATAGACAATTCTTAACCACTAATTGAAATTTAGTAGCTATGTTTTTTAAATCTATATTAATCAATGAAATTGTTCAATAATTAGCACATGGCATATAATCTTTATGATTTTGGCATAACTGCAATATATGTTTCATTAAATGAAATAAAAAATTCATTTTCAAAATTCATACAGAATTTGATTATAGAGCTGATTAAGTTTAGGGCATGAATTAATAAATATTTTATACCATTCCACAGAAAAGCCATTCCATTACTTATATTCAAAAATATCTTTTGATCTTATTCATAGTCGAAAGAAAGAGTAATAAACATTATGAGGTATCCGCTGTGAAAGGTCAAGTTTTAGCTTTAAAATTCTTTAGATTTTTCATCAGATACATTATCAAATTTATATCATAAATCTGAATAATATTTTAAAAATTGAAAGTATATGTCTTTTGGGGATTATATACAGGTAGTTCTAGGTTAACAATTGCAGCGTTCAGCAACTGTTTTAATTTACGACAATGCTAGAAAAGTATTTTATGATCAATCCTTAAACTTATAATGGTTGCAAGATTCCCACTGTCCAGTGATTGCCATTTGCAACTTTCACAGCCGGCTTCCTACAAGCAAGCCAGCAGTACACTTTCAAGTCACAGATGCCACACTTAACAACTACAGGTGCTTTACATAATGACTGCAGCAGAACTAACACAGTCACATGACCTTTCACTTAATGATGTGCCATTTAGTGATGGAGCTGCTTATCCCAATTGTACTCATTAAGTGAGGACAACCTATATCTTATTTTTAATAGCTATAACTATTTTGCCTTTTTTATTTCAGTCAGTTTCCTAAGATTCTACTGGGTCTTTTATAATTTTCCCAGCATTTTTGATGTAACCATCTTAGAAAAATTAAGTTTTCTATGATAAGGTGTTGTTCAACTCATATTTTTCTGTATATCCATTAATAATCTGTTACTATTAAAGAGAAAAATTTTCTTTTTGCCTTTCAAATTAGTCTCTTAGTTGGTTTTGAGTTTCTAACATGATGCATAGATTTAAATTTTCTTATGACTCCTTTCTTTATGTGGTTTCTTAGTAATGAAATGTTTGAAGTTGCAAAAATGTGAGTATGTAAACAATTTTTTTCAGTGTGCTCATTTTTATTGTTCACTACTGAAAAATATAATTAAAAGAGTGCCACACTTTTCCTCTACAGATTCTAGACCAAAGCAAAAACAAGAAGATTTACAAGATAAAAAAATACAGTTTCTGGAGGATGAATTATTCCGGCTTACACAGACTGTGCTAGAACTTCAGTCTATAATCAGTACGGATAAAAATCCAAAAGTTACCGTGCAAGAATCTGCAAGTGAGAGAGTAATATCTTGGTTGAATAATCTTCATGACCATCCAGGGCTGGACAGTACTTTGGAGGGAAAAACAGCGAATACTTATCCATTGAACACTAATGACTCATACAAATCTGGAACAGAAAGCCTAACATCTGAAGAAGATGAAGTAAAGGATGACTTGAAAGCCAAAATAAATAGGTTGGAACAACAGAATGGGAAAGTAAATGACTATGAGGGGCAATTAAAACAGCTCCAAGAAGCAGCCCAAGGACCAGTAATAACAATGCCCAACAATCAGTTGTATGAGGAATATATAGATGCCAAATTTGAAGCCCTGAGACAGGAAATATTGGAAGGATTTGAGAAGAAAATGGCAGATCTGAAAAATTCCTGTGAATACAAGCTGATAGGTATACAACAGCGCTGTGATGATTATGAGGCCAATTTCTTAGGACTAAGAGAATCTGTTGCAGAAAAAGAAAATGACCTAAGAAAACAAATTCAAAATCTACAGAATGTTATCAAAGCACCATTAAACCAACCATGCTGCAGTGATGCTAAAACCGATGATATTACAGAACAGATGAACACTTTGGATAAAAAGATAGAGAAAATTGCAGAAGCAAATAAAATTTTAAATGCCAGGATAGATAATGAAATAAAACATATTTCCATTCCATATTCAGAAGACAACTTTGATGAAAAATGGGAGGAAATAGAAGCAAGGATTAATGTTACAGAGAAAAATGCTGAAGAACACTGCTTTTATATTGAGGAAACTCTTCGTAATGTTATAGCTACTAAAGTAGATGAAGTAAGGGACTTATTTGACAAAAAGTTCCAAGCAATAGAAAGCAGACTAGGTTCTTCTATTCTAGATATTGCTAATGTTACCGGTCCAGATGATATATATACTACTAAAGGATCAAGATTGCGGAACAACTCAGAATCTGAAAATAAGCATATTGTATTGGAGATTAATCTTATGAAGAACAAATTACAATACACTGAAGATTTTTGCCAGTCTTTATCACAGTATTTGGAAAGTCTTCAGAAAGGAATAGAAAATGCTAACAGTAAATATGATCGATTATTTTTGAAAACAAAAGACAATTCTGATATTTTAAAATCTCTCAATAGCTCTTTCAGTGAAAAGTTCAGTTTAATTAAAGGCACTCAGCGTGACATTCATAAACTTCATAGGGATCTGCGAATAGTTCGGTTTGGTCTGAATGCTGTTGATAAAAATGTAAAACACCTTCAGAATGACTTAAACAGCTATAAAGATGAACTTTTAGGTGTTAATTCTACATATAGGAAGATACAGCTTGAGTTACTCAGAAAAACAGATGAAATACAGAAAATGATGAACAATCAAACAAGTCATCAAAACAATAATTGTTGCAATCATTTAAGCAAAAAGAAAAAGTTGAATGGGGAAGAGTTTTTTAATTTGACCAAATGTAGGGATAAATTACCTGGCATCTCAGACTTGGAAGATAAAGTATCAAATGTTGAGAAAACTTGCAATAAATTAGATTCTGTCTCTAGCAGTCTTCAAAGGATAAAGGAAGGATTAAATAGACACATCTCCAGTCTTTGGAATTGTTTCAATCAGATGAACATAACGGTAACATCCCATTCAAAAGATATTTTTAGCCTCAAAAATTTTACCCAGCAGTTCAATAGCCAGTTCTACAAATTTGCCATTGACCTTCAGGACCTGAAGAAAATTCAGCCTCCTATATGTAAGTTGGCTTGCCTTTTCTATAGATTAATTTTTAATTAGAAATGTAATTAATATTGTTAAACCAATTTTAAAAATTAAGTGGCAACTTTATTAGAAAACAAAGGAAATAGAACAAAATGTCAAATTATCCCTTATGTTTTGCATAAATGCCAAAGTCCAAACCTTCACTATTATGCCAGTTTGTGCTGTTGGCCCAGGTTCGAATCTCAGAAGGGTATGTCTGACTGATGAGAACAAATAAGTTTGAAATGATGATATCAGTCTCCCTTTATTCTTTGTTAGCAAGCCAAAAAATTTACATAAATATGAGCTGCCACTGCTGTGGCTACTGCCTGTAGATGGCCTTGGGCTAGGCTGAAACAGGAAATATGATTTGTCCCGTGTCTAGGACTAAAGCAAGTGTATTCTGAATGCTTAACAAACGTGTGTATGTGTGTGTGTGTGTGTGTGTGTATTCTGAATGCTTAACAAACATTATACATATATATATATATATATATATATATATATATATATATATATATATATATATATATGTTTTCGTAGATTCTCGCGGGTGTCTGTATGTGTAGATCTAGAGTCTCGGGTTTCTTCCCGCGTTCCTTTCATCTTCAGAAAATTGTGGCGACGTTTCGACGAAATCCCATCCGTCATCATCAGGCCGGAGTGTTCCTCCTGCTGCTTCCAGGAGCAATGCGTGGTCTGGCTGTTCCTTTCCTTCCAACTGCCGGTGGGGCTATGTTCTGAAAGCAGCCACGCCTCCACCCAGTCAGAACATAGCCCCACCGGCAGTTGGAAGGAAAGGAACAGCCAGACCACGCATTGCTCCTGGAAGCAGCAGGAGGAACACTCCGGCCTGATGATGACGGATGGGATTTCGTCGAAACGTTGCCACAACTTTCTGAAGATGAAAGGAACGCGGGAAGAAACCCGAGACTCTAGATCTACATATATATATATATATATATATATATATATATATATATATATATATGTAAATTTTTTGGCTTGCTAACAAAGAATAAAGGGAGACTGATATCATCATTTCAAACTTATTTGTTCTCATCAGTCAGCCATACCCTTCTGATGAGAACAAATAAGTTTGAAATGATCATATCGGTCTCCCTTTATTCTTTGTTAGCAAGCCAAAAAATTTACACAAATATGAGCTGCCACTGCTGTGGCCACTGCCTGTAGATGGCCTTGGGCTAGGCTGAAACAAGAAATATGATTTGTCCCGTGTCTGGGACTAAAGCAAGTGTATTCTGAATGCTTAACAAACGTGTGTGTGTGTGTGTGTGTGTGTGTGTGTGTGTGTGTGTGTTATTTTTTCAGTACCTTCAAGTCAGTCTTGAACTTGGAGACTAAATGAGAAGATGTGTGCAATTTTCTTCCTAATATTTTGATAACATTTTTGGAAGAGGTTTACCATTGTTTTCTTCCCAGGACTGATAGTGTGTTACTGGCCTATAATCACCCAGTTGACTTTCATACATAAGGCAAGGCAACAACTCATAGTGTCCTGGCTTTTAATCAAGTGCTTTTAATTACTACAACAAACTGACTCTCATCACATAATATACTCAATATTTAAAAAATTGTATTTCAGACCATCTACATATACTTTTTATATCATATATTCAAAAGTGAGTGTACAACATTTTAATTTTTTTATTTTCTTGTATTAAAAAATTCTATCGCTTGCTTCCTGGTTCTGATTCTCTGCAGTTCTTTTCTCTAGGCTACAAAGTGTATTTCGTTCTTCTAATAATTTATTTTATTTATTTGAAGCACAATAGAGCCAAGGACATTTTAAATGACTCAACTCAAATATATGTTGACAAGTTAATAAATATTGTTGAATAGACTGTATGTATAAAACATGGACCAAAGCCTTATTTGGTTGCTTAGTCAACACTTCCATTTAAGGTAGTGAGATGCTTGGTCACATAAAGATGATTCAGCTGATTATGGAAAGCATCCTTAGAATGACAAAATCTGCTCATAATGTGAAGTTTTAGGTTGGGAGCAAATTTATTTTTCATAAGATGGGATTTCTGCTCAAAAGTGCTAGGCAAACCACTAAAATAGGATTAATTAATGGCAAGGATTCACAATACCATAGTTGCCTGATTGTACATGGAAATTCATGTTCAGTATATCAGAAGAAAAGGATTACCGTAAATCATGTCAGCTTTCAAATAATGTTAAAAATATATAAAATGTGTGATAGATGTAGTTAAATATGGTTATTTCTCCAGTCGTTCCCATTATATACAAATATACAAAACAGCTGTATAAATATAACCTCCCTATCTAGGAAAACAAGGCATGTGTAGCTCAATATTTATTTTTTTATCTGTATTAGGCTCAAAGCTTGTATAAAAGCTGTGTTCACATAGTACATTTACAGATACTTAAATATGGTTTATGGTATTATTTCAGTTTTCAGTTCCTAACAAATATATTGTATTTAAGTTATCAGTCATTTCATGAGAAAGCATACCTTGATAGTTATAATAAGTTTCATTTCAGAATTGTAGGCACAAATCATGGCTTTTCTATATTTTATATAAAAGAATTGTTAACTGTTTAGCCGATGTTATTTTGCATTAATTGGTAGAGAATGACAGGTATTAATCAACTGCTAATCGTGTAAATAAAGCATTTTGTATGTAAGTACTGACTTCTAGCTGCTTTGTGTGTGCTGTTGTGTGTGCTGTTTAACATCACACAAGAATGAGCTTGCTATGGAAGTGGATTGACACCTGAAATAAGCTTTGTCCTTTTTAGATTATTAGCAAATGTTTTGCCTATAAATGGGGACTGCTTTATCATTTGGCCTTTCAATGAAACTGTGTGTGATATAAAGCGGCTATATTAGACATCCAAAAGGCCAAAATAGCATTTAATGCAGTGTTGTGGCATGGATGGGTATGTACCTGTCTGTTTTTCAGTGCTGTTTGTCAGTAGCAATCCTTCCTGGAGAGGCAAATATATCTTTAAATTTAATCTCTAAATTTAATATTTGATATTTATAATTCTGCATACATCTGCCTATTTGGTAAGGCTTCTTGTTACTGACCAGGGAACCTGACTCATGCTATTTTGTAATTATCCTTGGAACAAAGGAATTTGTGATTCCTTTTTATATTTTCCTTATTTCTTCCTTGCCAAAGAAAATATCTTTTAAAAATTCATAAAAATAAGTAAATATGAACCTGAGAACATAATGTACATGCTAAGTACAAAGAAAAATGGAAAGCTGAGTAACTTTGCGACAGTCACTCTCTCTCAGCCCACCCGTTCAGGGGAAAATAGGAAGAGGAAGGAATATTATATATGTTCGCATCTTGAGTTACTTATAAAATAATAAAGGAGGGATAAAAATAAACGGTAATGTTAAGAGGCACTTTGGCCCTCAGTATTATATAATAACATACTTCTATCATTTTAAAAATTCACTTTCCTTCAGCTTCCTTTCTTGGCATCATGTGAGTCTTATCTTTCCATTTGCTTACCAGTAACATGGATCTCTCTTTTACTCTAGACTCTGGGAGATTTTTCTCCCTACTTCAATAAGTCTTATATTTCTTTTCGAAATTGTACTGAGGGAAGCAGGACTTGACCTCTTGTTCTTATACTCAGCTATGAATTACATCATGCCTTCCTTCAGATGTGAAAGTCACATGGGTGGATTGTTTTTCTTGGCACATTGAATGGCAGCTCATCCCATGTCCATCCTTTCCTTATATTAGACAAATAAGAACTAATTTCCAGTTGCTGTATTAGACGCAAAGGAAGCATGTGCAGTTTTAAATTTGTATCTCTTTCAAAGTCTATAATGGGAATATATAATGAAGATTGGAACAACTTAGAGAAGCTTTAGGACTACTTAAAAGTTATCCTTCGATCTGGTGAAAATATAATCAAGTAAAAATATGTGAGAGAAACAGAATACGATGGTCATAGCAAACACTCTTTTCCAACAACCCAAGAGACGACACATGGACATCACCAGATGGTCAACACAGAAATCAGATTGACTATATGCTCTGCAGCCAAAGATGGAGAAGCTCTATACAGTCAGTAAAAACAAGACCAGGAGCTGACTGTGGCTCATACCATGAGCTTCTCGTTGCAAAATTTAGGCTTAAACTGAAGAAAGTAGGGAAAAGCACTAGGCCACTCAGGTATGAATTAAATCCCTGTTGAATATACAGTAGAGGTGACAAATAGATTTAAGGAATTAGATCTATAATAGTTTGCCTTGATCTATAATAGTTTGCCTTGATGTCTCTTCCTTTAAAAAGTCATTTAAGTGGAGACAGGAAAAAAGATATTTAAAGAGAAAATAATTTATAACTACATGTTGCCTTAATAATTGTTTATTCATGTCAGATGCATCACAATTAAAATAAGTCATACTATATGACATAAAATTTAAATATAAAATGCAAGGTTAAAATTTGTACAAATTAAACAGATCTTGCCCAGAAACAAGCAACATTAATTGTGTTCTGTCACTACATTAATTACTCTGCCTCAATAACTAGTGCATCTTCTTAGTAGAACTACAATATTTGGGCTGTCAAAATTTGGATGATAAATAAATCAGGAGTCCCCAGCCATCAAGCCGTGACCCACTACTGGGCCATGGCCCACTTGGAATCAGGCCACGTAAGCAGGTGAATGTGTGCACACGCATGCAGCTCCACTTGCAAAAGTGGTGGGGCTTGCATGCAGCTCCACTTGCACGAGCAGCAGGCGCTCATGCTCATGCAGACCTCCACCTGTGCGAGTGATGAGGGCTCACACTCACGTGTGAAGCTCTATTTGTGTGAGCAGCAGGCGTGTATGAGCATCCACCATTCACACAGGACCATCCCTTCCCTCCCCACCCCACTGGGCTGCCATGCCAGAAAGGTTGGGGATCACTGCAATAGATGACAACAAAGAGATACAGAAAACTAACTCATTTCTGCCATCTAAGTGTTGGTATATATTTTTGCTAACCTGATCTAATAGCCCTCCTTATTCATATCCTTTCTGAACTTTTGGACATTACCCAAATGCTATTTAGGAAGGTTCCTCGAGTCCTCAGAGCAGATTTGATAGATGATTATAAGAATAGTTCAGAAACTATTCTGCTAAAGATATTTTTTATTAGTATGTCGGCAGCATACAGGTACTCTTTGCTCAGTCCAACAATTCACTCCAACAATGTGGTTGCTAAGCAAAGTGGTCACTAAGTAGAAGCATCATATGACCACAACTGAGCTTACTACCTTACTTCCCCTTCAGTTATTAAGCACAGCGACGTAGTTAAGTGAAAAGTCATATGACTATAATTTATTATTTTATTTCCACCTTCCATACAGTACAATATTAACTTTGCTTTTAGGCAAAAATGTGCACCGGTTGTAAAGCATATGGATGATCTTGTGATTGACAGATATTCTCCACTTGCACTCCTACCATGCACCCACCAATCTACACTCATACACCCACTCACGAGCCCCTGTCTGGGGCACCCATCTAGCCACTCATATTCTCTGGTTCCTGCCCTTAGCTCTCGTCTACCAGCCTGCTAGCCTGGGACTCCTGCCTCTTCCCATGTCATGATCATGGGATGTCCTTGTATAAAGATAAACATGGTCCTGGGATTATGAAGGCAACCAAGACTTCCAGAATTGCTGTTGGTGTGCTCATGTGACATCATACTTTACAACCATATCGCTTAATGTCATTAATTCTGCCCCAATTGCCATCACAACCCAAGGACCAGTTGTATCTGGTTTCTATTTGAAAAAAATCCTAGATCTCTTGGTTAATACATATGGTTCATTGGTTGCTTGATGTGATCCTTTTATTATAAAACAAAAGCATATGATCAGCCTTGCAATTTTGCATTATAATTAGGTTAATGTTATAGATTTTGTTATAATATAATCTATAATTTTATCGATACAGAAGAATTTCTATTCTCTATATATTTTTAGATGAAAAGCCATCAGTGCTGCTACCAAAGGAACCGCAAGGAGAAATTCCTCAGCTGCAATCAGATCCAAGAAACCCATTACAGTCATCCCAGCCAGACAAATTTCCAGCGCCATCACACCCTAGGATTCCTGAACAGTCACAAACAGAGGTGTATCTGAAACCATCACAACCCCAAACATCAGTACAAATTCCAGAATTAAGAATACCTCTGCAACCATCACGCCCACAAATAATTATACAGCCCCCCTTGCAAGGAATACCTCTTCGGCCATCCGATTCCAGAATTCCGATGCAGCCATCAAAACCAGGGTTCTCTTCTTTGCCTGGATCAGGTGGATTATTGATGGAAGCTGGACAGGCAGGCCCTCCTGGTAGACTTCTAAGGTCAAGAAAAGGACTGCCTAAAAGAATAAATGGGCAGGATGGCCAGAATAACATGCTTGTATCTGAAGGATATGCAGGGGCACCAGGTGAGGAAATCAGCATTTTTAACTGTGATCAGTTCTTTCAAATCGCTGATGAAATCAAGTTAATACTCATTGTAATTTGATGTTCAGATGCTATACAAAAAAATTGAAATGAATGTCATCAGTGTTGATTAGGCATAGATAAACATAGACAATATTATCATAGAAAAGATGTTAAATGGGAAGCCATACTTATATTTGACTTGAAGTGTGTGTGTGTGTGTGTGTGTGTGTGTGTGTTTGTGTGTAATATGACTAAGGTTTCCAGTATAAGTGCTTTCACTCAGGTTTTCAGCCAGCTTGCTTTGCATTCTGTTTTTCTTTGCTATATATTGAATTATTTTTAACATTCCATAGCTCAGTCCTCATTATGACATTTTGGGGATGTTTACCTTATTAATTCCCCTTCATGGATTACTGCCTTGTCATGGCGAAGGGGGTTGCATAATTCAATGAAGCTATGAGCTATGCCGTGCAGGGCCACCCAAGATGGAAAGGTCATAGCAGAGAGTTCTGACAAAACGTGATCCACTGGAGAAGGAAATGGCAACCCACTCCAGTATCTTTGCCATGAAAACCCTATGGACAGTACCAAAAGGCAAAATGATATGACGCTGGAAGATGAGCCCCAGGTCGGAAGGCGTCCAATATGCTACTGGGGAAGAGCAGAGGGCTAGTACTAGTAGCGCCAGAAAGAATGAAGCGACTGGGCCAAAGCCGAAAGGACGCTCAGCTGTGGATGTGTCTGGTGGTGAAAGGAAAGTCCGATGCTGTAAAGATTTTTTCTCCATAGGAACCTGGAATGTAAGATCCATGAATCAAGGCAAGCTGGACGTGGTGAAACAAGAGATGACAAGACTGAACATTGACATCTTAGGTATCAGCGAACTAAAATGGACAGGAATGGGTGAATTTAATTCAGATGACCATCAGGTATACTACTGCGGGCAAGAATCCCTCAGAAGAAATGGAGTAGCCGTCATAGTCAATAAAAGAGTAGGAAAAGCAATAATGGGATACAATCCTCAAAATGACAGAATGATCTCAGTTCGAATCCAAGGCAAACCATTCAATATCACAGTAGTCCAAGTCTGTGCCCCAACCACCATTGCTGAAGAGGATGAAATTGACTGGTTCTATGAAGCCCTACAGCACCTTATAGAACTAACACCAAAAAATGATGTCCTTATCATCATGGGGGATTGGAATGCTAAAGTAGGAAGCCAAAAGATAACCGGAATAACAGGCAAGTTTGGCCTTGGAGTACAAAATGAAGCAGGGCACAGGCTGATAGAATTTTGTCAAGAGAATACGATGGTCATAGCAAACACTCTTTTCCAACAACCCAAGAGACGGCTCTACACATGGACATCACCAGATGGTCAACACAGAAATCAGATTGACTATATGCTCTGCAGCCAAAGATGGAGAAGCTCTATACAGTCAGTAAAAACAAGACCAGGAGCTGACTGTGGCTCAGACCATGAGCTTCTCGTTGCAAAATTTAGGCTTAAACTGAAGAAAGTAGGGAAAAGCACTAGGCCACTCAGGTATGAATTAAATCATATCCCTGTTGAATATACAGTAGAGGTGACAAATAGATTTAAGGAATTAGATCTGATAGTCAGAGTGCCTGAAGAACTATGGACAGAGGTTCGCGACATTGTACAACAGGTAGCAACCAAAACCATCCCAAAGAAAAAAATGCAAGAAAGCAAAATGGCTGAGGAAGCTTTGCAAATAGCTGAGGAAAGGAGGGAAGCGAAAGGCAAGGGAGAAAAAGAAAGATACGCCCAATTGAATGCAGAATTCCAGAGAATAGCTAGAAGAGATAAGAATGCCTTCTTAAATGAACAGTGCAAAGAAATAGAAGAAAACAATAGAATAGGGAGGACCAGAGATCTCTTCAAGAAAATTGGAGAGATGAAGGGAATGTTTCATGCAAATAAAGGACCAAAATGGCAGGGACCTAACAGAGGCAGAAGAGATTAAGAAGAGGTGGCAAAATTACACAGAAGAACTATACAAGAATGAGTTTAACGTCCCTGAAATCAACAATGAGGTGGTCACTGACCTCGAGCCAGACATGCTAGAATGTGAAGTGGGCCTTAGAAAAACTGAGCAACAACAAAGCTAGTGGAGGTGACAGTATTCCAGCTGAGCTATTCAAAATCTTAAAAGACGATGCAGTAAAAGTGTTACACTCAATTTGCCAGCAAATTTGGAAAACTCAACAGTGGAAAAGATCATTTTCCTTTCCAATTCCAAAGAAAGGCAGTGCCAAAGAATGTTCAAACTATTGCACCATTGCACTCATTTCACATGCTAGTAAAGTTATGCTTAAAATCCTACAAGCTAGACTCCAGCAGTATGTGGATCGAGAATTACCAGAAGTACAGGCAGGATTTCGAAGAGGCAAAGGAACTAGAGATCAAATTGCCAACATACACTGGATCATGGAGAAAGCTAGGGAGTTCCAGAAAAACATCTACTTTTGCTTCATTGACTATGCTAAAGCTTTTGATTGTGTGGATCATAACAAACTGTGGGAAGTTCTTAAAGAGATGAGAGTACCAGACCATCTTATTTGTCTCTTGAGAAACCTATATGCGGGTCAAGAAGCAACAGTGAGAACTGGACACGGAACCACTGATTGGTTCTAAATTGGGAAAGGAGTCTGGCAAGGCTGTATACTGTCGCCCTGCCTATTTAACTTATATGCAGAGCACATTGTGAGAAAGGCAGGGCTAGATGAATCGAAAGTTGGAATTAAGATTGCCGGAAGAAATATCAACAACCTAAAATATGCAGATGATACCACTATAATGACAGAAAGTGAAGAGGAACTAAAGAGCCACTTGTTGCAGGTGAAGAAGGAGAGTGCAAAGGTTGGGTTGAAACTTAACATTAAGAAAACCAAGATCATGGCATCCGGCCCTCTCAATTCCTGGCAAATAGATGGGGAAGAAATGGAGGTAGTGACAGATTTTATTTTCCTGGGCTCCAAGATCACTGCAGTTGGGGACTGTAGCCAAGAAATTAAAAAAATGCTTGCTCCTCGGGAGGAAAGCCATGGCAAATCTAGACAGCACACTAAAAAGCAGAGACATCACCCTGTCAACAAAAGTGTGAATAGTCAAGGCTATGGTCTTCCCAGTTGCAATGTATGGCAGTGAAAGTTGGACCATAAGAAAGGCTGAGCGCCAAAGAATTGAGGCCTTTGAAGTATGGTACTGGAGAAGACTCCTGCGAGTCCCTTGGACTGCAAGGCGATCAAACCGGTCAGTCCTAGAGGAGATCAACCATGTCTGCTCTTTAGAAGGCCAGATCCTGAAGTTGAAACTCAAATACTTTGGCCACCTAATGAGAAGGAAGGACTCACTGGAGAAGAGCCTAATGCTGGGAAAGATTGAGGGCAAGAGAAGAAGGGGACGACAGAGAATGAGGTGGCTGGATGGAGTCACTGAAGCAGTAGGCGTGTGCTTAAATGGACTCCAGAAGATGGTAGAGGACAGGAAGGCCTGGTGGAACGTTGTCCATGGGGTTGCGATGGGTCGGACACAACTTTACAGCTAACAACAACAACAACCTTATTAATTTAAAGAATTTGTTTTTGTATATATATGAAAATCTCAAGATCATTAAGGGCACTTATATCCTCCCTCTAGTTTTCTAGTGATCATTTGGGAGCCCAGTTTTGTAAGCTTTAACTGCTGAGTTCACTATCAAGATTATCACTGTAGTCCCTGATTGAAACAGGTAATAGATACAAATGGAATGTAAAGAAAGTGGGACTGAACATTACTAAGGTTTTTGAAATACCATTCTGGAGTTTGTCTAAATCCGTTAAGAAGGGAGTTAATTCTTCCTGTACTTCAGAAGTAGATAGTTGCTTGGGGTTAATCAACAGTAAGAAAGAGAAGCGCAGCGTGATTTCAGCACACACAATCTGCTATTACCTGCTACTAGTTCAGGATAAATAGTGGTCTCTAATTATAATATTAATGTATTAATAAATTATAATTTATTTATTTTTCCATTCACGGCTGAAACCCCAAAGGACTCAATTGCATAAATGACTTTTTTGCAGGGCTTAATGCTAAATTTGACTAGCTTTCACAGAGTAAGTATTAAATATTATTGTGCAAATTCCTTAACAAAATGACCAGACTTGAAATTCAGTAGTCAGAAGTAAAACCCCACCTCAGAAATTCTTCCAACAATTCATGACACATTTGTCTTTGAATTAGAGTGTGGGTGTTAAGATAATAGCTACTAACTATATCCTTAATTGCTGTTTTGCTGAGAAAGGATAGAATTTTTCTCAATCTGTCTCCCACCCCTCTCTTCTCTGAGAAATTACTTTAGAGCAAGGATACCCAACCTTGGTAACTTTAATGGCTAGATGGGGAATTTGCAGAATTGAAGTCCACAGGTCTTAAAGTTACCAATGTTGGGCACCTCTGCTCTAGAGCAAAAGGAAAAGTTATTTTTGCCGCAATCCAACTTCTTCATTTCAGATAGCAGTTCTCAAATCACTGAGTTTAAAAAGACCACTCCTTAAAATTATTTGAAGGCTGCACTAGTAAAATGGGTAGAGAAGAGAATAATAGTTTTTAAAATATTATTTACATATATATTCTTTTTACTTTATAGGTTATCCAAACCCACCAAAATCTCCATCTCCACAAGGTAATGCTGTTGCTTCTCTTAATCTCTTGAAGCTAATTTCCAATTATACTTGCTGAGATCTTGAAACAATTTATACCGTAAATGGTATTTTTGGAAATCTTATCTGAAGAAATCTTGTCTTAACAAACAAAGAAATCATCTCTTAACATAATTTCAAAATATGAAATGATCTCATACTCTACTTAAGGATAATGGAAGCAAGTGGAGAGAAAAATAAATGCCTATTTTTTGCTTCCTTTTTGTTTACAAAGAAAGTTTGCAATATTCTTTTTTATCCTGTAGTTCAGCGAGTAATGCTGAAAATGGATATGTGGCACAACAGCTTGGGAAAGAATGAATGAAAAAAATGTGATTTTTTTGTATAAGTAAACATGTAATTTTTGTATGTCATACATTTTGCACACATAAAAGGGTGAATGAGAGTTTAAGCATGCAAAAAATGGCAAATAGAATTTTTAAAAGGTGCAGAAATGTGTAGCATATAAAACCAAGATCTTCTAAATCAAAGCCTTGTTAATTCATTGTTAATCCTAATGACGATACCTAGAATCTTTGGATTCATGTCTTGAACAGGCACTCAAAAATTGATTGGCATTATCCAAAGTTTGTATATAGTTATGGACTTTCCAATTTTTAGGGGGAAAATAGGTGTAAGACAAAATCAGTGCTGTTTGGTGTTAATATTTTTCTTAAACATATTCAAATTATATTTTTTCCATTTTAGTAGGAGCTTTTACTTCTTTGGTGTCTTTCTCTGCTGGCCTCACAAAGAAGCCTTTCCCTGAAGATGTAGGTGTGATACGTTTTAACAAAGTCCTTGTAAATGATGGAAATTATTATAACCCTAACACAGGTAAGGGACAAGGTTGGCCTACAACTTGGAAATTGCTTGGGAATGTTAATAAATTATAATAGTAGACTTCAATTATTTAGATTATTCACCTTTAATTTTCTGATACTTTATATTTTCCCATATTTCTGGAAGTTACTCAAAATAGAAAGTAACAAGGCAGTCTAGTTGCAGCCTGAATCTGACTTGGGTTTCCTTATCAGTTGACTCTGAAAACCATCTCATTATCTGTTCTGATTAGTTTTTGATATCGTTACACACAAAGTTTATTCTGTTGCAAATGCCTGCTACAGATTGAAGGGTAGGGCGGTGTAGCTGTTTCACAAGTTTATATAACTTTTCTCCACAGAAAAGATCAGTAGCAGACTTAAGCCAAGTTTGGAAAAATATTTCCTGGGCGAAAAACAATTTTCTGCTTTTTCTGTTTTCATTTTATTTGTGCTATTACAATGCAATTGGTTATTGTACAAACTTTCAACTGTTTCAGTTTCTTCAAGCTGTATATTTTCTATTTCTGTCTGCAGTTATATAGTATAACACAAGCAAGTGGTGCAGAAATAGCTTGATTTAAACCAATTAATTTGCATTAAGTATGAGAAGCAGCAGTGGCGTAGCGTGGGTTGTCAGCACCCGGGGCAAGGCAACCGGAAGCGGAAATAGAGGGGCGGGCGGGCGGTGACGTCATGGCACTGCTGAAAAGACGCGCCCCGCAGCGGCGTAGACTTTCCAAGAAGAGTCGCGCGCATGCGGGATGCTTCCGGGTCCTTCTCGAGGGCGGCTGTGTGGGGCTCCGACCTGCAAGAGCCGCTGCATTCAAGCTCGCACGTGAGCCCCGCTAAATAAAGCCACGCATGCGCACGAAACTAGGCCGGCCGGCCAGCGGGTCCGTCTTCGCTCGGCCAAACCTGCCAGGGCGCCTGCGGGGCGCTTGCGGTTGGCCTGAGCCTGGGCGGAGAGTTGGCCGCTTCTATTTATTTTATTCAGTTTATGTGGCCGCCCATCTCACCTGCCGAACTCATTTCGCTTTGCAAGAAAGAGCAGCTCAAGAGCGGAGCCAAGCCAACTCTGTGCAGCCCTTGGGGCTCCCTGAGCAGCTCAGTGCGAGCGCGCCCCCCCCAGATGTTGCGCCCGGTGCGGCCGGCCCCCCCTGCACCCCCCACGCTACGCCACTGAGAAGCAGTGTATCTGTGCAGTATAATTTTTTTGCCTCATCAAATTGATACATGTAGTACTGTTTCATTGGCCTAAATTCTTCTGGATTCAAAGCATAAACAAACCAAGTTAATTCAGAGTAAATTAAGTCAAGACTATAATTTTAAATTCTGGACTAGCCAGAATGAGCAGTTCTGAAGTATTCAGTACTTGTGGTTCCGTTTAGTACATGGGTGATCTTTTTCCACCCTGCATCTCTAGGGAAGAGTCCTTGGTGCTCTTTGAGCTTGGTTGTTTTCTTGTAGATATTTCATTACTCAAACTAGGTAACATCATCAGTGTATATCAGCTTTCAACTTCAGAGGTGCTGCTCTGCAGGTCACTGGATGTGAAACCTGTACATTCAGTTGGGCTCTAGGGATCAGTTGGGATTGTTACTGTGGTACCAGCCTCCCTGCCTGGGCTTCTTGATTCCATCTCTGGGTTGACAATAGAGTTCCCCAAACTTATGTACTTGGGTCTTCAATTTGCTTTCTCAGGGAGTGGTCTGAGGTAGCTCAGCAGTTCATGGCCATCATAAGGTCCTATCCCCATGTCTTCCAGAGCCTGACATAAGACAGTGATCGCACACTAGATCTGGTGTTTCTGTCAGAGCAATATTTTATTTATTTTTATTTAATTTAATTTCTATACCGCCCTTCTCCCGAAGGACTCAGGGCGGTGTACAGGGCAATAAAAATACAATATACAAAAGTTAAAAATAAGATTAAATAGAGCTAGCCCATTACAATAAATAATTAAAAATACTAAATAAAATACCCCAAACCCATTAGACCAGGCCGGCTTGTTCAAATAGGTAGGTTTTCAGATCACGGCTGAAAGAGCGAAGGTCAGGAGCCATCCGGAGCTCAACCGGTAATTGATTCCACATGACCTTTGATTGGGAGGGCTTTAAGTGTCCCCCTTGTCATGGTCAGATCAGGCCCTGATTACTGTGGGACTCTCTGGTGCTGTGATCCACTGCTGGGAGGTTGGAACCATTAGATTGATCCTCTCCTGGTGACTGATAGACCTGGAGGGGTTTCAGAAGAAGATGGAAGTTATTCCTGTTGATCTGCTGCTTAGTCTCCTGACACCTTGGTTGCCATTTGGAATAAAGGAATGGCTGAAGCATTGAATCATGCTATGCAACAACTCCATTCTCATGGATCCTATCACTCCCTGTGGTTTATGGCAGAGTTGAGATGAAATGGGAGAAGAGACATGTAGAACACTGCTGGCACTAAACTAAGCACAACCCAACATGGATTAGAACCACAATTAAGGCCCACCTTGTTGCAGCAAGGATGGCAGTACTTCTGCACCCTTATTGCTTCCATAGATTGCTGTTCCACAGCCCTGTTTCAGGTGACACAAGTTCTCGAGTAAAGAAGACCTGGGGAACTTTTTGCAAGGATGCGCAGAGCAATTTGTTTAACATCTTTTGGATAAAATTGCTCAGATCACTCACAGTTAGACCTTGGCACTGTAAGTCCAGAAAAGATGGCTCAGATAGAATCTTGGATGGTTATCTGGGAGTGGTTTGAACTTGTTGAACCAGAGGTAAGCAGCACACAGGGTGTTGCATGACTGGATCCTAGTGGTGGCTAGTGGGTTGTTTCTTTACCTCTCTTAAGGAAGCCTTGGTTCACTGCCTTCTCAAGAAGCCATCGCTGAACCCCTCAATACCAGATGATTTTCACCGAGTATCTAACCTTCCCTTTTGAAAAGGTGGTCTAGAAAGTGGTTGCACAACAACTTTAGAGGACCCTAACTGAAATGGATTATCTGGATCTTTTTTAGTCAGGTTTCAGATCTGGATGTGGAACACAAGCAGCATTGGTCTACTTTTGGCTGATCTCTAGTGATTGGGTGTCCGTCCTTATATGACCTCTCAGTGGCTTTCAATATCATCGACTCAAAGGATTAGGAGTGGGAGGCATGGTAGTGTGCTTGTTCACCTTTTTTGTGGGCTGAGTTCATTTAGTAGTGATTGGGAAGAAGAGACCTGACCTTTGCCCCCTTCCTATGTTGGGTGATGCAGGAGTAGGTGGTCTCCACTCTCCTGTTTAACATCTAAATGAGACTGCTGCGTAAGCTCATTTCTCGCCATGGAATGAAGTATCATCCATATGCTAATGATACCCAATTGTACATCTCTGCTCCTGGTGAATTAAGAGATGCTATGGATGCCCTATCCCAGTGTCTAGGGGCTGTGAGGGTCTGGATGGTGAACAACAGAGCAAGACTGAATGGCTTTGGTTTGGGGGGCTATCTGATTTTAGGACTAGACAGTATCTGATGCTAGATGGAATCACATTGCCTCAAATAGACCCTGTGTGCAATCAGGGATCTTCTGGACCCACAATTCCTGCTCAAGAAGCAGGTGGCAATCATGGTTAGGAGGGCCTTTACACAACTTTATATTGTACAGTCATATCTATTCCTGGATCAAGGGGCTCTACTCACAGCCCTTCATGCCAAGTCAACTCTCGGTTGGACTATTGCAATGCACTGTAGATGGGACTGCCCTTAAAGTGGGCAGCTGGTGTGTGCAGTTATGTGAGCTTCTGGTAGATTTCACGTTACACCTCTGCTGTGTGAGCTGCATTGGTTACCAGTTTGTTTCTGGGTCTGGTATTTTAAAGATCTAAATAAAATGAGATCAGTTATTTGAGGGAACACTTCTTCCTGATTTAATCTGCCCATCCCATCGGATCCAACAGAGTAAACATGTTACACATTCTGTCATCTAAGGAGTTACATTTGGTGAGCTCTAGGCAAGAGGTGCCTGCATCATGGAATCTTCACTCCAGAAATGAGGTCAGCCTTTTCATCCCTTTGAAAGTCCCTCAAGGTCAGATTATGTCAGCAGGTGTAGGGACATCAGGGGATGGATGAACTTGTGAGATGGCTCATCATTTTTAACATCCCTCCATCTTATTATTTTGTTATAGTTCTTTTATAGTTTTAATGTTAAATGTTTAATGTTCTTTTATAGTTTTAATGTTTTAATAATTATATGTTTTAAGTAATGATCATTTTATATATTTACTGTTTTATTGGATTGACTGTTGAATGCCTCCCAGTCATTTCTGAGGTGGACAGCCATATTTATTATTTTATTTAATTAATAAATAAGAAATCTAACTATTATGTGAAGAACTCTGCTTTACTACGTAGGTCAATGAAAATTTCACAGTAAAACTGTAATGTTTTCTTTGTCTTGAAAAATGCTCCAATAAATATGCACTTGTCCTGTTTTAAGATTTAAAGGATGTTATTTACTGATACTTTTTTTGCAGGTGTTTTTACATCGCCATATGAAGGTCGTTATCTGATCACAGCTGTTCTAGTGCCTGAGAGAGGTGAATATATTGAAGCAATGCTGTCGGTCTCCAATTCAAGTGTTGCTCAGCTTCACACAGCTGGCTACAAGAAGGACCTACCTGAATATCGCAAGCCAAGATCAGGAAAACGGATTTGTGGTGGAACTGGGGCTTTTCATCTTGTTCTCCACCTCAAAACAGGTGCAGAAGTAAGCGTTGTAGTTACTGGGGGCAGGTTAGCCTATACAGACTCTGATGAGATGTATTCTACATTCAGTGGAGTATTTCTATACCCTGAAATTTCTTAGACCTGAGCAGAAAATAGATAAAATTGAACCTGAAGGAAATAATGAATTGAAAAGTGTTAATATTCCTCTTTCCATTTTTCTCCATTTCAATAATTTGGCCCCTATATGAATCTTATTTTCCTTCTCATATTTCTTTTATTTATAGAGTATGGTTATTTATGTGTAGACCCAATTTGGTGTAGTAGTTAAGGCATCAGGCTAGAAACCAGGAGACCATGAGTTCTTCTCCTATCTTAGACACAAAGCCAGCTGGATGACTTTGGGCCAGTCATTTTCTCCCAGTCTAGGAAATGGAGAAGCACTTCTGAAAAATCCTGCCAAGAAAACTGCAGACACATATCCAAACAATTTCTGAGAACTGGACACAACTGAATGTAAGAAAAGAAATATGCATACCAAGAGAAGCTATAATTTAGTCACATTACAAAATATTCAAAATACATGTTTTGCAACATTTGCTAATATCTGAGAAAGCTATGATGATAATGTAATGGAACTTTATTCAGATTTATATATACAACTGTTCTTATGAAACAGTATCTTTGATATCTTTTTATTGTCTCTAGCAACTCTTCCTCATGCATTATTTTTATTAGCTTCCTTTAGCTGTTGGGAGTTTACACTAGTAGTATAGATCACAGGGATACTTTGCATATGATTTAAAGGGGACTTCATTCCCAAACAGATTTCATGACACTTGGCTATATCACAAAATCTGAAAATCTAGTGAAGGGCACCCATCACTGCCTTCCAAAATTAAAAATGGTCGAGATTTTGAGTGATAGCCACATTTCATGAAATCTTTATATATGCACCAGAATTCTCATGAAGATTTGGTCATTTGCATTTTAAAAAATACAAGCATTCTGTTGCTTGAAGGCTGCTTATCTCATTCAAGGATGGGAGCTTCATTTCTGTTCCAAGGACACTTCATCTTGGATAATCTGTCATGGTCCATACCCAATGCTGAATGCAGTAAGAGCTAGAACTGCAGAAGGCTATCTTTTTTCTACCTCTTATTCTCTTTTTTAATGTATTTTGTCAGAAAGTGAACAGAATACTTCCAGATGGCTTTTAAAATTCAGCTTACACCCATTTTTCTATTCCTGAGTTAGCTATTTAGATCATTGCAACAACTGTGTAATGAGTTGTATTGTCCCTCGTGTGAAGGCTAAAATTGAGAAGTTTGCATGCATGACTGCATAAATCATACAATTTGTAAATTATAGTTTATAGCTTTGCAATGTGAAAACAGCCATTATAAATGGCATGTGGCTTAGTAGTTTCTCTGACTCTGCTCAGTTGTGCCTTATTTAACATACAAAATTAAAAGAACACAATTTTGAATCGTAACATGTTTATTGCCTATATCTAGTATAACACAAAAGAAAGATTAAAATTAAGAACTTCAGTCTTCATAGCTGTCTCATCTCTATAATACTGTTTTCTTCCCCAGGACTTCTTTATTTAGCATTTTAATAATTTACAAGCTCACAAGAGAACACAAAACAGTATTATTCATTCGTAAGGAGTACTCTTAGAGCAGACTATGGTAATAGCAGCCTGCCAAATAACACTTTATTTCTTCTACTTTGTAAGTTACGAATGATGCTAAGAGCTAGATTTATTATTTCTCATTAATCTTCCCTGTTGAGGTCTCAGAAATAGTTATGTCTTTCATTGTTCCATGAGCCATCCCTGAAGAAATGTTTCTAAGCAACATAAAGCAAACTTCCTCCTGAAAGATGAACTCATTTTTGAACTGATATGCAGAAAAATGTTTTCTATCCTCAAAACTAGAAACACTTATTTTCTTCAGAATTTTATGAAAACATGTACCAAATTGTTCTTTTGCAGTTCACTCGAGTAAAATTATCACCACCCCATAATCAATCTTGATTGCTTTGATTTACCATTTCACCTGGATCTACTTGAATGCAAAGCTAGTCATTTTAATTTCTAAAAAAAGTAATTAATCTATTCAGATTTATTTAAAAATAACACAATGCTGTCAGACAATCATAAGGGCCTAAGAGGGCCACATTGCTATACATTTTAGAAAGATTTTTATTATAATTAATCATTGTGAATGGGTGCTTTGTTTCTTTAATATTTGAAGGCAAAAAGCAGCTTTTAGAATTAGAAAAACTCTCTCCTGGGAGTTACTTCTCACATTTAGAAACAATATATTTCAAGCATTTTAGGACTAGTTAATAAAACTCAAAAGTGTATTATTTGTCCAGGCTGCTAATGTATCATTGCTTTCAATAGAAGGGCCTATAACTTCTTATAGAAGGGATGACAGACCTGGAGTGGAGTGAAAAGGGTGATCTGCCTAGAATCCCTACATAACCACAAGAAAACTACATCCAATCCCCCCTTGAGTGCTGTTGACCCTTATCTAACTAAACAGGTGTTAACCCTTAGTTGACAAGATTCCTGTGCACAGGCTTTTTGCACTAAATCAGTTTTAATTGAACCTTCATGTGTGGGCCTGGTCTTTCGTGCCTGATATATTGTTATTCACAACATTCTGTATGTCATTTTCAGATTTGGTTTTGCATGAATGTTTTCCAATTTTATAAGCTATTTCAGCAAAATGAGAATGTATCCATTTGTATTTGGTCTTCCACAAAACTGATTTTGCATATTGTTCAGTTGTTCCTTTACCATGAGTGTATTCAAAAGTAGAGCAATGTTTCAGTATCAAGTGTTTATTTTCAATTGGAAATTTTCTGCATTATACAGTATACTTTAATGAAGAAATAGTTCCCATCTCTTTTTCACCATCCAACTTTGTCAAGTCTTCACCTTTTTTCTCCAATAATTGGCTTCATCTTTGAGTTTATCTTCATATTTTATGGGGTTTATGCAGTTCACATTTCTAGGAAAGGTCAAAGGCAAATCACTTTATATGGTTTTCACCATAGTTTTCAAACATTTTCATATAATAGCTGAATTCTTACTGATGCTTGTTGGACTCAGTTAAAAACATTCTAAATATTTATTGCATATGCAATAAAACATTCAAGTGGGAGAACAGTAGAAATGGTGGAGTATTTTTGTTCCAATTTCTAGTCCTTATATTCTTTTTTCATATCAACTCAGTATTTTGCATCCCAAGTATGCACCATGCTCTTTGGATTCTCCCCAGTACTTCTCCCCCCACCCCCCTACTTTCCTCCAGTAGTTTTACTGTCAAAGGATTAAATTATTACTTTATTTATCCTGATGGCAGTGTTTATATTTCCATTGCACACTGACAATTTTGCTAATATTACTACAACTGCCAAACAACTGTATAAGCTATAGAATATAGCACCAAACCACAAGTGCAACCACTAGAATGTGAACTATTTTTATACAATGGCAAAAGCTGTATTGTTCTTATTTAGTTCTTCAGTAGAACAAAATTAACATCAAAATGGGTTTTAACACACTCATTTTTCATTCTCTTGTCCTATCCAAAATACTTGGCACTATAGTTTCTCCTCCTGCATTTAGAATTGAATTTTAATCCCCATAATATTTGTATGTATTTATTTATGCTATAAACATTTCTATAGAAACACTAAGACACTTAGGTGCAATTTTACTATAAACTTTATTAAACAATTTGATATGACATTTTTCCTAATACATCCAGTTTGTACCAAAAATCACTGTTCTGGAATGTTTATTGATTAATAAGTAAACAATGTTGTATCAAAGCAAAAATCCAACTAGAGTTAACAAGAATGTTCTCAAGTTTTCTTCTTTCTCAAAATCTGAACTGATAAAATGTAGACCTTGTTTTTAAAGTCTCAAGATTTTTGCCAACGTTCGTACTTGCAAGGTCAGAAAAAACTTATGTTTTCAGGTATTTTTATTGTATTTGGCATTATTTTAAGACCTTAGTTTACAGATTCTAATAACCAATCTATATATGATACATCATACTAATTGAACTGAATTTAGAGTTACCCAATTCTGAGTTATGAACTTTAGTGAAATATTAATTTTCCAAATGAAGACATATTTTTTCAACCATTAACAGTAACATTTTTTTTTTAAAAAAAGCCTATCTATTCATTTTTATACGTTTTTACTGTCTTCTGGACAGCCTGAAAAGAAATAAATAAGAAAACTGAGCTTTGTCTGACAGTACAAAACACCAACATTCTGGGTCTTGTTTTATGTTTGTTTAAAAAAAAATCTGCAGAGATTCAGATCAAGATTTTCAGCTCATTTAGATTGCAGTATTTATTTATTCCAATTGACCGGTGCAGCAATTATATTCCTAAAGTAAAAGTAATTACTCTTGAAAAAAACAGACTGACATAGTAAATAAACATAAATGTCCATTTCTTTCACAGAAAGAATTAGCTTACATGTACTGATCCAAAACAGAAACAGTACAAGGATTGTTTCCCAACTCATCAGTATTTGATACCAGGAAATAGATTAAAGATGAGCTCTATCAGAAAGTGAATACTGAGAAAAGGTTAATCACTGGCCAGCTCAGGCAAAATCCAAACTTAATATGTACTTATCTAATATGTTATCCAGAAAGATTTAAATAGATAATAAATAATCACCAAGTTAAGACTTGTATACCTGTTGCAATGAAAAGTAATGTTTAGATCAGGATGACTCAAGCACTTTATAAATTTAACAAAGAAAAGAGCAGAATTCTGAATGTATGAAACTGTGTAATGGAATTCTTCCTTGAAAAGGAATTTGGCAATTCTCAATATTCAAAAATAAGCCATAGGTTTTTTCCATACCAGCCACTTTATCACAGAAAAAAATAACTTCAGATGACTTCATTATGTTGTTAGAGATTCACTTTATCAAAATGAACTTATAAAACATTACTAAAATGCAAACTAAATACCACTGCAGTGTAGAACAAATATCACATCTTTTGAGGATGTTAATGGAATTTTTCTGTTTTACTGAATTTTAATCTAAGAGAGTGCTTTATCAAATATGAATGTGATTACATAATACACTAATGAATTTGATATAGTACAATTGGCAGTGACTAATCAGAATTATATAATTTTAGCATACATTGAGAATATTGTTAATCTTCCAACAGGATGTATATTTGTTTCAACTATACTACACTGCAGCCCAAACACTGTTTATGTCATTGGTGTTAAGAATCTGTACACTTAAAACAGAGTAAAAAATGCCATACCTTGAAATTTCCAATTTTTTCCAGATATATTTTCTATACAAATCCAATAGAAAATAAGCCATTCCTCCTAATATTGTGAAACATTGTTTCTAAACACTACTGCAACATGAACTCAAATCAATAGCAGACCTGATTGTTTGATATATTTACATGTTTCAGTGTCCAGAGAAAAGCACCCATTCACAGGTTTTGCCTATCTATTCTTAAAATCTGAGATAAACTTTGATAGTCTTTAAAATTATTTTGCTAGGATGTAAGAGTAAAAACCTGCAGCAGTGGAAAACAAATGAAAGAATGTAAGACAACTGCTACTTAATCAGAACTTTGGTTATTTTTTTAGATTTACTGTGCAGCTAATACAAAATATTTTATCAGAAGTGACATTTACAGCTGTTTCAAAATAATTCACTGACCTGCACCTTCTATCAAATTGAAAAACCCTGATGCAGAGGTCCTGAAAACCAAAGCAGCAGTCCCAGTTTTAAAAATTGACTATACGTATTGCCTTTTATTTAGAAAACAAGTTTATTCCTGAACATTTTCTGTATGTGTTGCCTAGTCACTTTTCGATCATGCATAAACTAAACTTAATTAGGAAATGGCAACAATCCCCCATTTTGCAGCAAAGTTCTTACCATTCTGTAGACTTTCAATTTCAGGTAGTAGAAGAAAGTGCTGCAAGTAAAAAGCTCAGGCAGGTCTATCATACTGTGTAGGATTTAAACAAACTGCTAAAGGCAAACCTGCATAAATGCATAATTAAAAATAGCATTTTACTTTTGATTTCATTTTTCTAGATTTACCCATTAACCACTACATTCTTAAGACACACATAGAAAATTGCATGATATTCTCAGTTGTTGCATCTAAAACACCTTAAAAGCTATTTTGAGTATTATCCAGAATTCTTATAGCAGACCAAACAGAAATGCTATGAGTTCCACATTTTTTTGTATTTCATATACACTTGAAGATGAAAAGCTAAATTCATCCATTTTCCTGAATTTGAAAATTTGCTACTTCATTTTTCCCAGTATCTTTAAAAAAAAGTGGGCTTGAGTAAAGAACAAAGGAAATAGTTTTGCATTTCACTAGTTTGTATCAACCAATAGCTCTTCTTGCATTTAATAAGACATATGGTACCAAAATGGTATAATGACCTCTCCAGTAAGAAGCTCTGTGTATGAGTAATGCTATTTAAGCTAAATCTTCCATATTCACTTCAGGAAGTAGTTTTCTCCAGTAGCAAAAGGAGCTGAATTCTGGGCAGACAAAAGCAGAACTCTGTTCTTTATTAATTAGTGGAAACAAATGCTCCACAAGTTCATTTAATCTGTAGTAGCTGTGTAGAAAACAAATTAAAAAATATTAATGCATTATCTTGATTTTATAGCACAATATTTTATATCCTTACTCTCAAGAAGCTTGTCCCACTAAGTTTAATTGTACTTATGCAAAGGATAACACTGATATTCAAGACTTAGCAAATGCTAAATTCATAAATGTACATCTGAAGGTTATAAATACAATTGTAAAAACATATAAAACTCAGAAAAAGAAAAAAGTGCAAAGAAAAGAAGAAACAAAGGAAGAAATATACAAGAAAACTTACAAAGAGCAGCTTTCAATCCTCTTAGCAGAAGTTATAAATGGGTTTATATTTATCCTCTTTCTCTAAGGGTACATAATTTCCTTCTTTCCATAATCTATTCTTTCTAATGATCAAATCCAAAAATCGCAAATTTATTTTTTTCTTTTTGTCAGCCAAAAGCCCATGTTAGCCCATTCGCTAAGAAAAATAGTAGTTGATTTTCTGTAAGCAAGCAAGTTTCTTTTGCCTTCTTTGCTAGTTTCATTATCTTCATCAACCATTCCTCCACTGTAAGTACAGCTAGTCCTCAATTTATGACAAGTCATTTAGCAACTGTTCAAAGTTACAACAGATTTATTTACCTTGGAATACTTATGACCTGGATTCAAAGTTCTGACAGTCTTGTGACCAAACTTCAGGTGATCAGCAACATAGCCACTGTTTGCAGCATCCCATGATCACGTGACCATGTTTTACAATGGTTTTGCTAAAAACCAGCATTTATTTCCAATTTTTGGCAAAACCATGCCCATAGCAAACTAGTGGTTTGCTTTAGCAACCATAACATTCACTTAACCAACACAAAATAGTTACAGACCAACCCGTTTCACTACTGTCATGACTCAGAACTTTGATGGGCAAACTCCATTACAGTTGTAAGTTGAGGACTGCTTATATTTCAAAGTCTTTCCATTTTGTGCCTGTAATAATCTTGCAGCAGTACTCATATATAATAATATTCTTCGGTGGCTCTTCTCCAGTTGTTTGTTTAGTTATTAATCCCAGCAAAAATAGTTACTTCAATTTGTAAAAATCTTGTATCATCATCAACCCTACATTTTCTGGCTTTTTACAAGTCTACCAGGCATAATAAAATAACACTAACAAATGTTAAATTTTATTGTCTATTTGCACGTATGTGAACAGAATTGTCTGTTTGCACATATGTGAACACCATGAACATGGCGTGACAAATCCAAAGTTCCAAATGCTCACAATCCTAGAGCTCAAGCTAATCAGAAGGTGAAACATCCATGAGGTAGATATGTACAAATTTATCACAGATATCTAGTGAATTTAGAGAAAACATCTGAAAGAGTTCAGACGTGAGTTAAAGGGAAAGCAACATTCTAACTAGTGGGCAGAGAGAATAAAAACCCTGAGCAAACCAGGCACCAGTCATTAGAAGCACGAATGTCCTAGTTTTCTCACAGGTGAAAGCATCTCTTTTGGTTCAAAGTCATGTAGGTAATAACAATTAATCAGTGGAACAACCTGCCTCCAGAAGCTGTGAATGCTCCAACATTGGAAGTTTTTAAGAAAAGACTGGAAATGACTTTCCTCTTTATAATTATAATTTTAATAATAAGTATAACAAATTATGTACTTTCCATATCCAATCTCTTATCTATAAATAAATCCTTGAAGTCTCATTTCAGTCCTGATCAGCAAAAGTCCATTAAGGATTACCAAAGGCAGAATATCTACTTTGTTTTCTCTTTGTGCCTTTTTTTTCCAAATTTAAATCCAACATAAGAAAATCCAGGTTACTCTCTGGGTTTGTTGTTTTAACCAGAACCCTTTTAGTTATTAGGGCATCAGCCAATTTCTTTTGTATGCCCAGTGTAACATCTTTTTCCATGTTATTCTTGTTGCTGTAATTTGTAAATCCATTTTCAATTCAGTCTTGATTTTTTTTCCAGGTAAAACTTGTTCTTTTTCCATAATATCTTTTTAGACTGAGATTATGCATAGAGGCAAAGACTATTAAAATTAACTTCTGGGTCCATTCTACAGAAATATCCTTCAACATATTCAGTGTTAAGAATATTTTGCTTCGTTCTGTAATTTTTCAAAAATAAAATCAAGACAAAAGCATTTTGCTACGGGAAGGATATAATAACTGTAATATTTAATTCTAAAATCATATTTAAAATCCACCTGGACAATTAAACTTTCCAAAATTAAAGTTCTAATAACCCCTTTTGCGCTAGATTAAAGAAATGCAGTTCTTTAACTATTAGTCAATTTACAATTACACATTTTAATAACAAACATGACTTCACACAATATTGTAATCTTGCCCAGTCTGTTTTTAAAATCCTATACTTACGAAGACTTGTTTCCTTTTGTTTGTTCCTGGATAAGTTCACCCTTGGGGTTAACTGTAAATATTCTGCAGGCTGGAACTCCAACTTGCACATAGGCATAAACATCCTGCAGATAAACAGAACTTAATTGTATTTCAGTCCATAGGAGATGATACCAATTTTATTACTTATCAATATTATGGTAAATTACATAGGCACTCACAATAATTTTGACAGAGTTCTAAATTTGGTTAATTTAAAAAAGTTAGTTAACTAATTACTGTTGAAAGATATTAATTTCTAACATTTCTACCCTCCCAATCTTCTGACAATCTTCTTTGCTCAGTGTTGAAAAAATGAGTTGACTGGAAAAGCAACTATCAGCTGAAGACCTGAATCCAAACAAGGATGTGATTAGGAAAATGTTACTTTTGACTTCCAGTTTTGTGTCGCGGTGGGACGGGACGCAGGAAGGCAGGGCTCTGCCTTCCATGCCCAATTTTACCCTGCTGGGGGTGCTAAAAATAGCCTAAAGTCACCCTGAAGAGGTGATGAAGAGGATGGGTGCCTTGTTGATCACAGAGAGACGGTGGTCTTTCCGTTTGATCCAAGGAAAGCCCTCCAAACCGGCAGGGGAAAGACTGGCTACATTCTTGTGGCTGACCATTAGCTGCTGACAACCAAAGAATAAAAAGCACCAATTAACACATTGTAAACAGCATGTTTGGAACTGGGTGAGAATATTGACCCTTTCTTTACTATTTTACAACTGAACTGCCTGGGAAAGGGTCCCAAAAAGCTAAAAACCTCCAAATTTTATGGGGGACAGAAAAATACAATACTGAAGTGGAAGTTACATAAAGCTACAGTTTTGACAAATTTGAAAACTAGGATAACCATTAAGATTTTCTCTTTAAAAAAATGAGGCAAAATATCAAAATCAATCCTGTGACTTAAGAGTGGAAAATGGACTTTGAATGGCATCTAGTTGTGAATTTGTGTACATCACTATAATTTGCTTTCTGGCTGCTTGGTGACTCCTAGCTTGGGAGAACAGTTGGCAATAAAGAAAAATATTTTGGGATACTTGTCACCCCGATCTTCTTGGATTATAAATACCTACTGAGCTTGGACTTTTAACCTCAAGAGCTAGTGGGACAGAAAAATTTGACCTTGGACTACGTCTGGATGGGAGAGACTTTTGAGCTGTTTTCAGGGAGGTTGAACATTTTGAACACTTTGAACATTGTGAATTACAACCTTGCCTGACTGACAATTTTTGGATACTTGAGACAAAGGATCATTATAAAATATTGCTTTCAGGACTGAATCTATACTCTGGAATCTATTGGATTATAAAGGCTACATATAAAGACCAGAAAACTAGAGGAAATTTTAATCTACTCTTACAGAGACGTGATACTAGAGGATCTCCAAAAACCATGCCTCAAGAAAAACAAACACCTTTCAGAAGGAAATATACTCTATGCTACAACTAATTTACCAAACAAGTTGCATACAGTACAAAAAGGACATAAAAAGAAATCATGAGACTAAAAACAAATCTCCAAATTAAATCTACAACTAGAAAGTTCCCAGATAACAACCACAAAGTATGAACAAATAAACCAGAAATCTGAAGACAAAACAGAGGAAATGGTTTTAGAGACGGAAGAGATAAAAGAAGAAAAATATAAACAACCATATACAAACAAAATACTGCAAGATTTAGCCATCACAATGAAAATGCAAAAGACCCTTTACCCCTTAGGTCTGCAAAATACATCTGATGGCAAGGAAGAAGATTTTAAAAAATGGACTATAGAGCTGTTAGGGGAAATGTCACAACTTGGGAGACAAGGAATGAAAAGAGAAATTGAGAGAGAATTAAGGTGTTTGTTAAGGAATATAAATGGGAAGAATTCCCCCCACCAAAAATATCCTACCTAAATTGTCTTCCTCATGCCAAGCAATTTTCACAAAAATAGAAAGAAAATTCCTAGGCAATCTAATTGCTCTGGCTTGGAAAGCTACTTGGCAAAGAAAGCAAGCGAGAGTCAGATTTAAAAAACCAGAAGATTTCACCTTTTAGAGGAGGCATTATATGTTTAAATAGTTGTTTGAATAAGATTAAAAGAATGAATAATCATTAGGAATAATTAGTCTTTTATAATGAAAGATAAGATTTAGAACTAAAATAGCATATTTTTTCTTTCTTTTTTTGATATGGAAAATATAGAAATAAGAGGAGGATTGATATGAATAAAACCTTTAGCTATATAAATGTAATTAATATTGAGAAAATTATAATTGACAAAGATATTTCAAATACTGATGGGAAATCAAGCCTTAACAAGGATATTGATTTATGAATTGATATTATTGTTATTTGTATATTACTAAAATATGAGGATGCTTATATCTAACTCTGTATACATCACTAGTACCAAAAATTGTAACTGTAAGAGGGGAAAAATATGGGGAAGGAAGGAGGATCAGGGAAAAAATACAGGATTGTGTAGTACTGAACAGATGTTAAATATCTGAACCAAGACATGTTGTTTACTAAGCACTAAAGATTGTAATTCTTACAAATCAATAAAAAAATAAAAAAAGAAAATGTTACTTTTATTTGCAATAATCTATAAATGTTATTCTTGTCCGCCATCAAAAGAACCTTCTGGTAGATAGGTGTCTATATAGTTTAATTAATGAGACACAGAAAATAAAATATAGGACAGATGTAACTAATTTTATAAAATAACATTATTAACAGTGAAAAAAGATAGTGACTATATAGTGAAGAAAAACTAGGCATGATTAAAATAAAATAAGCATGACAAAAAGAAAACATTTTACAGAAAAAAATACACATAATACTATAGATTTAAAGTATCTGAAGATTCTTTAACTCATTTGATTAGATTTTGTCCAGCTGTAGCCTTGTTTTGGTTTCAACTTACTATATATGTCATTACATTTTTGGAATGAAATATTATACTTAAGCAGCTCAATGTGATATTAAATTATATTTTCAAGCATGGAATTTGTCATCTTATAAAAACCTTTTGTTCTATTGAACTTAACTCACAGCAAAGAGTAATTTTACATAATTGAGAAAACACTTACTGTCCTGGTTTTAAGAAATGGATCCAGAATATGAGTTTGTCATGTATTTCTGAAAACTATCTGTGTTCTAAAAATAAGGAATTGATGCAATTCATTGCTATACAGCAGGGATCTCCAACCTTTTTGGTTTGGAGGCCTGGTGGCAAAAGGAGAGACAAGCACCTTCATGTGTGCATGTGCACACATGCAAATGTGGCACAAAGGGGGGGGGCAAGCACATGCACACATGCACTGGCCAGCCACTCATGCGGCCCGGTGGCCAAGAAACCACATCCTGGTAGTGGGCCACAGTCCATAGGCTGATGACCTCTGCTATAGAGTCTAGATTTAATGGAAAAATTAAGACCAAATTAACTTTACAGGTAAAGTAAAGGTAAAGGTTCACCTGCACATGCGTGCTAGTCGTTTCCGACTCTAGGGGCTGGTGCTTATCTCCGTTTCAAAGCCGAAGAGCCAGCGCTTGTCTGAGGACGTTTCCGTGGTCATGTGGCCGGCATGACTAGACGCCAAAGGCGCACGGAACGCTGTTACCTTCCCACCATAGTGGTCCTTATTTTTCTACTTGCATTTTTTACGTGCTTTCGAACTGCTAGGTTGGCAGAATCTGGGACGAATAACAGGCGCTCACTGTTACGTGGCACTCGGGATTTGACCCACCAAACTGCCAACCTTCTGATCAACAAGCTCAGCGTCCTAACCCACTGAGCCACCGCGTCCCTTATACTTTACAGGTAGTCCTCACTTATTAAAGACTAATTGTGACCTGCAACTCTGTCACTAAGTGAAGCAGTTGTTAAGCAAAACATCACAGTAAGCCTCACTTAGCAACAGCTGTCCTGACAGCAATCCTCAAACAAATACACCCATCTGACAAGACTTGTGACCTTCTGCTAGTTTTCCCATTGACTTTGTCGGAAGCTGGCTGGGAAGGTCTCAAATGATAATCATAAGACCATGGAAAGCAGCGATAGTCACAAGTCCAAATAAAGTCATATATCACTTTTTTCAACATCATTGTAATTTCATAGAATTGCTAAACAATGGTTGTTAAGTGAGAGGTACTCGTATATTATTATTTGTAGGACGGAGGAAAGTCATTGGATACAGAATGGAAATTGCCTAGTTTGCATTCTTCCATAGTAGGAATCTGTCTCATAACAATTAATAATTTCATTTCAATAATATAGTTTAATACAAAAGGAAACATTGTAGGATGATGTAACTTACATTAGGTCTGTTCCCAAAAGCTGCATAAAAAGGCTGTTCACATGGAGCAAATAAGTTCTTAATATCATTTAAACATTCAATTTTGAATTTCTCTGGCTTTTTTTCTATAACTTCCCTACAAGGAGAAATACGAAATGTGATTAGTTCCATTTACTGTCAGAATTTCTTGTGAAATTTAGAAACAATTTTCTTTATTTTAAATAAGTTACAAATATTCTGTAGGTGATATTAGGACCACTTTACATTTTTTGAAAATTTATAAGAAAATAAATGTAACTTAAAAAGATGGTAAATGAACAGGCATGTTTTTCACATAAAATAGCCAACAGCATCACTAATTTAAACATAAGGCAGAAACAATGGAAATGCATGCTGTTGGTAGAATTACTATCCATCAAAACAGTTCAAGTTGATACTGTTAGCTGTTGATTTTTTAAAGTTTATATTATTTGTAAGCAGCTCAGAGCTTTCAGAAATAGTGGCAAACAAATTAATAAATATGTACATTAAGTATACCTCTGAATTAGTTAAATGTAAATAATTTTATGTTGTCTTGCCAAGATATTCTCTAGAGATGTGAGCTTGGACAGACTATTTATGAGCATGTTTAGCATGAAATTGAACTTTGACTCTTGTTTGTGCATGCTGGCTAAAATGTGCTAAAATTGACTGGTACTGTTATTAGCAGGAAATGCTAGTAGTAGCAAAGTGAGAATTAAGCCTAGAAATCTATTCTATGTCCAACCCATGTCAATATTAATCATAATGCAAAAGATTGAAACCATGGTAACTCAGACTCAGAATATTTGAATATCTGTGGTGACACCCATAACATATGATTATCTACAAACTTCTATTATGTCAGCTACTGGCATGGTAGCTTTGTTCATAAATTAAAAGAGAAAGGATGCAACTGATCTGACTAAAGGTGATTTGAGCTTGTAGAATGGAATTGGTGAATCATGGGATTATAAATGAAAGAACTAAAATTACATCAGAAAGTATGAACTGATGTCATTAGGAAAACATGGATAGCTGACTTATTTTCCTTTGAATGGTAATAAGGGAAGAATCAGTCACATGTTTGGCAAAAACGATGGAACATTCTAAATAAATGCAATTCATGGAAAAAATATTTGTAAGTAAAATAAATAGATATGGGGAAAAATAAGAAAATATGAAAAAAAGCTATTGAACCATTCAAAGACCTTGTAAAGAGTGATTGCTGAAAAAAATTAATATGCTTCAAGCATATGGTTTAAAACATACTGTAAGTCTTTATAAGTCATCAATTGTAAGTAAGTGAGGCAAAGAAATGAATATACAGGTAGTCCCTAACTTACAACCACAATTGGGACCAGAATCTGGATCACTGAGTGAAACATTCATTAAGTGGGATGTCATGTGATTGTTTTGCTCAACGACTGCAATCATTCAACGATTGCATTCCCATTTGTGGTTGCTAAGCAATTTTTCAGGTTATTAAGTGGCCAGAGTCCCAGATAAGGAATGCCGGGTACCTCGGGGGGTGGGGGAGCCTGAGGGGCAGTGGCAGCTAGCTGAGGCTGCTGAAGACCCCAGATCTTTACTTTAAGCCCATCCCTGGCAGTGCTGCAGATTAGTGATGTGCTACAGTACAGAATGGCAAAATGGCATAGAAATGGGGTAGTCACATCATAGAAATGGGGTAGTCACATCACTCCTACGGCCATAAATGCAGGAAGGCTGCCATGCACCTTCCTTTTGATCATATAACAGCAGGGGTGCTGCAACAGCCATAACTTCAGTCACAGACTGTACGTTCCTTCGTACGGTGCTGTTGTAATTTCAAACAGTCACTGAATGATTAAGTCAAGGACTACCTGCAAAACTAAAAGCATGACTGACTAACTGGGTTTTAATATAAAGTATATGTAACTGAATGACAGAGGAGGTGGTGGCTGGATGGAGTCACTGAAGCAGTAGGCGTGAGACTAAATGGACTCTAGAGGATGGTAGAGGACAGGAAGGCCTGGAGGAACGTTGTCCATGGGGTCGCGATGGGTTGGACATGACTTCGCAACTAACAACATATGTAACTGAAACCACACATTAAAATAATGCCACTATATCATAGTTTAGTTTAGTTTAGTTTTATTAGACTTATATACCGCCCTTCTCCCGTAGGACTCAGGGCGGTTCACAAGGTTTTTTAAAAGAAACAATACTACAGTTACAAAAGTTAAAACAATTAAAATGATTATATTAAACCTTGTATATAAAAAACCTAGTTAAAACCAGTTAAAACCCCAATTAATACCCTCAGTCCAGACCAGAAAGCTCATACCAGGATAAATGACACAAGCAATTCTCGCAGTTCCTAAAGTTGTATTGCACAACAGTAAATGATCAGAAATAAGATGTGTTTCACTTACATACCTATGGAAGGCAGAAAACAAGCTGCTAGGTGATAACATCAAAGGACCCTTGGGTAAAATTGTTCCTTTATCATTAACCCAATGTAAGTATCCTCTTGTCATATCTGCCATTCCAATAGCACGAGCAGAACAATACAGAAACTTGTAGCCATTCCTAGGAAAAAAGGGTTTGTTAATATATGACAATCTTACGTGATAAAGTAGACCAGAAAAAAAAACTCCTTTGATTAGTAATGATTGGGTAGTTGCAAAGATAAAGCAATCTTTTTTTAATCCTTTAACCAGTAATATAGAAACTAGCTCACTATATTAAATGGGTATCTTTGAATAACATATTCATCAACGATTTGGATGAGGGGATAGATGGGGAACTCATCAAATTTGCAGACGACACCAAGCTGGCAGGAATAGCCAATACTCCAGAAGATAGGCTTAAGATATAGGAGGATCTTGACAGACTTGAACACTGGGCTCTATCTAACAAAATGAAATTCAATGGTGAAAAAAGTAAGGTTCTACATTTAGGCAGGAAAAACCAAATGCACAGGTATAGTATAGGTGGTACTTTGCTCAATAGTAGTTACTGTGAGAGGGATCTCGGAGCCCTAGTGGACAATCACTTCAATATGAGCCAGCAGTGTGCTGCAGCTGCCAAAAAAGCCAACACAGTGCTAGGCTGCATTAACAGAAGGATAGATCAAGATCACGGGAAGTATTAATACCACTTTACAATGCCTTGGTAAGGCCACACCTGGAATACTGCATCCAGTTTTGGTCACCACGATGTAAAAAAGATGTTGAGACTCTAGAAAGAGTACAGAGAAGAGAAGCAAAGATTATTAGGGGACTGGAGACTAAACTATATAAGGAACGGCTGCTGGAATTGGGTATGTCTAGTTTAATGAAGAGAAGAGTGAGGGGTGACATGATAGCAGTGTTCCAATATCTCAGGGGCTGCCACAAAGAGGAGGGAGTCAAGCTATTCTCCAAAGCACCTGAAAGCAGGACAAGAAGCAACGGATGGAAACTAGTCAAGGAGAGAAGCAGCCTAGAGCTAAGGAGAAACTTCCTGACAGTTAGAACAATTAACCAGTGGAACAACCTGCCTCCAGAAATGGTGAATGCTCCAACACTGGAAGTTTTTAAGAAGAGACTGGACAGCCATTTGCCTGAAATGGTATAAGGTTTCCTGCCTGAGCAAGGGGTTGGACTAGATGACCTCCAAGGTCCCTTCCTACTACTACTACTACTTACTTTATTTTACTCTGAAATAATGTATGTTCATTCTGAAATGCTGCAAGAAACTGAACCTGTTATTGTTCAGGTTGCCTTTTCTTTCAAATTTCTACAGAAGCTACTTTTTCATCAAACATCATGTTGCTCCCCAGTTAACTCAAAAAGAAAAAGGAATATAAAAGCCTTCTCTTTTTCATGTTTGCTATAAATTCTTGCACACAGAATTCACAGCAAGGCTATATAACATAGTTCCTGAAAGTCTACAAAATACATTCAAAATATACTGATACTCCAATTGTTAGAATTCTGGGATGAGGAAAGAATGAAATGAATGAGATTGCACCCTGAAGTCTGGATCAGAAAAGTCTTGACAACTTCTGCTTTACAGCATATTGCAATAATGTTGTGGTATATGATATTCAAAGTAGCATTTACTTGTTTATATATTATAAATGTATCATATGTAATTTTTGAAGATGGTAGAGGACAGGAAAGCTTGTTGTCCATAGGGTCGCGATGGGTCGGACATGACTTCACAGCTAACAACAAATGTTAGGGGGTCTGGATGGGGAGGAACAGACTTCAACTCAACCCCGACAAGACCGAGTGGCTTTGCATACCTTCATCCCGGGTTTATTCGGACATTCCACCTCTCGCTATGGGGGGCGAATTATTACCCCCCGTAGATAGGGCTCGCAACTTGGGAGTCCTCCTAGATTCACGGCTCACCCTGGAAGACCACATAGGAGCTGTGACTAGGGGGGCTTTCGCCCAGGTTCACCTGGTGCGCCAGTTGCGGCCCTATCTAAGCCGGGATTGTTCTGAACCAGCCCTCTTCTCGCACCCCTAATCAAAAGAAGAGACTGGAAAGCGTCCAAGACCAAAAGGCTTCTGCCAAGTTTTAATTACACTGTTACAAAAATACAAGAGCTTGACTTCTCAAACGGAAAAGAGTTGCTTTCAGCAACCAGCCCCTCCCCAAACACTCCTTTTATAGAGAGCTCAGGGCGTGGTCTCCCTGTGCCTCCTCCCGAGGAGTCCCATAGCCTTTCTTTGTTTGTCCCTGCTCGTCTGCCTCCTGCGTCGGGCGTCCTTGAACAGGGCCAGCTGTGGGTCATCATCCTCCGCACTCTCGGGCTCACACAGCTGAGCAGAGGTTCCCGGCTGAGGACTCTGCAAAGTCTCCAAATCATCATCAGCCGGTTCGTTTCCCTCCTCCCCCACATCTGAGTCCTCCGATACATCGGACCCGGCTGTCGGACCCACAGGCTGGCCCTGAGTCACAACAGGGATGATCTATGCACGGTCACTCATGCGCTCGTGACCTCTCGACTAGACTACTGCAACGCTCTCTACATGGGGCTGCCCTTGAGGACCACCCGGAAGCTCCAACTGGTACAGAATGCAGCCGCGAGAGTTGTGTTGGGAGTCTCCCGATACTCCCACGTTACACCTCTGCTCCGCGAGCTGCATTGGTTACCGGTTGCCTTCCGGGTGAGATTCAAGGTACTAGTAATGGTATTCAAAGCCCTACATGGCAGGGATCCGGAGTACCTGAGGGAACACCTGCTGCCGGCATCGACTTCCCTCCGCCCTGTGCGTTCCCACAGAGAGGGCCTCCTCAGGGTGCCACCGGTCAGAGAATGTCGACTGGTGGCCCCCAGGGGGAGAGCCTTCTCTGTGGGCGCCCCAGAGCTATGGAATCAGCTACCGGTTGAGCTCCGGACGGCGCCCGACCTTCGCTCCTTTCGCCGCGAGCTAAAAACATACTTTTTTGAACAAGCTGGCCTGGCCTGATGTAGGGATTTGGGGGGGGGTTGTTATGGTTATTTTATTGAGTTTTAAAGATGTATTTTAGTATGTGGGCATTTATTTAATCTTGTTTTAACTTTTGTAATCTGTATTTTTATTCTTGCCCTGTTCACCGCCCTGAGTCCTTCGGGAGAAGGGCGGTATAGAAATAGTATTAAATAAATAAATAAATAAATAAATGTAATTTTCAGTTTCCATGTTAGCACACAGAAATGGAATAGAAATGGTTATCAACACAACTCAAACACAAATTATTTTACAAACATGGATAACTTACTCATTAATAGAATGATAGAGTTTTGCAATACCCTGATGAGTCCAATCTTTGCCAAGCTGTGGTAAAATCTGCCCTAAAGCATCAGATCTAAACCAGAAACAAATAAAAACAATCAGTGGTCTTAACTCATATTACCAGTTCTTAACTGAATTTATTTTTCTGATTAAATCAGCAGGTCAAGTAACTTCAAATGCTTGAACAGAATTAAAAGAATGAGGGCAAACAAAATAGGATTTAAAAGCAGTTATTTTCAGTTACAATTATTCAAAGTGTATCTTTTGGAAGCAGTTAAATGATAACATCATTGTAGAGTTTTGTCAAAAAGAAAACTGTATTTTAGCTTACTTAGTTATTGTCCCATCAATATCAGAAATGATTATTTTGTCATTCCAATTCCATAAATATATTGTCCCAGCACAACGACAAGTTCCTTGATACTGAGTTGTAATGCTGAACACAACATCATTTGGTCCATCTCTAAGCTTCAGTTTCTCCTTTAACATGAAAAGATGTAAACATGATAATTAAAAATAACGTAGTTTCTTTCTAAATTATTTTAAATTTCAGATTGTCCTCAACTTATGACCACAACTGAGCCCAAAATTTGTTGCTAAACGAGGCAGTTGTTTTGCCCCATTTTACAATGTTTTTTGCCCTAGTAAGATGAGGACTACATGTACCCAACTTTTAAAGATTTTGGAAGTTATGTTAGCATTATTTTTCAAACAGTGCAAGCCTTAATAACAGAACAATAAGATGCAAGGCAGTCTTAACTCTAAAAGAACATTAAAAGCGGACTGATGTACAAGATATTTTTAAAAACTGTTTCTAGTTTTGTACTTATTCACTCAGCATAACATTGAGACAAAATTGAGATATTGCGAATTTTACTACTTAATTAGTACTAATTAAGTAATAATTAATAGCATTAAAATATTGTGAAATAATTCATAATAAAGGTTTCCCCTATCCAGTTGTTTCTGACTCTAGGGGGCAGTGCTTATCTCCATTCCTTAGCCAAGGAAGTCAAACACATTCCCATTGTCATGTGGGCAACATGACTATATACCGAGACATATGGAACATTGTTACTTTCCCACCAAACTGATACCTATTTATTTACTCATATTTGAATGCTTTCAAACTACTAGGTGGGCAGGAGGTGGGGCAAGTAATGGGAGCTCACCCCATCATGTGGCACTTGGGTCTCAAACCTGGGCTGTCAGGTTTCCAGCTAACAAGCTCAGTGTTTTCAACTGTGGACCCATCGCACCCCTTAAAATAATCCATACATTATGTACAGTGGTAGGATTCAAATATGTGAACAACCGGTTCTCTGTGTGGATGTCGCTTCCAGAAGTCCATTCTGGCCTGGGCAACAAAATATTAGCTACCGTTCTGCCGAAGAGGTGCAAACCGGCTGAATCCCACCACTAATTATGTATTAATATCCCAAATACTTTTAAATTCCTATTATTCATTATTATAAATTTTCCAATTAAAAAACAAATTGATGCTTGAAATATAGTTCTTATCAAATCTATCTAACGATCAAAATCCAAATAGATTTTAAAAATCTCAATTGCAATCTCAACAGTAACCTAATGTGGAAATTTTTCACTGATCTACTTGTTTCATCAAAACTACTCTAGCTAGGTTTTATTAAACTAGATTAATAAATATTTAATGTTGGAATAAAATAACAACTTACAATTTGATCTGAAGACAATCTAAGTGACTTTCTATAAGACATTGTGTTCCCGGAGGTTGAATGTTCAAATGGAATGGGATCTGCCATTAAGGATTGTTTCAGTTCCTGGGAACTTTCATCACTAGAAGATTCATCATCTGGAGGCCTGAGATGACATAGATATACCAAGATATATCAGACTTTCAGAGATTTATTTAAATATAGCACCTGGTAGTTTGTAATATGTATCAAAAACTTGAATCCTAGGTATATTCATTTAAATACAATAGAACCATTGAACTCTGGGATAGAAAAATCTTTTTAATAACTGTAACTTATCTTTTGTCAATCCTCTGTTGACATCATCAGAGTGTAATCGGTGGTTAGAGAAATAGGAATAGAAACACTGGAGATTCAGGATGTTTAACCATGGAAAGGCAGGTCACAGTGAATAGAGAAAAGGAGATACCAGCACAGCCCTTTGCGGGATCAAGGGAAAGACTGCAAACCAGCACGATCGAGATGGGATGCGCAGGGGAGGACTGCTACCGGATATGACTATACGGCAATCTAACGAAAATGCCGGACAAGACACTGGTGCGGCAGGATGAGTGCAGCCGGCGGGTGGGACAGGTGGGGGGAAGGAAAATGTTAAACACCGGCCAATATGGCACAATTAGGAATAGGATGGCCAACTGTGGGAGAGTGGACGGTGCTCCATGGCTAGATCGTTAAACATCTAGCTATATAAGCAAGTTTCTCTAACCACTGATTACCACTCTGACGATGTCAACAGAGGATTGATGAAAGCTGTTATAGTTATTAAAAAGATTTTTCTATCCCAGAGTTCAGTGGCTCTATTGTATTTTTATATATTTTTATATATTGTTAAAGGTAAAGGTAAAGCTTCCCCCGCACATGCATGCTAGTCGTTTCCGACTCTAGGGGCCGGTGCTCATCTCTGTTTCAAAGCCGAAGAGCCAGCGCTTGTCCGAGGACGTCTCCGTGGTCATGTGGCTGGCATGACTAGACGCCAAAGGCGCACGGAACGCTGTTACCTTCCCACCGCAGTGGTCCCTATTTTTCTACTTGCATTTTTACGTGCTTTCAAACTGCTAGGTGGGCAGAAGCTGGGACGAGTAACAGGCGCTCACTCTGTTACGCGGCACTCAGGATTCGACCCGCCAAACTGCCGACCTTCTGATCGACAAGCTCAGCGTCCTAACCCACTGAGCCACCGCGTCCCTGTATATATATATATTTAGTCACACCGGTGACAGCTCATATTTGTGTAAATTTTAAATTGCTAACAAAGAATTAAGGGAGACTGATATGCATTTCAAACTTATTAGTTTTCATCAGTCAGCCATACCCTTCTGAGATTCGAACCTGGGCTGATTGCACATTAGGCAGTTGTTTTCACCTCTAGGCCACAGGCTCTCTCTCACTTTGTTAGCTGAGAAGCAAGGGGAGATATGTGTCAAATGCTTGTTAAATGCATTTAACAAGCGAGAGAGAGCCTGTGGCCTAGAGGTGAAAACAACTGCCTAATGTGCAATCAGCCCAGGTTCGAATCTCAGAAGGGGGGGAGGGGGGGAGAGGAAGGGGGGGAGGGAGAAGGGAGGGGGAGGGGGGATTTTTAAGGGAAAAATTGTATGTTAAAACTTTTCAATAAAAAAAAAACAACTAATAAGTTTGAAATGCATATCAGTCTCCCTTAATTCTTTGTTAGCAATTTAAAATTTACACACACACACACATATATGTATGTATGTATGTATGTATGTTATGTATGTATGTTAAATGTTTGTTAAGCATTCAGAATACACTTGCTTAGTCCCAGACACGGGACAAATCTTATTTCCTGTTTCAGCCTAACCCAAGGCCATCTACAGGCAGTAGCCACAGCAGTGGCAGCTCATATTCATGTAATTTTTTTGGCTTGCTAACAAAGAATAAAGGGAGACCTATATGATCATTTCAAACTTATTTGGCTGAAACAGGAAATAAGATTTGTCCCGTATCTGGGACTAAGCAAGTGAATGCTTAACAAACATTTAACACATATCTCCCTTGCTTCTCAGCTAACAAAGAGAGAGAGAGAGAGAGCCTGTGGCCTTGGCCTAGGGGTTAAAACAACTGCTTAAGACGCAGTCGGCCCAGGTTCGAATCTCAGAAGGGTATGGCTGACTGATGAGAACAAATAAGTTTGAAATGGTCATATCGGTCTCCCTTTATTCTTTGTTAGCAAGCCAAAAAAAATACATATATATACATATATATATATACATATATACGTATACGTATATACATATACATACACACACAAACACACACATAACGATCATTTGTTCTGAAGTTCTCAAGGATATTCCTGTAAAATCAGTGCCTCAATTTAAAAAGTGGATTTATAACATTGCCTGAATTAAGCCTAGCTAAGATACTGTTTAGTCATAAGCATTCAAATATATAGAACTTGTGTAGCTATTAAGGTGTTTGATTAGGACCTAAGAGATCCAAATTCAAGTTTATCCTTAATCATGGAAGTTAACCTTTGATAATTTTCTCAACTATTTTTTTTTATTCTGAATTTTAGAAAAATAAAAAATGCTACAGTGGCCATAGCTTTCTAGCACTTTTTGAAACGGCAAATAATTAAGATGGAGTATTGTCATGAAATTTTCTTAATCTATGTAGCTCAGAATTGATAACCACATTTCAGAGTTCAGGACAGGGATTTTAAAAGTGTTATTAGAAGATTCCACAGACTGAGGGTAAAATCTTTTTTTTTATCAAAGACACTATCAATACCTACAATCTTGCCAAAATATCACAACATTATGGATTAAAAAAATCCAATTTTCTAGAAAGGCAAGATACTCTCTTTAAGCACAAATTGATTTTCAAAGTGACATACTGGTTTTCAAGTTGTTCCTTTATAGTTGTTGATTGATTGTCTTTTGGAGCCTCAGATTTCCCATCCTTTGTTTCTGGAAGCTAGCATCAGAAGAGTATGTTAGGACCACATCATTTTGCATTGCCACCTGAATAGAAAGATAACTTGCATTTCGGAAATACGTATCAATCTAGCTGTAAAAAGTTGTAATAGCATCAATTATTGTATTTAATCATTTGTTTAACATCACTCCTAAACCAAGAACAGGATGCAACATTTATAGAGCAGACTCCAAAGTTATAAATAACACACATGAATACAACAAATTTTTAATTACACTTACAGACACACAAAAAAGGTGTTTGATATGAAAAACAGAGCAATATGGCAGAATAGATTTCATTACTAAAACAGAATTATTACAAATAGCATTCTTACAGTATTGGTTGTAGGGTTAATAATTACATTAAAATAAAATATACCTGTCAAAATTAAAGCAATACAATTGATGAATAACACCCAACTAGGAGCTTTAGAAAAGAATGCCTGCAATTCCTTATGCATTTTCAAAATGTATTACTTTTTCTGGTATTATGTTGAAAGTTTCCTTCTTGACAGTTGTAGACTGCTAACACCAAAGGAAAAAATTCAATAACATGTGAAGATGTGGAGTAAACAGTGTTGATGGGGGAATGTAATAAAGATGCACTGTAGCATTTCTGATGTTGAGCTAATTTGCAATTGTCAGTTTCAGTTAAACTTGACATAGATTTTAATATTGCAAAGCGTCACATTGTCAGCAGTTTGAAGTGACTAATAAAATCACTGTCTTCTAACCTTCCTAAACCTAGCAGATCTCTGCAGCCAATATATTTAATGACAAATAATTTAAAATTAAAGATAAACTCCATTAAATTAATATTAGAATATGTGATGCAAGTGACACAAAGTGAATTATACAAATAAAAATTCACTCCATACCTGAATGTGTTTAACCTACAGTACATTTCTGAACTATGAAGTATACAGCTTACAATATAACCTCTAAACTAATCCAGATTTACAGCAAATGTGTTTTTTTACCTGTTTAATCAAGCTGTCCTTTTTTCGCCAGAACCACCATCTTCCAGACTTCTTCGGCATCTTATCTTTAATCCAGGATTCAATTGTTGTCTAAAGAATTTTTAATGTACATTCACAATATCATCTTTTTTGCAATACTACATAACATAGTACATGCATATATATATATATATATATATATATATATATATATATATATATATATATATATATATATATATATATATGTCATTAATATTAAACTTTCTACTTCTCATGCTTAAATTTGGGGACAATTGTATAACCTTCATGGATTTTCTTCTCCTTCCTAGAAAGAGAGAAACACCTCCCTCTGCCTGGCCACATTTCAGTATATTGCAGGACACTGTCATATCAATGTACACTAATTTCTCATAATGTTTTCTGATTTGCATATTATTATTATTATTATTCCAGCTCACTGGAAAAAAAGAAAATAAAAAATTCTTCTACAACTCAGAACTTGGGAAAAAATTATCCAACCTCATAAAAATAATGGGCAAAGATCTATCAATGAATATGGCAACACCAAAACTAGGCCTTCATTTAAATATATCATACACCTTCCACCATGTATTCATTAATGTGCGCACAACAGTGGTGGGATTCAGCCGGTTTGCACCACTTTGGCAGAACCGGTAGCTAATTTTTTGTTGCCCAGGCCCAGAATGGACTTCCGGAAGCAGCGTCCACCAGTTGTTCACATATTTAAATCCCACCCTAGGGCGCATGTATGAATGCAGTTCCAAATTATAAGTAAAGCTGTTTTCAAATGATATCAGAAGGGATTGCAATTTTGAGGATGATAATATTTCAGTGGTAACAACAGCTCAAAGCAGGTTATATGAGGCCTCCTTAGATTTTTATACTCACAACATTTTCTCAAGTGGTCTGGACTGAGAACAACTCATCTTGTGGGTTTCACAGATAAATATGGAACTGAACCTTGGTTATCTTTCATATATTGTTTACATGGGCATCCAATAAACTGCATTCTTGAACAATGACAAAATGTGAAGGACAATGTCATAACCCATACCCTTGCCTTTTGCCTTTGTATCTCAACATTTCATCCCCACCTTACCTGTCTCTAATCACATCATGCACACCAGTACTGTTTAGTTGGCATTTTTACCTTCACAGAATATCTCTTTGGGTGTGTTTTCTGTCAGAGATTGTCCCTCCTGAACACTTTCTTGTTGCAAAACTTTGATATGTCTCTGCATCTATGACAATGCGAATAGTCATGGAATATTTACTGTCATTTAATTACCTGTGGTAAGCTTTTCTGGAATACTTGCAAGCTGAGAATCATGGGAGCAGCCAATGCCCAATTATAATACCTATTGTAAACATAACAGTTTATCAAAATGTTTTATTTCTTGTAGTCTTTGCTCAGATTTCTGGCAAGTACAGGTAATCCCCGAGTTATGAGCATTCACTTAACGCTTGTTCAAAGTTACGTGATCAGCGCCCCATAGTGCTTATGAGCAAGTCCCAAAATTACGACTATTGTAGCACCACGGCAGTTGTTTGCCCTTATGAGTGACCGCAGAGGCTCTGCAGTATTTACCCTATTCTCCTCCCCCCTCCTCACAACTGCTGCCCCCTCCCTTCCTGCTGCGCCGGAGTCACTTACCTTGCAAAAACTGTCTCCTCTCTGCCGTGGTTTCTTTCCTTTGAGGGAGAGGAGAAAAGCTTGCAAATGCGCTGCTTGCTTGTGTGCGCCAGCTTATTGACAGGTATCCTGCTGCTGCGCCTCTGCTTTTCATCATTCAGATGGAGCCAAGAAACCCAAGCCGCTGACCTTAATAAACTTCTTATTCAAAGGGAGACCTTGGGGAAACTGGATTCTCCTTCTCTGAGCAAACGGGGCGGTTCAAAATGAAGCAAATCGCTTCATTTTCAAACATCAGATAGGCACACATAAACTTCTTATCCAAAGGGAGACCTTGGGGAAACTGGATTCTCCCTTTATGAGCAAATGGGCGGTTCAGAAAAAAGCAAATTCGCTGAGTTTTCAAGTGTTGCATTCATACAGAGTTGGAGCTCCCCATCTCCCCAAGATCTCTGTTCAGATAAAAGGTGTTTGAGTGCCTATGGGAGCCTTGGAAACGCAGCAAATGTGGATAAGAAGTCTATGTGCACCTATCTGGCATTTGAAAAGGAAGCGATTTGCTTCATTCTGAACAATCCCATTTACGCAGAGGAGAATCCAGTTTCCCCAAGGTCTCCCTTTGGATAAGAAGTTTATTAGCTGTAGCGGTTTGGGTTTCTCGGCTCCATCTGAGTGGAGGAAAGCTAGAGGTGCAGCAGCAGGATTGCTTCCAATAAGGCTGGCGCACACAAGCAAGCAGCGCACCCAGGTCTTATTGTTTTGAGAGCAATCTTGCTGTTGTGCCTCTGCTTTCCTCCACTCAGACGTAGCCGAGAAACCCAAGCTCCTGATGTCACTTGAGTGAGAAAGACGAGGAGAAGAATGTTGAGGATTTGTACCAGCCGCCCAGCCAGGCAAGGACTAGGTTGAGCAGGGTGGGTGGCTGGCTGGGAAAGGAGATCATGGCCTCTCAGGTGGTTGCCGCCACTGCTGGCTTGGATCGGGTGCAAGGGACCTGACCCCACAATGCCTCCTCACTCATTTGAAGGCTTTGTTCCTGTCCTCAAACTAAGTTCGGTGCACACAAGCGAGCTGCTCAGCCAGGCCATGGAAAGTATTGGTTCATGCACCTGGTCGAGTCCGATTCCACGCTTTTCCCCATAGCCATGAAAATGAGGCAAACACTGCTCCTCTCCCAGAGAATGGAAGCTTCCATAATCTCTTTTGCAAAGAATGGGTGTTTGAACTCACATGATATTACGGCACCCACTGTCAGCAAGAAAAGCATTTGCAAGCTTTTCTCCTCTCCCTCAAAGGAAAGAAATCGCGGCAGAGAGGAGACAGATTTTGTAAGGTAAGTGATTCCGCTGTGGCAGGAAGGGAGGGGGAAGCATGAGGTTTCTTAGTTTGTTGGTGAGGCCCTGGGGGCCTGTTCCATCACTAGGGGCCTCATGGCCTTCCCCACCCTGAGATACCTCATGTGCTCTTAATAAGCTGCGTGCGTCTTAACGAGCAAGGGAGTGATCTCGTTCAATTTATGAGATTCACTCTATGAGTTTTCGATTTACGAGTGGAATGGGCAGGCTCCATTACACTCGTAACTCGAGGACTAACTGTATAAGACTGCTACAGTGCCTCATTAACTTTTCTGAGTAAAATTAAACTTTAATTTTAAATTACTTTAAGGATAAATATCCAATAAGTATCCAGTCATAGTATCTGTCAATACAGTAAAATTAGAATAAAATAATTTAGCAACAGAAGACTTAGATAATATTACCTGTTGTATATCTTTATTACCAAGTTAGGATTATCTATAAGACTTGGATTTTCAGCAAATTCATGATAAGTAATTATGTGTTCCATGAATTTTTCTGCAATGCAAAGATATTCCATCAATTGAACGAAACATGTTTCATCTTCTTTACGAACAATCTCTTCCTTTAGCTCCTTTTATATAATTATGCTCTTTTTGCCACAGTTATGCTCATTGTGCCGTTGAGTATATTTCCATTCGTTATGCTCTGTCTATACCCGCTGCATGCACTTTCTAGTACAGGGAGAAGTATATACGTTCCATTATAGCATTATATATTTTAACTACTTCAAGGAGATAGTAGGGAATAAGAGCATATAAATCTAAAAAGTGCCTAAAACAATTTAATAACAATAAATAGTTAAAGTATGTATGCCACCCTTTAAAACAATGAATAAAAATAATGAAGAAAGCTGCAAGGAAAAGAAAGGCTGATATATTTCTTGCAACTCTATGTAACTATTTATATTAGAGGTTCCCAATCACCAGTCCATGGAGTGTTACCGTCCATGGCCCATTGGGAACCAGCTGCACAAGCGGAAGGCAAGCATGCAAAACTCCATTTGCACAAGCAACGTGCATGCACATGAAACCATCCCATCCCATGCAGCTGGACAGGTTGGGACCGCTGATTTACATGACCTTACTATGTTTAAAAATTTGGCAGCAAATAAGACATAACTTTTGTCCATATATGGCAGAGCTTGTTTGTATCAATTCATCAATTCATTGCACCAACTATAGGAACATAATCCACAAAACACTCATTTCTATTATAAGGTCTAAAACATTCAAGGGAAAAAAACAAGGATAATATGTTAGGGGGATTCTCTCCCTGAACATTAGGGATAAACATATAATTAAACTAAATAAAAATAAATACGGTAAATTTCTGTTTCTATATATTCTAAAGTTTTCTGTCACAGGAAAATAAACAGTACAAAACACTTCCAGTAGTAGATACAATTAGACATTTTACACATTGCGCATCTCAATAGAAATAATCTTCAGAAAGAAAGCTTCTATCTTACATGTAGCATACTTTTGTAGCTTCATACTGGAGATTCTTGTATTCATTTCATCTTGCCAAGTTATATAAGTAATAGCATGATAAAAATATACCTTTAGATATCTCTCCATTTTCACTAAGACCTCCACAAAGAGATAATGTAACATCAGGCAAGTCCATTGCAGAATCAGACATACAGTCAGTACCACTGTCTGCAGCAGCACTTCCAACTGATTGGGGAGACTGGGAACCAGAGAAAGTGTCAGACTCCAACCACTGTCTAGTACCTGGATCAGAATCACTAAAGAGCATAAAAGAAGCCTTTTACAACAATAACAATAATAATAATCATTCATTAAACTTGCATGCTGCCTGACTCTCAACTACTGCTCACCACAATAAAAGAAATTAGAATAAAATCAATGAAAGTTAAAATAAAAATTCTTTATATATAAATATACAAAACTGACAATAAAAGCACCGGTTCTAAAACAAAAAAAACCTTAAATGTTATTTATACAGCCATTTTAGATCATTTAGATGTTCATTACATTGTAAGTTCATAGAAATTATTTTATGCAATTAGAACAAAAGATGATCTGCTCAAACTCTTCTTGCTATGAGTGACCATTCACCTATCAAGTATGGCACCTAGACTGCCATTGTATTTTATTTTCTGTTATTTGAGTTTTAGAATTATATATAATCCTCATTTACCAATGATAATTGGGACTGAATAGAGTTAGCAGTGTTGCTAACTGACGCAATCCTAATTATCCTAATTATGACTTATGATGGCAATCCCAGCACCCCGAGTTGCCATTGTTAGCAGAATGCTACATGGTTTCAGCCTCTCATAGTCATATGATTACCACTTGCAATCTCTTGCCAGCTTCCTCATTCACTTTTCTTGTTGGAATCCAGCAATGAAAGTCATAAATGGTGATCATGTGATCACCACGACATTGGAATGTTATAATTGCAGGCCTGTTGCCTAGCACCCAAATCACAATCATGTAACCACAGGGAAGCTGCAATGGATGCAAGTATATGGACCCATCATAAGTCCTCATTCATCACCAACCTAACTTTGGACAGTTAGTGAACAAGTGGATGTGTAAGATCACCTGTATCTGAATAGCAGAGTCTCACAGTCAGCTATGCAATTATTAAAAAGTCAGGGAGGACATTCCCACCCTCCATATCTAATAATTTTTGTCTGAGGAACTATGATGAATTAAAAATTTATTTTTCAAACTAGCCTAAGATTTATTCATATGTATTAGGGTAATTATAAAAAGGATGCATATTATTGAAAAGAAAAATAACAAGGTGAAAGATACACTGCTACTTAAAGAGAGCAGTTAAGCAGTTTAAGACATCACAGAGTTGACAATGCCTTTGGAAGCTTCTCTTTGATCCCAAAGATGCTTTTTCACAAGGCAACTGGACAACCAAAGACCAGTTCCCTCATGAAAAAGCACCTTTGAGATAACTATGACCTGGATGACTGAGAATCCCCATAGACTTCTCTTTGATTCCATACATATTCTTAAGAGATATTAAATATACAGCATTACTGAAATGTGTGCTGCAATATTTATATTTTTATCAAATACCTTTTATATTTTTGTCAAATACCTTTTGGGAAAATAAAGAGCAGCAACCTCAGGTTCTAGAGCCTTCAGATCATCCAAATATATGTCATCAGGTCCTTGGTGCTGACTTCTTTTATGTATCCCTAAAAAGAAAAAAAGTATTATATTGACCAACTGAGGAATCTAAAAAATACAGTAGGAAAAGAAATTCAAGGGAAATGCTTCTGTAAGAAAAAAATTTTTTTACCGTTAAGTTTTCTCAATTAGAAGTTAACCAGCAAGCTAAGCAACATGTTTCCACGTGATCTGGGGTATTTTTTCTCTGAAAACCCTCTTATATGGAGTCCTCCAAGTTTGATTGTTTCTTTGCAGATATTTGAAGATGTTACCTAGTCTGGTAACAAAACATCCGCAAGCAATGAAACATCTGCAAGCAAACAACCAAGTTCAAACAACAACAACTGCAGTTCAAACTGAGCTGCATATATTCTATTCTACTGGCAATACTGTTGCATTCTATCCCATATTGTTCAAAAAGAATCTGACTTCCTTCTATTTAGGCTTCTTAAGAAGAGAGACATAGAGATATGGCTGATAAACAAAATTCTAAAATTTGTAATTTTAAGAGCACATATTATACAAGTAGTCCTTGATTTATGACCCTTCCTTTAATAACCATTTGAAGTTATTTATGACTAGTCCTTGCACTTAAGATTGTTGCACTATCTCTGCAGTGACATTTAAAATTCTGGCAGTTGGCAACTGGAATGTATTTACAATGCTTGAAGCATCCTGGGATCATATGATCACCTTTTACAACATTCCTGGGGAGTTTCCGACAAAGTAAACAGGGAAGCCAGATTCATTTAATGACTATGGCAAAAAGCTGTAAAATCTGGCATGATTAACTTAATAACTGCATTGCTTAGCAATGAAAGTTGCAATTATGATTGTAAGTTTAGGACTACGTATACTAACAAAATGAGTATGCTGGTAACTTACAAAATGGCTGCCATTACCAGTCACAAAAGGTTCATTCACTGAAAAGCAAAACAGCTCCCTATGATGATCTCTACCATCCCAGTCATAGGCATAACTATAAATAAAGATAATACTGTCTACTAGTTGGAGCTCTGTAGTAGGTCTGCTTCCTATTTACATTTTTATAACTAAAAGTATCTTAAAACATATGGACAGGGCCACTAATGAGTATTTGTGGGGACACTAGTGCAACTAGCACCAAGATGGCTACCACGGCTAAGGAGATGAATATTTTCTTCTGTAATGTTTATAGAAAAACAATTACACTATGTTATATGTGAAATCAAAATACTCATATCTGAGATACAAATTATTCTTTATCCTAATCTAAAGGAATGGTTGCGAGTAAAGCTACCATATACATTTGTTACTTACCTCTCAAAACTGGTTATATATCTGAAAGCTAGGAAAAATGAAAAGCATTTCAAAATGTTACAAAGCAATTAGTTAAAGGTGTATACCTTTTTTCTTTGATGGAGAATCAAGCTTTGTTTGTGGCTTAATTTCTGATGGTGACTCCACTAGTGGGCTGGGGAGTACATCAGTATCTAAGACAGGAGAATGCTCAAGAATTTCCAGAACAGGCTCTGTTACTGCAGAAGCAAGTCTGTCTTTGATATCTAGCTCTTTAAGTAGAGGATGTGTTCTTGGCTCCGGTTTTAAAACTGTACAAACTGAATCATTCATCAGAATGTCATCTTCAATTATATCATTGCTAGATATAACCCTAAAATGAGTCTTCTCTGATGGAGTGATGGTAGCTGTTCTAAGATGTTCCAGTTTTTCCTTCTTGCTTATCTGAAAAGGAAAGCATCCTTTTTCTAAAATGGTCATTCATCATCTGTGTTGTTCAGTTCAGAACTGTGTGAACTGATCAAACCTATAAATTAGCAAAGTTTGAAGGATATTTGACTATGATGATCTATCATAAAATAAGTTATAGAAAGTATAGACATCTTGTTTGTCCCAATTTGGATATGATGTTTATTTCCACACTTTCAATATATTTTTCAGTAAAGGTTTCTCCCTCTTCATGATTCTGAAATAGATACTACAGAAATAGATATCATGGTAATGAATTGGCTGAGCAGGAGGCAATCTCATATGAAGAGTCAAATTACTGATAAAAATATAACTAGTTTTCCCATACTGCAAATGGGAAATTTAATCAGTGGAAAAACTTGCAATAATGTGCAAGCTGCTTGTCCTTTAACTCAGCTTCATGAAACTTACAAGCCATTGTTTCTTACATGTATAATCTATACTCATGTCTTAAAAAGCAAGTAAGATTGTTTTAATATTAAATATTGTTTTTAATCAATATTAAATGTAAAAATATTTAATACTGATTACATGTCAGTTTGAATTTTAAAAACCCCTTTCTATAATTTGAAGTAGGAAAAACCAAAACGAAAACTTCAGCAATTATGAGTCTCTGCAATTAGCCCGTTTAAATGGTTAAACTTCTCATTACTAGGCTCATATAAACATTATTTTAATGTTTACATTAACTTGTTTTACAGTTTTTATATAATATCTATATATCATCAATTTATATGAGAAAAAAATCATTCACAAATAAAACAATACATGAATTTATCATCAATATTCATATCAAAAACAGAAAGTAAAATGTTGAATCCTGGTGTTTTACTGATTTATAAGCTATTCTGTACCTTAAATTCCCTCTTTCTATAAGATGCTCAAATATGTTTATTGTTTATACCACATGCAACAAACTTTCAAGATCCCATTTCTATTTTCACAAAACTTTATTTGTAAAAATATAGTGACAGAAAATGTGTGGCCTAAGACCACCTTGTTACTCTATAGTTGGTTACTTCTTATATTTATATCCTACCCTTCCTGTAAGAAGACCATAGTATATTCCTTACATATTTATCAATGAGTAACTAATAAAACTAATAGAACACAGTACAATGAGTAACTATAGTTACTCTATAGCAGACATGTCAAACGCTTGACTTCATGTGACGTCGTGCAACGTATCAGAGGTTTTTCTCCATTGCCGTCAATGGGGTAGGCGCGGTTTCCAACAGTTTGACACCCCTGCTCTATAGTTACACAGAGAAGCAGCTGCATATTTTAGTAAGATGTAGCTTGATCCTGACAAACCATGTTCTTTAACTAAAATATAGGTAATTCATACAGAATCCTCTAGGTGGCTCACACTTGTGTACTGGTAGCATTCTAATTCAAATGAAATCAAGCCTTTGCTAGTGTTTGCTGAATAGGCTTTATTGATGAAGTTAAGACTTCAATAACTTTTAAATCACTGCTTAATACTTCACTAAGCAAAATATTCCCTGCAAGCCTAAATAAAATTCTAAAATCTGAAACTGGTATATATTGTGTCTGTATAAAACTGCGAGTTAAACAAATCAGCACTTCTAGCACTATGTTACTTGCTGAGCTTATGGCTACTTATATTAAACATTTGCAAAGTTTACTTAGTCACAAAGATCAGTGATATCAAATTTCAAGGTTTAGATCAACAAGAATCATTACAATAACCAGTAGAATTATCCAAATTGCTCACAAAAGCAAATGTTGAGGGCAGGGAGGTGTTGTTGCACTGACCTTAACACTTTTCCAGACATTTCCTTTAAATGTTTTGACTATTTTATAAAATGAGCTATACTGAACCACAAGAAGCAGCATCTTTCGTGTATTTCTTCAGAAAATTATTCATAACATTACTACTGATAAACATGTTCCTACTGTATTATCAAGAGTTTTCAGAAAACAGAATGATATGCAAAGAATTTTACCTTGGTAGATGCAGGAAAGCCTCCCCATGTCCATTCCATGTGAGATTCTCCTCTAATAAGTAAGTTCTCTGTAGGCTTAACTTCCAGTTCTGAATCACTTTTAGGACAAGTGGGCTGGCTAAAAGGGCTGTTTAAACAAAGGAAAGACATTTATTGTACAAGGTTATACAAGGAATGTTCTCTAATTAACATTCAGCGGCAAAACAGAAAGCCAAGCTGATGTTTAGACTGATCTAAGAAATTAAACTAAAATCATAGCAGACAGTGTGAACGCTTATCTTTTTCAATTTTTTATTATGTTTTGCTGCTTTTCAGATTAAATGCTCTAAAAGCATATTTGAATTCCAAAACAGCTTTATCTACAATCGCTTGCCAATATCATTGTGTAACAGATTTAAATAGAAACAAAGCAGTATATTCAACAGAATTTTAGCAAAATCTGCAGAAGCCAGAATTCTCTCAAACCAAGGGCTACTGTACTAGCATTAATTCAATTATATGAAATGAAATGTTCAAAACCAGTTTACATCTTTTTACCAGCACAACTAACAGTTCAGACTTGTAAGTGTCTGGCAGATAAGCCTCATTTCAATTTACAGGCAGTTTACTTCCAGTGCATGCAGAACTCTTTTTTCATACATAAAAAAGATTCAAATGCAATTTTTAAAAAAATCACTGATTTGACTGGTATGACTGAAAATTACACATACTTTACACTGAAATATAACTTATTTTGGGAGGAATATGGGAGATTGGCTAGATTCCTGTTATTATTAACTTTTACCCTTTTGCTCAGCCTCTCTTTCAATCTCCTCAATATTAATCTTTTCTGCTTTTCTCCACATATTTCAAAAGGGCAGTAAAGAGAGATCAATGTGCCTTGAGATGTGCCCTAACTACAGTTTGAATATTTTTTATTTTTATTTATTTTAATTCCATTTATATCCCGCCCTTCTCCAAAGACTCAGGGCGGCTTACAAGCTTAGCAGTAGCCTTCATTCTATGTATATGCCTGCTTATTAGGGCTTTCACACACACACAAAGCGGCATTATTACAAAGTCAGCTTAATTGCCCCCAACAATCTGGGTCCTATATAATATAATATAGGAATATAATCATATAATCTAATTATGATGCAAAAATGTTGACTATGCATCTTGATATCACAACACATGCTATGTCCTTTCATATCTGCATTGCAATGTAACACATAGGTATATAAGGGGAAGTTGAATTGTAAGAGAATTTAAGGATATGTGAAAAGTGCCAAAAAAATTTAAAAATACTTTATTTATTTTATTTAATTAAATTTTTATACCGCCCTATTCCCGAAGGACTCAGGGCGGTTTACAGGGCAACATAAAATACAATATAAAAATAGTATAAAATTAAAATGATTAAATTAATTAAGGCCAACAATTATGCTTTGTCATAAAAGTTTCTACAATGAATCTTAAGAATCTTAACAGTAATGTGTCAAAATGCATGATCCCTAACAGTACTGAAAAGTTGAGGCAGCTCACAGTTACAAATTTAATGTCAAAAATATTTAACCTTTAATACCATTTTCGTAAAAGAATGATACATGAAGATGACTTACCTCTCTGAAACAGACCAATCTCCATCTGACAAAGGGTAATCATCCTTTGAAGGATAAATCAATGTATCTTTATACTCTTCAACCTTTGGTGGAGAATCTGCAGGGTTTCTGTAACACAGAATTGATGTATTGATGTACTTTTATTTAGTATTGAATGACAGCATTAAAGGACTATCGTAACAATCTGTTTTACTATATAGATTCACATGGGGAAAAGGGTAAGCTGGTAAACACTTTCATCCCAGTATCAGCAGGTAAGTATCTATTGTTTTAACTTTTAACAGATCAAAGCTTGAAAGATTAGTTAATTGTCTTTGGTCCCTGATACGCATTCAAGTCTATATAGCAAGATCTCTATAGAATGATGTATATTTGGGGGTATTATAATTACTTGGCTTGTGTTTAAACGTATGTTTTCTTAGTGGATCTGGAAAAATAGCCTATATATATGCCTGCTTTTAAATAATTATTAATACATCCTAAAATGTATGGAGAAAAAATCTATCTATACCTTAACTGCTGTAAATATAAAAGTCTTTATAGAAATTTTAGATTTCAATTACAATCCTTACAAAGCTCCACAAATGGTTACTTAATATTAACTAGATATATTATTTAAAGTTGTATCCTTACAGAAAGATTACCTTTTCATTTTTCTTATTTTATAATAAAAAAGTAATACTTTTTTACTTGATATAGCAGAGTTACAAAATCTGCTTTGTAGCAAACATACCTACTGGTATTTAATCTTGCTTATTACTTATTCTACTAGCTACTTTTAAAGTCGTTATTACAGATATTACCTTGAATATGAACTTTGAAAGATAAGTTAAACACCTAAACAGTATTCTAATAATTGAATTTATAAAATAAAAGTTACTTTTTTAGTTTAGGATTTTATATAATATAAAAGAAATATTATTACTGAACATTTAACAATGTGACAGTCTGACTAAACAGAACTTTTTGAAAAAATTACCTCAAAGGCAGAATACACCTGTCATCATCTGAACTTATTTCCATTTCAAAGATTTCCTCAGTTCCAAGAGAAGAGAATTGTTCTTCTTTTTTCACATCTTGTTTACATTTTCTCTTTCTTCGTTTTTTTTTCTTCACTGACACACAGGGGAAAAAAGGCTCTGTTTCTAAAATTTGTGGAATTTCTGAACTTAAATCTATTTTTTCATTTTCACCTGACTTCATCAAATTGACATCATTTCCTTTGAAGAACTGATCTTCTGTAGGTATCGGTGATGTTGCCAGATAGGCCGGAACATTTTCCTAAAAGTCAATTAGGTGAATGTGAATTTTGTACATTATATATATGATACCTAATTATTACAATATTTAACTCATAAATTAACACTGAAGACAATAAAAACCAGATATAGAAGTATATTTTATGATGTCCAGCAAAAACTTAAGTTTGAGTTGTGATAGTCACTTTAAAATTATTATTCACATATATTAAGAGATGGGAAGATGGACATGCATAGGTTAACTGTTCATACCCACATTCAAATGAAGATGTGTTTTGTATTGACATTCACTAAGATTTGGATACTCAACTTTCTCTTTTCTCATAATGAAAGGTATAGTTGCCTAACAGAACTAAGAGATAAAGCTCTGAACATTTTTCTAACCAATGTTTAGTTTTATATGCAAATCCTCAATACAGGGAGTGCAGAATTATTAGGCAAGTTGTATTTTTGAGGATTAATTTTATTATTGAACAACAACCATGTTCTCAATGAACCCAAAAAACTCATTAATATCAAAGCTGAATATTTTTGGAAGTAGTTTTTAGTTTGTTTTTAGTTATAGCTATTTTAGGGGGATATCTGTGTGTGCAGGTGACTATTACTGTGCATAATTATTAGGCAACTTAACAAAAAACAAATATATACCCATTTCAATTATTTATTTTTACCAGTGAAACCAATATAACATCTCAACATTCACAAATATACATTTCTGACATTCAAAAACATAACAAAAACAAATCAGTGACCAATATAGCCACCTTTCTTTGCAAGGACACTCAAAAGCCTGCCATCCATGGATTCTGTCAGTGTTTTGATCTGTTCACCATCAACATTGCGTGCAGCAGCAACCACAGCCTCCCAGACACTGTTCAGAGAGGTGTACTGTTTTCCCTCCTTGTAAATCTCACATTTGATGATGGACCACAGGTTCTCAATGGGGTTCAGATCAGGTGAACAAGGAGGCCATGTCATTAGATTTCCTTCTTTTATACCCTTTCTTGCCAGCCACGCTGTGGAGTACTTGGACGCGTGTGATGGAGCATTGTCCTGCATGAAAATCATGTTTTTCTTGAAGGATGCAGACTTCTTCCTGTACCACTGCTTGAAGAAGGTGTCTTCCAGAAACTGGCAGTAGGACTGGGAGTTGAGCTTGACTCCATCCTCAACCCGAAAAGGCCCCACAAGCTCATCTTTGATGATACCAGCCCAAACCAGTACTCCACCTCCACCTTGCTGGTGTCTGAGTCGGACTGGAGCTCTCTGCCCTTTACCAATCCAGCCACGGGCCCATCCATCTGGCCCATCAAGACTCACTCTCATTTCATCAGTCCATAAAACCTTAGAAAAATCAGTCTTGAGATATTTCTTGGCCCAGTCTTCAGCTCCAGACGTTTCAGCTTGTGTGTCTTGTTCAGTGGTGGTCGTCTTTCAGCCTTTCTTACCTTGGCCATGTCTCTGAGTATTGCACACCTTGTGCTTTTGGGCACTCCAGTGATGTTGCAGCTCTGAAATATGGCCAAACTGGTGGCAAGTGGCATCTTGGCAGCTGCACGCTTGACTTTTCTCAGTTCATGGGCAGTTATTTTGCGCCTTGGTTTCTCCACACGCTTCTTGCGACCCTGTTGACTATTTTGAATGAAACGCTTGATTGTTCGATGATCACGCTTCAGAAGCTTTGCAATTTTAAGAGTGCTGCATCCCTCTGCAAGATATCTCACTATTTTTGACTTTTCTGAGCCTGTCAAGTCCTTCTTTTGACCCATTTTGCCAAAGGAAAGGAAGTTGCCTAATAATTATGCACACCTGATACAGGGTGTTGATGTCATTAGACCACACCCCTTCTCATTACAGAGATGCACATCACCTAATATGCTTAATTGGTAGTAGGCTTTCGAGCCTATACAGCTTGGAGTAAGACAACATGCATAAAGAGAATGATGTGGTCAAAATACTCATTTGCCTAATAATTCTGCACTCCCTGTAATCATTAATTATTATGGTATGGTAAAACAAGCCACTTTTATAAAATTTTGATTGAAATAGGTTTGTTTAAAACAAAGGATTAAAATTAAACTATGTAGGATTCAGAATAAAAAAACAAAAGCAAAAACAGAAGAAAGTTTCAAAATTCTTCTTACCTTGATGCCGCAGCAGGAAAATGGTAGATGAATGCATATACCCCATCTATATGCACTGTTGTATTTCATTATCTATTACCCTTATTTACATAAGCTAAACATGACAAAGGTTCAGCAATTTTGCATTCCACAACTACAATTAGCTTTGCTAAATCCAAAGAAACGCTTTTTGCTTTATTTGGAAGTGCATTTAAAAAAAATGGAAAGCAAGATCATTATAATTGGTTTCTCCTGTTCTATTATTTTGGAACTGACAAAAAATAGAGTGGGATGATATTTCTCATCCTCAATCCAGTTAATATTGAGAAACAGAAACTGAGACGGGCTTGATAAAAACATACAGTCTTTCTTTGTGTTACTGTTTACTTGTATTCATGAATATTTTTAATTGCTGTCTTGTGTTAATATTTTTATTGCTGCTTTGAGTTATAATCTTTAGTATTCCTGCATATTCTTTGATTGTTATCTGATGTTCTATGCGTGTGAGAGAAAATATATGGAAGACTTAAAACATCCAGGAACAAAAATAAATAAGAGAGGGGAAAATAAAATAAAAATTAAGCTAGAGATGGAATTAAAAGGAAAGAAAATGATAAAAGATAAAGGTTGAAATATTCCATTGGCTTGCAAAAAATCAGTTTCTTCTAAATAAAATACAAACATCTGCCAAAATATTAGAATTGGAATAAAGCTACATTTGCTAGATGACTTACAAATTTTTCTTCTGTTTCCTGCACAAAGAAGGCCTCTCCATTATCACCCAGTTTCATGTGAAGATCAACTGCTTCTCCATTAATTTCAATATCAATCTAGAAAAAATACAACAGAACACTTGCTGCAATAAAAACACACGTCAAAATGTATGTTTATATTTATTTATTTATTTTTTAACCTAAATCACTGAAAGAAAAAAATTACCAATATACTATGTTTATACCATGTTTATTTATTCATTTGGTAACTTTACAGAGCTGCTCATCTCTGAGTGGTGCACTAAGTTAAAATACAAATAATACAACAAAATAACCCCAAATAACCACAATAGTGATTTTAAAAGTTTAAAATAATACAAAACTATTTAAACCATAAAAATAATTTGTGGGAGATTGAAATCAATCTCACTAACAGTACAGCCATTTTGCTGGCTTCACCCCACCTCACTATCATCAGATCTGGAGGCTAGCTGGCAAAGCCATATTTTCACTTTTGTTTGCCATTCTTCAAACAATTATCAATGTGTTATGAGTTACAAGCAACAAAGCAACTCATCCATCTGACTTAGCAGCATGGATATCTGTAGGGATGTAAGCGATGGGCAAGTGACATTATGATATTATAACACCATTGAGACAAACTATGTAATCTACCTCATTTATATCATGATGTGAATTAAATGTGACATAATTATGACATAATGATGTAAGTGATGTCACTGGACTTCTACTAAATGTATATTAGGTGGTAGATGAAAGCAACACCGTAAATCTCCAATATATATCAATGCCAAGAAAAGCATCAACTGCCCCTTCTGGAACAAAGGAAAGAAGTGGCAATAAAATAAAGGAAAATATTTTGTATTTGGCAATTAGGTAATCATTTTTTTTATCTTAATTGCAAAATGTGATGTCATATTCTCTAGGAACCACATTAGGATTTGATTTTTTCATGTTGTCCATAAATAACCTGTGAAGCATGCATAAAGATCAAACAAATAAATAATAATAGTCAAGGGTTCCTGCCAATTTAACATCTATTTTTGCTCTTAAAATGATTCCTCTTAAATCAATGTCCATCTCATTAAGAAAACAGTGATTCCAACACAATATATAAATTCTAATTTTGGAAAATTGCTACAAATTTTACATGTATTGTTTCTACTTTCCACATACCGGTAATTCTATAAATGTCTATATTTCTTTTTAAATGCTACTGTCCCAAAACACATGAATTCCTGTTTTAGGAAAGTGTTCCACTTTCTGAATCACTTTATTCTATTCTTGATTCTTTCCAGTGCTTTAAAATTTTTGTTGAAATGGAAGAACCAGAATTTTATACATCTCAGAATGGTTGTTTTGTCATACATTTATATGGGGATGTGTGATTGCATCCTCATGTGTACTTACGCTTAATTGCATTTAGTATCATATCTCATTTTTTAATTCTCATGATGCAGTTGTTAATAGCTATGAGTGTGGAGCACATCAGTTACATCATTACATAGCTATTGTTAATGTCCTTTATTATTGTTATACTTTCTATGGGCAGACTTAATAAAGGCCTCTATTTGGCCATTCTGAGTAACTGAACAAAACTTTGCTACTGTATAGCAAAGCTCTCCTCCCTATCCTACCTTACAAGTATTTACTGAATCTGGAAAAATCATGTGTCACAAAGAACAGCATACAAGTACATACATGTGGCAAAAAAAGAAAAATATTTTGTTTCCCTAGTCTCTGACATTCATGGTACTCACCACTTTCTCTTTTGAACGTAAGACACCAAGTTTTCCAAATCGGACATGGAATGGCGAGCACAAATATGTACCATCTTGTTGACGAACTACAATTACATCAATACATCCTGAAAGTGTAGCTTGATTAATGCCTTTATACAACTCCTTCATAGTAACCAGAAGTCCAGCAAGCTGTCCAACATAATTCATATTTTAAAGCTACAAAGAAATGTTGATTGAAAATATTATTCCAAATACAATGAAGTTTAAATTAAAAAAATACGTGCACAATCATGTTATCATAAATTTTAATTTTAATTTAATCTGATAATTGTGATCTATGGTTATATGTGAAAGACATTGAAAGTAAAAGATTAATCATAACTTCAGAGTAAAAGAAGTAATGTGTATTGTCAAAAATGTCAAAAGTACACTTTCAATTATTTAAGAATTTTGAAAAATCTTACAAGTTCAAGACCATTATAATGAAATGCAAAATGGTAATACATGTATAGGGCTCTAAACAAATCAAAAATTACAGTTACACAAAACACATATTATATGTACCTGATTCAAGTGGAAACTCAAAATTAACACTCAGTTTATAAACTAAGGAAACTGCAGACAATCATTGTTCTCTGCTTATGCATGATAAAGTTACCCTTATTAGTCACAGGTGCATAATTACTATTGTGTATCTTTTTAGGCAAGGATCAACTAAAAGCCTTAATGTCAAATATTCATTTGGTTGCTAAAGGAATTGATTTACTGGCTTTTCATCTGAGCCTGACATGACACTCTGGCTGAGAAAGTCACTGTGGTTGAGAAAGTCACTGTGGCTCAAAGTCACCCAGTTGATTTTCTTGTCTAAGGTGGGATTCACAGTCTCATGTTTTCTAGCCAGGTGTCTTAATTGCTAGACCAACTTGACTAAGTTATGTAAGTTCTAACATGTAGCCTCCAGTATAGACCCATCACAACCCTGATTTAATGAAATCTTTTCTAAATCCTCAGCTCCACTCATGCTCTCATTCTTGTGGTCTGCTTAGAGCAGTGATTCTTAACCTGTGGTCTGCGGATCCCTGGGGGACCGCGATGTCATCACAAGGGGTCTTGAAGAAGAGTTGAAGAAATGTTATGATTTAAATCCTGAGTTAAGTCTTGGTGATCTGTGACCATGGTCCATCGCCACAAAAGGTGTTTAAAGGATATCCATGGTGAATAAAAGGTTGAGAACCATTGGCTTGGAGAAAGTGCTCTCTTACTAATGTCTTCTCTTCTCCATCAACCTCTGTTTACTTTCAGTCACCTCCAACAATTCACTAGCTGCTCTTGGCAATATGGACAATTTTACAGCCACCATGCCATCCTAAATGCAACCACCACCACCACTCAATAACCCCCCCTCTTCCAACTCCATTCCCACAAAACACAGAATTCAGACTCTCGGCATCCACCCACACATCCCAGACTCTGCTCTCATCAAGGTTTTCTTAGAGCTTTATTTCAGCGATAGCTAAAAATAAATGGAAGTCACAGCATAAGCAAAAGAAATCCCTTTTAGTTAATATTTAAAGGCATACAATATTGAAGTACATGATAAGTTGTTCTATGCTTTCACAACATATTTATTATTCAAGATTTTATTTTTAAAAAATCCACATCTTTACTATTTTATGTAGATCTGATAAATGTTTCTGTTGCCACTAGTTATGTTATAACATTATAAAGGAGAAAATGTGCAACAGTTAGGACAACAAAAACAAATTAAAATATCCCCATTCCTCGTAATCTACCCAGGGACTTAGAAACCATGAACTCTGTCAACTCAGCCATAAAACAGAAGGTCAAGGAATGTATATAAAGCTGGAAGGAAGATACTGGGTACAAGCATAAGATCTGAGAAGCAAGGTCATTATATGATAAAACTCACAAAAACATTCCCTAGAGAGAAACTACTCCATGTACTGCTTATCTATTCTGTCAAATATGCCACTGTCTTGGTAGTACTGTCCTCATTATATCATAGTATTACTTTAATTATTTTTACATAACTAAGCACAGGATGTACTGCTATATCTAATCCAATATATTGTGGCTGTCTACAACCATGTGTACAAATGTGGCCACAAGTATTGGTATTGTATTGGTATTGTATTGGTATTGACCACTCTACTTTTTCTCCCAAATAATGTCAATTTCCCTTAAAGTAAATTGAAACTGACACTTGTATTATAAATTTAAAAAAGTGGTGACAATCTATTTCATTACTGTTCCCCAAAAATATACATAAAACAGAATTTGGGCTTGACTGAACTGAGTATATACATTTTTAATTATTGAACAAGAAACACATTTAAATATCTCAAAGAAGTCAAGCTTCAGTGTATTAGCATAATGAAACGCTTTATTCAATCTCCTTATCTTTCTTAAAAATGTTAAAGCATCATCATCATCATCATCATTATTATTATTATTATTATTATTATTATTATTATTATTATTATTATTATTATTATTATTATTATTATTATTATCTTCCTTTAAATCATGTCTGATTTTTGGAAATTGCCTGGACAACTTCCTGCAGTTTTCCTGGAAAGGCATTTCTGAAGTGATTTGCCATTGCCTCCTTCCTAGAGAAGAGAGAAAGTGACTGGCCCAAGGTCACCAAACTAGATTTGTACATAAAGTGAAACTGACTCATAATCGCCTGACTTCTAACCTGATGTCTTAATCAATATACCAAACTGGTTTTCATTAATTATTAAACCAATACAAAAATAATTAAAGCAATACAAATAATAACAGTTGCCAACCAAACCACTACATTTCATTTCATTTATTACAAATAATAGATGAACAAAACAATAAAAACTATGAAACAGAAATGAAGAGAAAGGGGAAAGAAAATAAAAGAGGGAAATACTACTTTTCCTACAGTTCTAAAATAATAATGATGATGATGATGATGATGATGATGATGATGATGTCCTTTTTGTCCAAAAATTAAATCTGGGCCATATGGAATAAGTTAGTACTTGGGTTACGACAGTAACTGGGACTTGAAATTCTGTTGCTAAGCAATATACTTGTAAAGCACATCACATGTCTACATTGCTTAGTGACAGAAATCTCAGCAGTCCCTTTGCTATTATTAACCAAATCCCACCAAGCAAGTATTAGGCAAGGATTCACCCTGATGCAAGACATTCCTGATTGGTCTCTTCCGAGTCCCCAACCTTGATAAAGAGACTGCCTTTTCTTGAACTCCCCCCCCTCACCAATCTCTCCCACATGTCTGCTATTTTGGCTGCCATGCACAGCAGCACTCATTGGTAGTAGTAGCAGCACTAGTGGCCCTGGGGTTGAAGCAGTCTTTAGGCAACCACTGCCACCCCAAGTTTCTATTTCAGCGCCAGCGCCACTGGTCCATTGAGGAGGGCTGCTCTGCAGCCAGCTACCTCAGTGCAAAGCCCCAGCCATCCTCATTGTCCTGCACTCTGCTGTCCCTGCCATCCCAACTGACCTTCAGTTTTCCTCCTTCCACTGCTGATGAGGAGCATCAGCCCTGGCTCCATGTGATGCAGCTGCTGGCCATTCCGGGCCTTCTTCCTAAGGGCATGTAGACTATTCTTCAGATCAACTGTGCTCTTCTTGTGATGCTTTCGAATGCTTCTGAGACCATATGGAATCTCGCAAGGCGGCCATGCCCACCATTCTCCAAATCACAGGCAGCCTTCTCAGAAACCTTCCAAAGCACTGCAAGGACACACACAATTTTGAAAGCCTGCTCAGCTTGGGGAGTAGGTCTGGCATGGCCAGCCACTGCCTCATATAGGCATAGGTCAGTTGGGCACAGCAGGGGCGGCAGAGGTGGCTGGTACTTTGTACTGGATTGAGGCAGCACTCCTCAGTGGAGGCACCAGTGCCACTGAAGCTAAAGTACAGACTGAGTGGTGGCAGGGGCTGACTGAGGTTGCTGAAGGCATCAGTATTATTCACTTAGTGCTGCTATATTTTTCAGTCACTGAACAAATGGTTGTTAAGTAAGCACTACCTGTAATAGGATTCTTACTATATTTCTGGCACTAAAGGAAGTAAATTTTTCGGCTTTCTACAAATTGGAAAGGAAAAGATTTTATATCTTACGCCAAATGGATATTTTGAAATAATTCTTACTTCAAATGGCAGGAAAAGCTTTTATTTTTTTTAAAAAAAATCTTACACTGGATAGTGATAGAGATAGAGACAGAGAGAGAGATCTGCTCCGCTCAGAGCCTCCGAACTCAGAGCCTCCTGATTGTGAGGTGAGAGGTCTACCTCTAGGCCACCATTCCACTCCCTGAGCAAGTCTGGTCTAACCCTCTGAAATTCATTTTTGTATCTGTACTGGAAAGAGTTTTACTTAAAAATGTATTAGTGAAGTCTGAAAAAAATACTGAAAATTCTACAGACAAAAATTATGGTTATTAACAACAAAAATAATTATAGATCATTAATGCTTGAATTTGCAAAACATTTTCTGTAATTGGAATGAAGCTTGAAAACGTACCCCAAAATATGGCCCAAGTGTAGCATACATTTGCTAAATGAAAGTCCCTACTAGATGTTAAACATTATGATATATTTCAAATATTAGCCTAGTTTCCCATTTTCAGATTTTATATTAAACTGATGCAAGCATCGGATTAGTTTCTAGATGTTCTAGAAATACCTTACAAAAACTACTCCAATCTCAATAAATTCCTTAGCCATGGAATAGCAGGCTGGTTTTATAAAACTTTCTAGTTTCTACATTTCCATTACCTGAAAATTTTAAGCCCAACTATCACTATGAAATATAACTGTTTTCAAGCAAAACAGGCACCATTATCGTTGTTTTAATGAAAGACTGGGCTATCCAGAAGCTAGCTGGGCAAGGAGGACAGATGACAAGAATGAAAGCAAAAGTAACAAACCCTCAAAACGCAACATTATCCTGGGGGATTTAATCCTGTCTGAAACCAAGATGACACCAAAGGCTGCTACAAATCGAAAAGCCATAGTAGTTCTTTTTAACTTTAATAGCAATTTTAGCAATAGCAAGATAAAACATTGCTCTGATGACAATAAGGAGCTAATTACAGTAGGTGCATTGTATACTGTATGAACAGGGGAGATGTCTCAATCATATGCCCAAAGCATCCTTCTGTTTTTGTTTTAAAACTGGACTTCAACCATTTAGTTCTATCAATTGTTCTTCTACCTCTTTTTTCCCCCCATTATTATTATTATTCTGGTTATGATGATGCCATGCTTGGAATCAGGCACTTGAGGAGTACCAGTTTTCCCAGTTGGCTTACGGCAGGGGTCAGCAACCTGAAACAGTGAAAGAGCCACTCGGAACCGGTTCCCTCACAAAAGGAAAAACTGGGAGCCGCAAAAAATGTGTGCGCATGTGCGTACATGCACGCATGCGCAGAACAGGGTTTGACTGAACAGTGGAGACAAGGCGAGATATGTACCTACCCTGCATATTTGAATTGATTGAACTTTTTTAGTCCCACTTTTTTTTGGGGGGGGACTGCACATGGCAGAGGACTGGGAGCCGCAGGAGACGGCTGAAAGAGCCGCATGTGGCTCTGGAGCCGCGGGTTGCAGACCTGTGGCTTACGGAGAGGGAAGAATCCATGCGGGAGAATATTTATAGCTTAGGGTTGAAATGAGGGGTCCTTAGGGGCTCTCCGAGCTCGCTTGTTTTCTTGCAGACGTTTCATTACCCACACTAGGTATCATCATCAGTGCTGATGAGGAGAGAATTCCCCCCACACACACCTCCCCACTCCCAGAGGGAAAATCCCACCCAAGCCTTCTCCCTGCTCGGGCTGAAAAACCAGCGCTTGGCTTGTGGGGATGGCGGAGGGGGCTGAAGGAGACTTGTCGGGAATGACTTCTCCCGGGTATGAATGAATTCACGCAAACGACCGAAGCAGCACAAACACATCTAATTAGGGCAGGGGTCTTCAAACTTGGCCCTTTTATGACTTGTGGACTTCAACTCCCAGAATTCCTCAGCCAGGCACGCTGGCTGAGGAATTCTGGGAGTTGAAGTCCACAAGTCCATAAAAGGGCCAAGTTTGAAGACCCCTGAATTAGGGCTTCACGGTCGTCCGGGTGAGTTAGCCAGGTTCACAGGAACGCTGGCCCAGGAAAGGGACCAAGAGGCAGCCCGTAAGGAAAAGGATGGAGGACAAGGACAGGACCCGGAGCGGCAGGGAGGAACGGAAAAGAAAGGAATGCGGCCCCTCCAGCCCGCTCAGCTTAACCAGCCACCTCACACAAGGTTGCGTTCCCGTCAAGGGGCAGCAGGACCTCCCCCGTTCCTTACCTTTTTCTCCCTCTCAACCGGGAACGGAACCGGGAAAGACGCGGCAGCCAAGCGACCGTTAGCGGCGGCGGCGGCGGTGAAATGGAAGCGAGTGGGCTGGCCAGGCAAGCCAGCGCGGGACTCGCAGGGGGTGGGGGAAAGGGGGAGAAGCAGCCGTGACGCACAGAACGCTGCGGAAATGCTCGCTCCTCCCCCTCCTGTTGGGGCTAAGCCAGGGGTAGGCAACCTCGGCTCTTTTATGACTCCTGGACTTCAACTCCCAGAATTCCTGAGCCAGCTTTGGCTGGCTCAGGAATTCTGGGAGTTGAAGTCCAGGAGTCATAAAAGAGCCGAGGTTGCCTACCCCTGGGCTAAGCTAAAACAGCAACGGGGCGGTTCGCAGTGTGAGGGAGGCGGGCGGGCGGGCGGGGGGGGGAGGTGAATCACACGTGACGGTTGGGGAAAGGCCACGTTGTTCGCCCTACCCACCCTCGCAGTTTGAGGCGACGTCTGGCGACACGGTCTAATTAGTGGGTGTGATAGCAGCCAGTGGGAGGAGCTTCCTTTTTCTTTTTTCCGAGAAAGGTTCCTTTTGGCCAGGGGTAGGCAACCTCGGCTCTTTTATGACTCCTGGACTTCAACTCCCAGAATTCCTGAGCCAGCATGGCTGGCTCAGGAATTCTGGGAGTTGAAGTCCAAGAGTCATAAAAGAGCCGAGGTTGCCTACCCCTGCTTTTGGCTCACGAGCTCTTGGTTACAGAGGGTTGGTAGATGGCACCGAGCTTGGCATGAGTTCAAGGATCCCTTCCGCTCGAAGATGTCATTATAAACGTTACATGTAAATGAACATTCCTGCTATGTTACAAATACAGGTCAGGATTGTCCCAAAGGTGCTTTTTCGAAAGGCAACTGGACCCTTGTGTTTCCGTAACTGGAAAAACAAAGTCCAGTTGCCTTTCGAAAAACCACCTTTGGGACAAATAGGTCTGTGACTCTGTCATAGTTCAAAAGTCCTTGTGTGTAAGGACTAGACCAGGGGGTAGGCAACCTCGGCTCTTTTATGACTCATGGACTTCAACTCCCAGAATTCCTTAGTCAGCATAGCTGACTAAGGAATTCTGGGAGTTGAAGTTCATGAGTCATAAAAGAGCCGAGGTTGCCTACCCCTGGACTAGACTGTGGTGCGATCTGCCTCGAGATGCTTCATCTTCGGAGATACCTGTACTATCTTGACAGAGAATCAAGTCTGTGCATCCCACCATAGTACTTGTGATTAAACTGGGCATCTGCTATACTTTTTACAAATCTTAACTAGAGATACATTACATATCTTGTCATAAAACAACATCCATCTGGGTATATAGAAAGATAAAAACATAATTTCGCATACACAGCTTGTAACATCTTGATGTACAAGCTGGCTTCATAGCACTAGAGCAGATCAAATAATGTAATGCATATTAATAATGTTTGTATTGTTACACCCAGGGTAACATCAGGAGAGAGTGTGTGTATGTGTGTATGTTTATTTAAACAGTTTAGCCTCTATTCTGCTTGTACATTTAGAGAGTAATCAGAAATTGAATTGGGTTGAAAGAAGCTAAACTTCCCTAAGATCACCTTTGATTCATTTATCTTGAGACAAGTGTGAATCAAAATACTATGTTGGTTTTTTTTATTTCTAGTGAAATACATTTAGTTCCATAGAAAACCTAAAGATAAAGCCCATTTGTGTCTGACTCTAGTGCGTGGTGCTCATCTTCATTTCTTAGCCAAAGGAGCCAGAGTTGTCCAAAGACATTTCTATGGTCATGTGGCCAGCATGACTATACGCTGAGGTACACGGAACACTATTTTCCCACCAAAGTGGTACTTATTTATCTATTCTCATTTGCATGCTTTTTAGGTGGGCAGGAGCTGGGACAAAGATGGGAGCTCACTCCATCGCATAGTGCTCAGATCTTGAACCCAGGCTGTCACCTTTCCAGCTGACAAATTCAGCGTGCTTAACCATTGAGTCATCGCACCCTCTTAGAGGGAACCTAGAAGCTGGTAAAGGATTGAGATTTCATCATTTGGGCTTTCTTCTTTAGGTGAAGTAAGATACTCTAGCAGAATGTATATTCTATATATTAATTGTTTAATGATCTCATAGAAAGATAGACACAATTTTCTTCTCTACACCACTACATATAGTACAAGTTATAGTGACTTCATCTGCTCTGAGAAAAACTCAATATCCTGAAGTGATGGATAAATGCAGTACACATTTCAGACACATTTTAAATATATTAGCTTCTTTTACAGATGGCCAAACAGATACCAGGGAGACAAAATAAGAACTGCTAATCTGAAGAGCAACATGACTCATGATTAGGAAAGTGAAAGAAGCAAGTCACATGTAGTTCAGTGATTGGTGTGTCAGTATGGCAGCAGTTATGGTGACCAACTCTGTAGATTCCTAGTGAACAGTAAATGTAAATTATTACTCATATGTTGCATTCATTTCAAATGGATTCAAAATATTTTAAATCATGAAATATTTTTGTGCACAGAAATAGCCACTAGCAGGCTATCCATATTACTGACCTTTTAAAAAAACTGGGGTGGTTTAAGGAAAACTGCTTGCTTGAGCCATTCTGAAGAAGTTTCCAAAGCACTTTTCATCCAATGATATTCATGTTGGTGGCCATAGTACAGTAGTTTAAAACCACAGAGAGTCCCCAAAGTAAGAGATCTCTTGTTTACGCCCTTGACATCATAAAGTTTTGAAAAAGGAAAAAAAAATGGCAGACAATATTTCGGTCTCTGATTCCTGTCATTTTGGATACTCCAATTGCAAATACTGCAGTAAATGTAAGTATGCATTATGAATAAAGCATTTAGCCTCTTGGATGCAGTCATTGTTTATTGACATAAGACAGACACAAAAAGATACAGTACCAGTTCTGAGACTGATTGACTGAACTGCGGTGGTGCCTTTTTTTATGGATCTTGGTCTGGTGCCAGTAAAGCACTTCACATATTATTGCATAAATTTGTAGCTCTCATACATTTAGAAAACTCTTTTGAAAGAGGCCTTCCTCAATGGCTGAACACCAAATGCAGATTAAAAACATGTATATGCCAAAGCTGGATGTTTAAAGCTACGACTTATGTCATTTTCCAGGATTTTAGCTTTAACTCGTGAAATTTTAATACATGTACCCTTGTTTTAAGAGAATCAAAAGAATGGAGATTAGATGTGCCCTTTTTTCAAGGCACTTTTTAAAAAATGAAAATAGACTGTGGCACACAAGACTTGTGTTAGTAATTTTTTAGTAGTATTACATCCTTGATATTCAATAAAAAACAACAGCCATAATGCTTAAAACAGATCTTTGCGCTGGTGAAATCTGCCAAATTGATAGTACTGTTTGTGCAAACATGTACATGCAGATGCATATATTTTGCATCAAAACCTCTCATTTTTTATTGTCTATTATGTTCAGCACTTTTTTAAAACAACAAGCATAGGCAGTACAGTATATGAGAATTTGCTTCATATTGTAGACACTTTAAAAGGTAAAGGTAAAGGTTCCTCCGCACATGCGTGCTAGTTGTTTCCAACTCTAGGGGCCACTGCTCATCTCTGTTTCAAAGCCGAAGATCCAGCGCTTGTCTGAGGATGTCTCCGTGGTCATGCGGCCAGCATGACTAGATGCCAAAGGCGCACAAAACGCTGTTACCTTCCCACCATAGTGGTGCCTATTTTTTTACTTGCATTTTTACGTGCTTTCGAACTGCTAGGTTGGCAGAAGCTGGGATGGATAACAGGCGCTCACTCTGTAACATGGCACTCAGGATTTGACCCACCAAACTGCCGACCTTCTGATCGACAAGCTCAGCGTCCTAACCCACTGAGCTACCGCGTCCCTATAGACACTTTAACAAATGGTTTTGGTAGTTAGCCCTACAGTCTCACATTATCACTGAGCCTGTTTATTTCTAACTCAGGTTCAACTGTGGTTTGGCTGGCAAAGAATGTGCTGCCATTGAAACTAGGGCCATGGTGGTGAACCTATGTCATGTGTGCCAGAGGTGGCATGCAGAGCCCTCTCTGTTGGTACGCATGTCGTCACCCCAATCGTAGCCCTTCAGCTGGGTTTTGCAAAACCTTTTTGCTTTAGGCATCCACTACCATGTGCAAAAAGAAAATAAAAATGGTGATCTCTATTTTGCGGTATGAGTTCATGGTGACCTAACCCTAAGTGGAATTCTCCTCCAATGGGACTTTTCCATGTATTTTACAAGGAAATATAGATAGGTCAGCCTAGAAAGGTAAGTGCCCTCCTAACCATTCCCAAGCACTCTGAGTTTGTTGGCGATGTCCATTTTCCTGTATGAGTTCATAGTGACCTAACCCTAACCCTAAGTGGAATTTTACTCCAATGGGATTTTCTCATGTATTTTACCAGGAAAAATAGATAGGGCAGCCTAGAAAGGTAAGTGCCCTCCTAACCATTCCCAAGCACTATGATTTTGTTAGCAATGTGCATTTTCCTGTATGGGTTCATGTTGATGTAACCCTAACCCTAAGTTGAATATTCCGCCAATGGTATTTTCCCATGTATTTTAGTATTAAACAGGGATAAGGCAGCCTAAAAAGGTATGTGCCCTTCTAACCATACCCAAGCACTCCGATTTTGTTTGCAATGTCCATTTTCCTGTATGGGTTCATGGTAACCTAACCCTAACCCTAAGTGGAATTTTGCACCAATGGGATTTTCCCATGTATTTTACCAGGAAATATAGATACGGCAGCCTAGAAAGGTAAGTGCCCTCCTAACCATATGCCAGCACTCCGAGTTTGTTGGCGATGTCTATTTTCCTGTATGTGTTCATGGTGACCTAACCCTAACCCTACGTGGAATTTTCCTCCAAAGAGAGTTTGCCATGTATTTTACAAGGAAACCTAGACAGGGCAACCTAGTAAGGTATGTGCCCTCCTAAGCATGCCAAGTACTCTGTGTTTGTTGGCGATGTCCATTTTCCTGTATGAGTTCATGGTGACTTAACACTAACCCTAAATGCAATTTTACTCCAATTGGATTTTCCCATATATTTTACCAGGAAACCTAGATAGGACAGCCTACAAAACTAAGTGCCCTCCTAACCATACCCAAGTACTCCATGGTTGTTGGCAATGTCCATTTTCCTGTATGAGTTCATGGTGACCTAACTCTAACCCTAAGTGGAATTTTCCGCCCATGGGATTTTCCAATGTATTTTTCCAGGAAACATAGATAGGGCAGCCTACAAAGGTAAGTGCCCTGCTAACTATATCGAAGCACTCCGAGTTTGTCGGCGATGTCCATTTTCCTATATAAGTTCATGGTGACCTAACCCTAACCCTAAGAGGAATTTTCCACCAATAGGATTTTCCCATGAATTTTACCCGGAAACATAGATAGGACAGCCTAGAGAGGTACGTGCCCTGCTAACCATACCCAAGCACTCCAAGTTTGTTGGTGATGTCCATTTTCCTGTATGAGTTCATGGTGACGTAACCCTAACCCTAAGTCGAATTTTCCGCCCATGGGATTTTCCTGTATAAGTTCATGGCGATGTCCATTTTCCTTTATGAGTTCATGGTGACCTAACCCTAACCCTCAGTGGAATTTTCCGCCAATAGGATTTTCCCATGTATTTTACCAGGAAACATAGATAGGGCAGTCTACAAAGGTAAGTGCCCTCCTAACCATACCCAAGCACTCCGAGTTTGTCGGCGATGTCCATTTTCCTGTATAAGTTCATGGTGACCTAATCCTAACCCTAAGTGGAATTTTCCACCAATAGGATTTTCCCATGAATTTTACCCGGAAACATAGATAGGACAGCCTAGAGAGGTACGTGCCCTGCTAACCATACCCAAGCACTCCAAGTTTGTTGGTGATGTCCATTTTCCTGTATGAGTTCATGGTGACGTAACCCTAACCCTAAGTCAAATTTTTTGCCCATGGGATTTTCCCATGTATTTTAACAGGAAACATAGATAGGGCAGCTTAGAAAGTTACGTGCTTTCCTAACCATACCCAAGCACTCTGAGTTTGTTGGCAATGTCCATTTTTATGTATGAGTTCATGGTGACCTAACCCTAACCCTAAGTGGAATTTTCCTCCAATGGGATTTTCCCATGTATTTTACCAGGAGACATAGATAGGGCAGCCTAGAAAGGTAAGTGCCCTCCTAACCATACTAAAGCACTCCAAGTTTGTTGGCGATGTCCATTTTCGTGTATGAGTTCATGGTGACCTAACCCTAGCTCTAAGTGGAATGTTCCTCCAGTGGGCCACGTCCACTTGGCAGTCGACCGTACATAAGTGGGTTTTAGGTTGTAGTTTGGGCACTCAGTCTCTGAAAATTTTGGCATGATTGAACTAGGAGTTCTGCAGAAATTAAGGATCTATTATTTTCTTGGTGCTTTAACTGCTAGTTCATGGCTTTCCCTCCACCTGCACACTGCCATTCATAAAGCTAGCCTTTCATAAGTTCAGCTGAAAGTGGTCATAGAGGCATTGGTTGTACTTGTTGATGATCTCTGGCAAGAGTTGGATGAGGGTAGTGCAACCATCCTCACTCTCCTTGACTTCTCAGTGTTCCTCAATACCATTAATCATGGTATCCTTTGGGCCAGCTATGAGGGCTGTGCTCAGCAGCATGATTTTGTGCTGGTTTGACTCCTTTCTTGATGGCCAGTCTCAATCAATGTTAACAGTGAGGGAGAAGTCTAGCCATCGGTCACTATTTTATAGCATGCCACAGGGCTTGAATTTCTTTCCACTCCTTTTTATTATCTACATGAAGCCACTAAGTGAGATCATCTGTCACCATGGATTGAGGTATCTGCAATACAGTGACAATATCAAACTTTGTATTTCTTTCACTGGTTACCCAAGTGATGCTGTTACTGCCCTCTCATGGTGCCTGGAGGCTGTGGGGACTGGGATGGGGGACAGCAGGCTATGACTGGACCCTGGCAAGATTAAATGGCTTTGGAAGCATGGGGCCCTGAGATCTGGGACTTTGTCATCATTAATTCTGGATAGGGTGGAATATCTTGCCCTCCAGAATGAAGTCAGCTCCAACCTGAACTTCCATAACAGCCTAAAGACCTGGCTCTGTCAGTTAGCTTGGGCTGCAATAGGGGAGCATCATAGTTGATGTAGTTGATAGATTAAAACAGATCCTACCTTCCCCCCCCATCCTGCTCCTGCTCTCCCCATCTTTTAATTGGGCCACAGCATTTGACTTTTGTATTCTTATTTATGTTTTTAGTTTATATAGCATTTTTCTTTTATGATTCTAAGCCTCCCAGAGTTATCTTGAGGTAAGATAGGCAGCCAATAAATTTAATAAATAAATAAACAGAGTGAGATGTGGAGGTAGAATGACCAATGCCTAGTGCTAATTGGAGACAATTTTATCCAACTGATTTGAAACAACCAGTTTTCACAAATTTGTCAAGCCTACTTAAAAGTATTTTTCACTTTATAGCTCCCAATAAATACTTCTCAACTAACTTCTCTATTGAGTTGAATGTGAGGTCTCATATATTTATGCATATCCGTATTGGGTTGTTTTGGAAACAGTACCAGAGTTGGGATGACAGTGGTGTTTTTACTTTTTTACTTTATTTTTACTTTTTTCTGAATGTTTGTTGACACACACACACACACCCGTCTAGACTATAGCCTCAATATTCCTTCCAACTCCAGTCAAGGACAACTTGTGTTGTTGACTGTAGCAGTCTATATCTTTTGGAGTGGACAGGATTGGTATGCATATAAAGAGGAATCAAAATATTTGGCTTTTTAAATATGCACTTCAAGTGATGAATTGCAAGTATTGCATTCTTTAAATTTTGTGCTAACAAAAATATTTAACTGAAGTGATTTAGCTAAGACTTATTATGGTGATAAATGTCCCAGTCAGAACAGTGTACAAAAATAAGTAAACAAATAATAAAACTCTAGTAGTTTGGACTTAACAATAAGTTATAACTTAACCATTATTTTAGTCCTTGCACTTTTGTTAAGCAAATAATAATGGAAATCAGATCACACATTATTTATTTATTATTTTGTTAAATTTGTTTGCCACCCATCTCACTGAGAGGGGTGTATAATAATTCAGGAGTTCTATTCATTCAGTTCAGAGATAAATCTTCGTGTTTGCATTTAGAAAGAGAGACAGAACATTCTCCACAATTCACACATACAAATATATACATAATAAATTTATATACATACAAAGCTCTACTCAACACCCACACTCATATATACATGTAACATTCACTCCTTAAGTAACCATTTGAAGTTATGATAGTACTGAATGAAGGGAACTTACCTAGTTGTGACCATCACAGGGTCCCTGCAGTCACATGATTGCTAGTCGGACATTTGGCAACTTGCTCTCAGTTGCAGTGTCTGTGGACAAGTGATTGCCATTTGTGATTTTTATTGCTTCTGACAAACAAAATCAGCGGGGAAGCCCACAGGAGGTTGAATTAAAATCATACAGCATTGCCTAACAATAGTATATATATATGACATTTTGGCCAAATGATTGCTAGAATATAGCAAATAGTTTTCTTTATTACATTCTAACAGTGATCCATGTTTTTGCAACAGAAAAAAAAAATCATTGCATCATTCCAACCACTGAGAATGAAAATATAGCAATCTTCATCCATTTTGCTCAGAGGAATGGATGGATTGGTCAGGTTTCCTTTTTTCCCTCAGTAAAGAATGAGAAATTGTTGCATTTTTGTCCCTTGACGAGAATACTCAAAAGCTTTCTGTTCCACTTAAAAATATTAACAAGCTTAAAGTCATTGGAATGTTTAAGTAGATTTATAGTGGAGACCAAAGAGCCAGAAGTTAGTAGAAAAATAAAATATCAGAATTTCCTTTATAATTGCTGTCGTGAAGACTGTAAAAAATATCACAAGCAAAATAAACTTAGAACACTGATGTTCAGTGAAAAGAACAATAAATTACCAAGAAGTGAACAAATAATAAAGACAAACCCATACCCACATGGTGAAAGAAATACGTTTTCTATATTTATTTGTGAATAACAAAGAGTATCCAGAACTGAAGTTTCCACTGACAACAGTATTAATATAATTAATACTCATTTTCTACTACAGTGCTATAGTAATTTCAGAGATTACCAGTATAACAATTTCTAATTAGTAGAATATCACTACAGTAAACCATTGTTATTCTTTCATTTCCTTGTAGATTTATATGTAGTATATTTTTTATTCACAAACACCTGGACATAGGAGAATAGCCAAACTATCTGTCACATGCACTCACTGATGATTTTGCTTCATTATGGACTGGTAAGAGGGGGGAAAAAAGCTTTTGAATGGTCAGAATGGGAAGGTGGTAGAAGAGATGTACAACTACTTTTGTCTAATATAATTCAAGTTTTAATATCTCAAATGAAATTAATGGAAGAATCCAGATGCAACTTATATACAGGTAAAACACAGATAGTTCTCAACTTACAACCGTTTAACTACAGATCAAAGTTACAATGGCCTCAGAAAAAGTGACTTACAACTGTCCTCAAAGTTACGACTGTCACATTACCTGCAGTTTGCGTTGCAGTCACATGATCGTAACTTACAATCTTCCCAGCCAGCTTTCAACAAGCAAGTTCAATTGAGGAAACCAGATTTGCTTAAAAAAAAACCACATGGTTCACTTGATCCTGTGATTCATTTAACAACCATGGTAAAAATGGTTGTAAAATTAGGTTTGGTCATGTGATGACTCACTTAATGACCATTATTGCCTAGCAACAGAAATTCTGTTCCCAATTGTGATCATAAATCAAGAACTACCTGTACTTTACACACACATTATTAAGGGAGGGAGAAACATGTGCCCTTAAGCTATGGTTCATGCTTTCTTTTTCTTATCTCCTTTACCATATTCCGGCTGTGGGATTTCAACCCCTTCCTCAGGTATAAACACGCTGACAGTGAAATCACTTGTCTCTGTACCATACTGGTTTTTTACTACAAGGCTGTATTTGCCTGAATCAATCGTACTGACAGCTGCAATAGTGAAGCAGGCTTGTTTTCCTGATTCATATTTCAAAATGATGTTGGCATCTGCTTTTAGAAGTTTTTCATTCTTGAGCCATGAAATCTCAGGAACAGGATTTCCCCAGACACTGCATGTAAGATTAAGTGCCTGCAGGAAACATACAAATGATGCAAATATAAATAAATATTAAAAACTCAATAAACACTACTATAGTTCTACTATTGTCTCCTCCTCCCCCCTCCTCCTCTTCCTTTCCACTATAACTGCTGTACTAAAAACTTTTGTGTTCGATTATTTTCTCTTTCTTGCAGTAATTAGAAACTATATACTTGTTTTACCATAAATGTAATCACTGGAAATACTTGGATAATTAGTCCGTCAATAGGCAAACACCGTTGTTTATGCTCAAAGAAAGTTACACTTACAATGCCAGTCACAAAATGATTGCAAAACAGGCTTTCAATTTAAATAATATGTTTAAACTACATAAAACAACTTTTTCTAGATTGTGCTAATAATTGTTTGCTTGATAGGTTAACTTTTAATTTAAAATTATATATTTTTTCAAACCACATTAATTCTAGAAAGTTTTATGAGAAAATATATCCATAACAAATATATTATGGCTTAGTTGACTAATTTTCAAAACACATTGGTCAGAATCCAAAAGTTGAAGAGTCCTAATTTTAGTTAATATAATATTATCTAGATTCTCACAGATCTGATGTTTAAAATCTAAATAATATTAGAAGCAATCTAAACTCTTCTGAAATATGAATATCATAATGGCTAAACTGGACAACAAAATATGAGTTGACGCCCTATACTTTCCAGCTTCTGATATTTTTGTTAATTAACTGTACGTTCAATAGTATACATAGATTGACATCTCTATACATGGGAAGGGATTTTCTCAACAGACATGGACATTATGATTTTAAACTCCAAAGGAGTTCAAAGTCTAAAGGCATTTAAATTGAGAAGTTTTATTTCCTTTATGTAGGAAGAGTTATTAATACAGAAAAGAAAAAAGATGCAAAGTTAAAAGAAGGATTATATGTCATGATTCTTCTTGATCTCAATCTAATAATTCATGTCTGTTTTTAATTTTTAAAAAGAATATCTGAATACCTGTATCTTGAACCCCATTCATTAGTGGAAAGTCAGATAATAAATAATATTTTAGAATTATTTATGAATTTATATATTACTGGCTAACTGAAGGGGAAAAAGTTCAGGTTATAAATAGTCCTTTATGACTTCCTTAGATAGTGACCATTTGCAATTATAATGGTGATGAAAAAATAACTTTGCAACCAATGCAGGCATTTATGACAACAAAAGCCTTCAGTGTGAAACTACGGTAATTAAAATCTGGTCAATTTCAGGCAGTAAATGCCAGGCCTTGGTAGGGTTCTAATCAGCTAATTAAGGTCATACAGCTGAGCTTGTTAAAGTGTGTTTAGCACTTTTTAGAGAAGTTCTGTGTTGCAGAGAGAAACAGCTCAAGTGGTTTTAGGCAATCTTTTTGCCCTGCAGGGGAACCAATATAAAGGGGAATGTAGAGTGGAATTTTATCTGAATAAAAGGGCAGCATCCAGTGGTCTTTGCAGTCTCTCTGTCTTACATGTAGTTTGCTTAACAACCATTTCACTGGAACCAATTTCAATCACTAAACAAGGACTCTTCATTGTTTCATATTCTCTTTAAGAAGTGGAAGTGCCCTAAATACATCAAGCTGGCTGCCTAACAAATTGAAATTATGTTCTCCATATAACAAATATGTTATATGGAGAAATTATGTTCTGCCTGCAATTAGTGCAGGTTCGCATCCCACCAGGCTCAAGGTTGACTCAGCTTTCCATCCTTCCGAGGTAGGTAAAATGGGGACCCAGATTGTTGGGGGCAATAAGCTGACTTTGTAATAATGCCGCTTGGGCGCCCCCAAAAGCCCTAATAAGCAGGCATATACATAGAATGAAGGCTACTACTAAGCACATTGGTTTGTGCTTAAATTGTAAGCCGCCCTGAGTCTTCGGAGAAGGGCAGGATATAAATGGGATTAAAATAAATAAAAAAAATATGAATAGAAAATCTATTTCTCTATTAAAGTCAGGGCTTTTGGGAAAATGGGAAACTGCTCTTCTCTGAGAATTAAGAAAGCAGCAGAATTACTTTTTTAAATATCTCAACTACTTTTTTTTATACCTTGCCTTCCTGAATAGTGACAACATCTGGCAGACCTCCAAGTACCCGAGCACGATCTGCAAAAATAAATAATCAAAAATAAAAATGTAACATTTCTTGCAAGTCTGTGTCTATGATTTTATTTTCCCTGTAATAAATGTTCTATCTGGCAGGTAGAAGAATAGTGTCTTATTTTATTTTTTTTTTGCAAGCTGCCAATGCGTCATATAATCAGATAGTGGCTCCTAGTATTTCTGCCCTATTCTGCCTAAACATAATTAACAGTGATAAAATTGCTGTTATGCATCACATGTTGTTTATCACATGAAGTGGTCAGGAATGATGGCTTGTAGTAGACACTCAAGGTTATTTAACAAGTGCAAATCTCATTTCAAATTGTTGATCAGGGGGAAAAAAGGTTGGGGTTGTTGAAACTGATTAAACAATACTGCACTAGGGCCATTAGATTACTTTACACTTGTATGCATTACCTTTTTACTCCCTACTCTTCTATGAGTTAACTTATATATTTGTAAATGCTTGAGTGGACTGATTAAAATAATAAATTTTATAACAAAATCCTCTATGAGGCAAATGTTATGAAAAACCCTATCACTAGAAACAAATAGGAAGCATTCCATCCTATGGACAAAACAGGCACCAAATAAAAAAGAGTTCACTCACTTTTTTCTGCAATGGCAGCTGTTCTGTAATTGAGAAAGGGAGAAAGAAATTTTAGTTTTATAGTAAGGAAAAGCTATATTATGAGCAGCTCTAAACAGCTGAAGAAAACAATTCTATATAATAGCTCACTTTGTTAATTATTTTTTTCTATGATAGTTCATCATCAGCCTTCAAACTAATGATAAAACTATTTTCAATAAACAAAGCACTAGACTTTCACCTTTTGAATATATATTGGTAACAGCTATATAAAGGTAGATTTTTTTTTGTCATATGTTGTATTGCTGAAGGGAAAAGTCATCTTCCATTTGGTCTGGATGTAGATTTCCCTTCAATTAACTATTCAGTAGCAAATAGTAGTTTAACTACTATTTGGAAAAAAGGAAAAGAGAAAAAAAATCCTGCTATGTTTTCTACTACTTCAATTAAAGCAGGTAGTGCTTAAAATCCCAAAATATTGAAAGTGTCCTATTATTAGAACAAAGTTTCCCAAATTTATAATTAATCTAGATAGTTTAGGGTTACCAGATCTGGACTGTAGGCATTTGTAGATGAAAACAGAGATGTGGGAAACTGTATATTCTCAAAGTTTTGCAGTCCAGATATGGTAGGCCTAATTAAAACAGCAGAAAATACTTTACTTAAACTATATACTTACTTTAATCTTTGGAATTCAGCAAAGGCTTCATCAAATGCTTAATAAAAGAAGAAAGGGGTTATATTGCTAGTATCCTTTATGAAATCAATTTATGCTATTACTTTATTTAGCTTTTTGTGTAATATGTTGGAACATTGAGAAAGTCATGCTATACAAGCTATTACATTCCTATATTAATTGTCTTATTAATTATATATGGAAAACTATATCATATACTATATCATATTCTAAAGAGTTCTAGGATAGTGGTACCCTCTAATGCTGATAGTTTGGGTGTTTTTTTAATAGTAGATGTTTGGCACTAGGAGCTGCTAAAAAGCAAGTGGACAAATAAACTATCAGAATGTATTTTTACTTTAACAAGAAGAAATAAATGCTCTATTATACAATGGTTAAACTCTACGTGACATTATCTTTATGGTTTACAAACTGTATTCCAATGCATACAAGTCACTAAGACTTATTTCTGAGCAAATATGCAGAAGTTTGATCTGCAAGATATGCTCATATGTTTCATATATGTTTCTGTTTAACTCATTGCAAAGTACATAAGTATTGAGTTTGTACATTGAACTTGTACACAGAGATGATCAAAACATGAAAATAAATCGATATGTGAGGCATAATCTTTTCTGTTTCATTCACATACAGTATTCAGTACAATGAATATGCATAATTAGTCTTAAAGGAATTTGTGAGATAAATCCTTGTGAGAAACATCTAAGGAAGTGTTCTTAATCTATTTGTTATGTACAAAGTAATGACATTGGTATTCAAAGATAAGACTGCTATCAATAACTCTGTTTCAGTTATGTTAAATGGAGTGAATCTCAAAGTAAATTTGCACATATTTTGATCACTTGATTTAATATGTTTGCATACTGATGTTTAACGTAACATTAAAAATAGTAAACTATTGTCAAATTTAAATGTAAGATGCAAACTGTCAGCCACAAACTCAGCAGTTCTTCATGAACCTCGAATTGTTACTTGAGGACCAGCATTTACTGAGATCATCTTACAGTTCAAAACTTAAATTATGAAGACCCTGGCTAGCTTCTCAGATCTTTCTAAGTAGCTGAAAGTTATTATAAAATCATATAGCTGGAAGAGCAAGAGATGCTATCATTAAAACTTCTAGGTTTCTCAGTTTCTGCACTAATTTGTGAATGGCACTAGCAGCTATATAAAATCATTTCAGTTACAGAACATTCTGGTGAACTTCCCCCCCCCCCCGAATTATGTTGATCTAGTAGTAAAAGCCTCTGAGAGGAAATACCCTGTAATAGGGAACATGTTTTGGTGTTTTGAACAATATACGTTTGGAATACCAGAACAATTTATTGCAGATGGTTTTGTCCAGGAAGTCTTCAGACCATTCCCACAATGACCAGATCACTATGGTTTGTAATAAAAAGGAAGATGCTGGAGTCTCCTTGAACACTGTATTCCTGGAATGTTATACACTGTATATCCCTAATTAAAACTTAAGTTATTTCATATCACTAATTAAAATGTAATAATTTACCTTGTCCAGAAAGGTCCACCATTTTTGTATGTGCAGTTTTACCATCAAACAGCTCCAGTATATATTTGCCTTTATCATTTGTAGTTGGTTCATTAATTTGCAACCAGATTTGGTTTCCTGTAACACCAGTCTTAACTCTTTCGGTGTACTTAATTTTGACTTCACTAAAAATAAAAATGCAATAGAGACTTTATATATAAATAATACAAGTAATAAATATGCATTTATATAATTAAAATAAATGTACCAATAATGAAGAAAATTTGTAGGTCAGGGTTGAAACAAGGGGTCTGCAAGAAAACCACCAAGCTAAGAGAGCGTCAAAGACCCTAAAGCTAATATATAAATATAACTTATTACAAGTTTTATTACATAGATAATATAGATAATAATTTTGCATGCACGGGGAATTTGAATAGATGATTTACAGTTGTGTGACAATTGAAGATTTCTATTCTAGGTATACTTTGTTTTACTTCATTATGTTCCAAAATAATTTTTCCAAGTGTAGTTGAACTTCAGCTTCTACTATACTGCAGTACCATGAACATTTAAATAAAAATGATAATTAAAAGTAGCTTTTTAGATTATTGTAGTGATATTGTTAGTTCTTAAAGAAATTGTAGATCATGTAAAGAATTCTTTTTGTTTTTCCATGAAAGTTTCTCTTAAACCTTCCCTCATTTACATCACACCAAGAATTTGCAGCTTTATTTCCAGAACAGTTATTGAGACAAAATAGTCATTAGAACTGCAACACATAAAGAGTTAATCCTCTATGCTTCCAGTTCCAAATTAGAAGAATGAAGGATATTGTTAAAGTTTAAAAAAGTGTTAAATACATATGCATGTATTAAATAGATTTGCTCAACTTTCCCAAGAACTGAGGTGTTTCAGGAGTGTCACTCTTATCAACAATTGGTTGTCTTTGGGATAAGAATCCTGGAGTTTTATGATTTTATAAAATGTTTACCCAAACCCTGACCAAGCAGAGCTATTGCACAGCTTATCTTATTTTGATAAGCTTTGAGTGATATGTATCTCAGTTTTTATGCTTCTTATGCATTTGAAAATATGCAGCAGTTTCCTCATAAGAAAGTGGTTGTAGCATTTTAGTACCTAACAGTTTAATGTTTCAGAATTTTGAGATGCATCACTAGAGGATTTCTAAATCCCTAATTTAGTCAGACCCTATTTGGAATATATGTATGTATATATGCATGTATGTATGTATGTATGTATGTGTATGTGTATGTGTATATATGTATGTATGTATATGTATAGGGACACGGTGGCTCAGTGGGTTAGGACGCTGAGCTTGTCGATCAGAAGGTCGGCAGTTTGGTGGGTTGAATCCCGAGTGCTGCGTAACAGAATGAGCGCCTGTTACTCGTCCCAGCTTTTGCCAAGCCAGCAGTTCGAAAGCACGTAAAAATGCAAGTAGAAAAATAGGGACCACTACGGTGGGAAGGTAACAGCGTTCTGTGCGCCTTTGGCGTCTAGTCATGCCAGCCACATGACCAAGTGCTGGCTCTTTGGCTTTGAAATGGAGATGAGAAGAGAAGGATTGTAGCAAAAGAAAGCAAAGTTACTACCAGAAGTAATATGCCCTGTGTCAAGTGAATTGTCTTGAACCAAGAGGTCCACAGCATTTTTATACCTCTCCCAAACTCTTAGGTTTTCTGTTCTCCATTTTTAGAACTTGAAAATGAAACAGTATAAATATGTCCTACATTTCAACATGTATAGAGTTATTCCTGTTGAATGAGGTGAGCAACACTGGCAAGATTTCTTCACTTACTTGTGTGACCAACTCACTCTCAGATCGTCCAAGTAGTAGTTAACAGAGGAATACAATCTGATGCCCTCTGCTGTGCTCTGAATTTTCAGATTAGTTGCAGATAAAGCTGAAATACAACACATGTTTTTAAAGACTCACAGTCATTCCTACAGTGTACACATGAGTCATTCATTAGAAGGAGGAATTAATACTCACCAATCTTTCTGCATACTTCCGTCATCAAATCTGTAAAAGCTGTGGAAACAAATTCAGAGAAATACTCAGTCCTCCAGATCATATATTCCTGGTTATGTTTAAATATTGCCCTGAGGTCCATTTACTGAGATGGAGCAGATAGGAAATTTAAATTTGTTTTTGAAATGCATTACATGTGTTCGATCAATTCCAGACTTGCTTTAATAGCATTTAAATTCCTCTATTTTTATTTGACATCAAATCTCTTTAAAACCTTTTATTTATTCCCCCTCCCCTTTCTGTTTCTTTAATAATCAAGGTTGACTTTGAAAGCAAGATATAAAATAAATCAACATCAGAATTAAAATTGTTATTGTGGCTGCTGCTGATATAAATAGCTAGATGGATTTATAGTGAGAAAGGCTGTGATGTACATGTAGAGAGCAAGGCCTCTGTCTGCTAATAGCTTTAAAGGTCAAGGTGAACACTTTGAATTGTGCTCAGAAATTGGATAGCCAACACAGAATGTGCAGTTTAGGAGTTAAATGGTCTTTATAACTTGAAGCTTCCAGCAGTTTAGCTATTATATTTTACACCAATTGGAATTTCAGGAAACTTTTCAACTAAAAAACATATCCCAGAAATCTGGGATCTTCCACACATCTTAACGTTGCCTGGCTTGAAAATACTATTCTATACTATGTTAACATACTAAATCGTAAATAAAATTGAAATCTCATTCAATTTTGCAAATAACTACTTGGGAAAATAGTTCTGTGACATGATTATGAAGTTTTAGGACTACTGTATGACCAAAGATCCTCTGTAATATTGTAAACTGGGTTGATACTGCTAGTGGTACCCATTGCATTCATAGATTTAAATCTGAATATCCTCCTCAAAATACAGGTTATCTAGACCAAACATGTCAAACTCACAACGTCACGTGATGTTGCGCAACGTATCGGAGCTTTTTCCCCATTGCCAGCAATGGGGTGGGCACGGTTTCATCGTGATGCGTCCGGCCCATGGGCCGACAGTTTGACACCCCTGATCTAGACTATTTCTTGAAGCCACTGGTGGCATCAGCATTGTTTTCTTACTATTGTAACAGAATTCAAAACACAAAGTATTTTGCTGAGACAATAACATTCTTATATTAAGTGGTCATTAATCCACATAGAAAGCAATTCTGGTAATCACAGTCTATTCAGTGGCTGATGGGTTTAGATATGAAAGACAAACTCTTTTAATAGGTACATCTATGCTAATCCCACAATCTTAACTCTAGCTATCATGAAGCATCAGGACTTTGGAATAGAGATAATCTATTCTTATTCCATCACTGAGAACTGCTGCATTATCTAGATTGAAATAGAATACAGTAGTGATATCCAGAAAATTTCCTACTAAGCAGGGAATAAGTCAGTGAGGGTTATATCCAAGTGTGCATTTGCAGGATTAGCCTAAATATTTTTCAGAACATTCTTACCTGTTTCCACAAGCTTCAATATACTTTTGTCCTTTCCTCTTTCATCTTTCAGTATCACTTCATATATACCAGCATCCTTCTTAGAAAACTGTGAACAAAATAATATTCATCAAAATATTAAAAACATTTGTATTTCTTGCAAGTAATTTCTACAGTGTGATGGTCTGGAATCTTGAGACTGAGAGGTAAGGGCAAAAGGGAAAGAGCTGACAAGTTTAAAAGGAATACTGAAGCTTAAATAAAAGAAAATGTGTTGTTCTTTGTAAAAGTGACATTATGTATAAAAGCCTGAACATGGAAATCAGAAATTAATTTTCTATATTTTATTTGTACCATATTTATTGTTAATTTGCTGAAAAGCTACAGGAGTTAATGGCATATCATGTGTATTAAACAAACAGATAGAGTTTTCTATATTTTTCTAGAGGGAAACAAGAATGTGTTAAAACACACAACTATTCATATGGTCATAACAAACACAACTTGTGATACTTTCTATGTTTCAGAAATTGAATTGTGCCTTTCATAAGCTTGTATTAGCCACTCAGCGTCTGAAAAAAATGACTTTTATGCAAAGAAAGGTAAAGTAAAGAAAGGATTAAATAGAAGAGCTTTTCCTTATTTCACAACAACAACATTCAGGTGATAGCATCTGTGTAAGACTGAGACTCCACTAGTGAAATTGTTAATGAATCTGCAACATTTAGGAGTGGGAGCAAAAATGGCTGAGCAATTGCAGGACCTGCAGCAACAAGAGCAGTGCAATAAAATCCAACTAAGTCCACACTAAATGGAAGGAAAAAAAATTACTTGTACCCTCCTTCAGAACTTTATTTAACATAAAGTTTGTCTGACTATCTGTAAATAAATAAATGAATATATATTTTCTGTAATCAGTAGGCGAAGAGCTATCAAACTTGTTTCTCTTGAACAATCTGTTTGCCTGTAGCTCATTACTTAGATCAGGGGTGTCAAACTCAATTTCATTGAGGGCCGCATCAGCATTGCGGTTCCCCTCAGGGGGCCGGGTGGGTATGGCCAGGGTGGGCGTGGCCTACTGGATGGGCATGGCTAGAGTGTGTATGGTCTACTGGGTGGGCGTGGCCAGCTCTACATCGTTTGCATCAAGGATGCCTATGGGGGCCTGGGCAGGAGTGGGACAGATCTGAGCGTCTCTGGCAGAAGGAGGGTCTCTGGGCCAGGGCCAAGGCAGTGGGGGCCGTTCCCTCACTGTTTCCAGGATGGCTTCACAGGCCACATGAAATCCCTTCGCGGGCTGGATCCGGCCCCCGGGCTTTGTGTTTGACATGTCTGACTTAGATTGTAGGATAATACAAGAGTTTCGGCAATGGAACTACTGCCCATCCAGTAGCTTCAAAGGGTATATACTTCATACACTTCATTTTTGCTTGATTTTTCTGCTATCCCCAGATTTCAAGTCTTTATATTTTGACATAATTTTATAGTTTCTATTCCGATAGGGTATCTTAATAGATACAGAATATAATATGGTTTATGTTCAATGAAATGTTAATAGTTCATACATACTATGACTGATAATATAAAGGAATAAAGCTACTTAATATCAGTATAAAATTTTGATGTGGTGTGGAAAGCAGGATAAAGTAGTGACTTTAGAAAGGTTGTACTCTTCTCCAACTCACTATTCCCTAACAGAAAAATCACAAGTCTCATTATTCAAAGATGAAGGAACAGTTGGGTAAAGGATGCAAAGAAGACGAAGTGAAATTTCATCTTTCTCAAGAAGCTTCGAGAGTTTGATAGTGCGTGGAATAAATGCACGTACAAGATTTTCATTTAGTGCTAGCCTAATAAATGGATCAATATGAAGCAGAAGACAAAAAAGACACAATTCATACTATAGCCAACAGTTTGAAGTCTTCAAAGTACCATTTAGATCTCAAATAATATGTCCTTCGTGTCTCATCTGAATGAACCTCCTTTATCTTCCTGCATGGCAGGGAAGTAGAGATCATCTGTTATCTAAAACGTCTGGAAGTTTGGAAATATTGTCACCTGTAAAGCAGCTATCAAGAGAGCTCACTCACCTCTGTTATCAGCAGAGTACATACACCATCCTGAAAATCATGCTTTTCATCAACCATTATCTCTCTGTCATCTTTGTACCAAATAATGTGTGTTTCTTTTTTAATGTTAGCAACCTAGAAAGAAAGTATTATTTGTATTGATGACAAACTCCAATGATCTGTGTGAGAAAGAATTATCTTAGTAAACTACGGTATGCATTGGGTAAAGAAGAAACATTCAAGTTTGCTTAATCAGTGTTTGCATTTTTTCCCAAGGAAGCATGTTATATTTTTTTCTAAAGGGAAAGATCACAGCTCAAATAATAATAATATTTTTATACTGAAGCAAAGAGCTACAGTATTCAAACTTAGAGGCCATTTCAGGTCTGGAACAACACAACATATAAATAATGTTTATGAAGACTGAACCCATGGTTATTACTTACCCCAAATAAGTAAGTAAGTAATTAGGTCTTAAAATAAGCAATTCAGGAGAGTAGAATACCTGAAATGTATTTTATCATTAAGAATGCTTTCCCCTCACAACTGTAACAAAGCCAAAATCTTTGCTGTTCTTTACCTTGCATTTCAATAATACATTGCATTCAGGGGTAACTTCCCATCCAAGATATTCAACAAAATGCGGACCTGTTTGAAATAATGTGTAAAATAAGCATCTTCAAAAAATATAAATCCAGGCAACTGAATTAAGTTGAAAATATTTTTCTCCATTTTATATGATGTAATATGTTACCTTGCTTCCTGAACCATTCTTGCCTTTGAAAATCTGCTTCTTTCTGTAACTTCTGGAAGACTAGCAATGAAAAGAATAAATACAACCAAATCAAAACAACTGAATGATTGAATTGCATAAAGTCAAAATGTATAGATAAGTACAGAAGACAATATAGTGTATGAAAGACTACTGCATTGGTATGAAATGAAAAGATAATGTTCCCTTAAGTTAAAAGAGTTACACTGCATAACTAACCAGCGTTCTTCATATTCATCAGATGAAATTAAAATAGAGATAATAATCTTTTAGCAAATATCTCATTTAGTAAGTGTGATTAAAAAGGTAATTTTAATAGCAATTCTCACATTTATGACTTCATAGGTGTGTAAAGCAAAGGAAAACGGAAGTATCATAAGCACAGTTTCATTCAGTGACTGCTTCACCTAATAACTGAGTTACTGGTCTCAGTTCTGGATGCTAAATGAAGACTATCTGTATATCCTGAATCTTTTTTAAAGCTTTATGTTATTGTTTTTAATACAACATCTAATCCAAATTCTGATGGACATGGTTTAAAAAGTGCAACTGAAATGCTTCCTCCTCTGAAAACATTAGACAATTATGTTTTGTCTTTTCTTACATTTCCTGTTCATAACTTGTTTTGTAACATAGGAAGCTGCTGTTTCAAGAGATACAACTGAAAATGAGGAAGTAGACATAAATATTTTTTGATCCTAACCTATAAATATGTTTTTCAGCATTTATAGAATTTCTTTCTATAAATATTTATTAGTAAATTCACCATTATTATATAGATTTTTAGGATCATTATTAACACATATATGTTGTTTTTTGAATTCAATTAAAGTCAACCTGATTTGGATAGACATCAAAGATTTATGAAAAGAAGTTGAACTCTTCCAGCTATAGAGTCCTTATAAAACTATACTGCAATTCACACATTTGATGGGACATTGAAATGATGGTGGTGGTGGCAGAAATTTGGGATAACTATTACAATGAATTAATTTTAGCAGGCCTATCAAACACAATTCTTCTTAAGAAGTATATTACATAATATCAAATGGGCCTGTTACAACATTTAATGTTCCTATATATATTTTTTTTAACTTTCAGGAACAAAAGAAGAAAAAGATTTCTGAGATTTGAGAAGTTATACGGTTGGGTGGGAAATATTTGGTGGCCAATTCTTTCTGCTTCTGCAATACATCTATTGCATAACCCTTTTCCTAAATGCACTATTTCTAAATGAGGAGAAAACAAAAGAAACAAGTTGTTTTTACTGATCATAGCTCCTTAGACATTCTTCACATGTGAATTTTCAAGTTTGTCATATGTATGAAATGTATCATTTTCATACAAAACCAAATAAAAAAACAGTCCACACAGATTTAAAAAAAAGTGAAAACTGTTTACAATCTGTAATTCATGAATTATACAAGAACCACTGCTACTCTCCATCTTAAATTTGTGTTTTGATGAGGGTTTTTTTTGGTGAATTCTAAAATGTATGCCATTTCCATAACAATTGCCTCTGCCCCTCCCAAAAATTTCCTCTGCATATATTAATTTCAGACTTGACGTGTGATCTTCTTAGAAAGGTCAACTTTGCTTGCAAGTTTCAAACAAGATATTTTTTAAAAATAGTATATTTCCTCTCTTTTTAAACCTTAAAATCTAAAGGCATCTATAGCAAATTACTCAATTTCTGGAAGTTTAATTTGCTAAAAAGGACTTAATATTCTTGTAAATTTAATGTAATTATATAAAAAATAAATATAAAGATATTGCTGCTTCTTGATCTTAAATGCCAGTTAGTGGGAGAGTTGTATTTTTCAGATTCAGATCTTGAATAAAATAAAGAATAAAAGAGGTTGGATGAAGGTGGCTCTAAATCACTTTGAGATAAAACAGACTGTTTTCTGAATCACTCAGAATACAAACTAAATCTTGTACACTATACACATTCTTTCAATAATTATTTTTCTTATTTATTCTTCTAATTAAACACAGAGTGAATTAGCTAAATAAAGGATCTGAAAAGACAGGACATCAACATTATTCCACGTTTATCAAGTATTTCAGTATTTTCAGCTATTAAACTTTAGGCTACAGTCTTTTAAAAAATAAAAATAAATCAGAAGATCTTACCATCACCAATTAACACTAAACTGGATTGATTGGTTGCTTTTCCATCCTGAAGTTGAAAGGTATATGTACCTTCATCCACATCATCTAGTTTATCCATAAACATTTCAATCATACCAGAATTATGATCAATCTTCATCTTGTATTTCTTTAATAACAAATATTACAAAGAGAAATTTCATTTTCTAATCTGGAAATGTAATCTTTTCTAAGTCTTCAAACAATTTGATACCAATTTCCAAGATGTTCAGATGTAACGTAATTGCTCCATTTCATAATCACACTCACTTGGCTTTGAGTACATGTGCACATTTATCCTGAATGAAACTCATGAAAAACAAGTTGGCAAATAAACACATGTATGCATGGGACTAAGTGACCAGCTTTCATGTCAACCTGAAAGTAGCTCTCCTTACAAATAAAAGTTTGAGTAAATAAGCATGAAATACATTGTAAACAAATGAAAATAATCTAATTAAAATGCAGGAGGAGCAGGAGATTCTGAATTTGATCCAGTGGCAAGGTAGCATTTGTGTTACTCATTCAGATATTCATGGGTATATGAACCACAGTGCATGATCCTTGTTACCCTTATTTTCAAAGTCTCTCTCTCTCCTAACCATTTCTCTAACTATTCTTGCAGTGCTACCCACCACCACAAAAATTAAAAATAAAACCAGATATATGGTTACCCAATCAGCATCATAGTCACTATTTATGAGTTAGAGTAAGGCTGTCTTCCCTTAAACTTTTTGGATCAACAAAGAATTTGTCCTGTGTGACTGCAGGGTATAGCAGTTTTCAATTGTGTTGGGAACAATTCCACTTTGTAGTTGGCTTTGGGTATGGAGAACAGAATAGGAAATCATGTTTCTCTTGTTCAGGTACAATAACAGACTAAATGGATTAATGTATCACACAAATTAGATTTATAAATGTATCAATAGAGGATCCAAAGGTGCTATTGTGAATGATGGAAAAAGTGTGAAAGAAATAAAGTTCACAATGTTGCAGTAAAATCCAAACTCATATATTTTCACATATTTGTATTCTTTGATTTTATTTATATTTAATGCCATAACAGTTTAATTATATCCTGTTCTTCTAATACTGTACCCAGCCTATCACACATCATAGCTATAAAAATATAGCAAGAACAAAAGTATATAACGCCAGTATTTCTATTGTTAGAAGTGATTCAAACAATAATGTTTGAGAAGTAATATGGCAGGTGAAATATGTCTGAATTTTTAATTTTAAAATTCAGTAATAGCAAGCAATCGTTTTCTGATAGGAGCAATCATTAACTTACCTCTCCATTGAAAATTTCCTTATCATTAAATATAAAGTTGACTTTGGCATTGCTAGACAATTTCTCAGCTTGTAGCCAGAATCGCATCTGTCCCTTCTCCAAAATTTCAACTGCCAATTCAGACTTAAGAGGAACAACTGCAATAAAGAAAAATAATGTCAAAAAGAATTTTCACTGTGTTCATAAACACTCTGTATTTCCCTGTATATGCATGGACAATTTCCTATTGAATGGCTATCTGAAAATATATGCATTTTTTTGTTTTCTGTATACATATAATATTTAGTGCAATGATTTAATTTCTATAATCCATTCTGTTCGAGAGATAGAATTTTTTCATCTGCTACTGATTTATCTGCAGATAGTTCTTGAAATAGGTGATGCTTGATTTGAACATACAATATAATGTAATTCACATAAGAGGGGAAAAAACTATGCTATTTGGAATCCATATATTTATACATCACAAAAATAAGATATCAAGACTTGTTTTATTAGTAAAAGATGGTAATAACACATTTTGCAGGATTAACAGATATTTCTTCCCTGTACAGGTATTGTATGTAATTACTCTAATTTTATTAGATACGTGAGTTTTGCTTTTGCTTAGTGTCAGAATCATTTTTGCTATCCTGTAGGTACAGAGTTAACAAGATTGTATGGTAATAAGTCCCTAACTAATATGTGTGTGCCTTTGCATGTTTTCCCTATACCTAGATAGATCATGCAAACAATGTACTGTATATTGCAGATTTCACCTATATGAGATATATGTGAAGTTAACTATATTGTTCATATATTGTTTGTAGGATTCCCAGTTAGATGTGGAAACCCATTACTGACACATGAAAGGACCTGACATTGCCCTTCAATCATGATTTTGTTGCTTTTGCTCTTATTTGTTGCAATCATGCAAAATCAAATAGCTCTTTCAGATACATTTTCCCTTTTTCTATTCATAATGATAATAATGTTGCTGAATTTGCTATTGCAAAGCTTTCCTGTGCAAATTATCTGCCTGGTAAAATATGCAGAGGCTAATAGAGATGATAAAACATGCATGGGAATGTCACAATCAAAGTTCTGTTTAAATCACAACAGGATTGTGCACATTTTACCATTTCTCTCCTATTTGTCACCTCTATCTGGATGCCCATGTTATGGATGCCCATTGTTCTTCTGCATCTTCTGCATCTCCTCCTTTTAAGTAGGGCTAAAAATGACAGGTACTATGAAGGACTATCACAGTTCTAACACATTATTTTGAGGAGGGACTTTTTTCTAAAGCAACAGTGATAGGCAAAAATAATCCTAAGAAATGACATGGAATCTCATGACTACTTTTCTCTGGTAGGAAATGTAATATGAGCTTTGCATGGGGACTGAGGATGGAATTGGTACAGGAGCAATTATCTGTGGCTCTTCCCAATACACCATTTGAATAACTCTGTTCCTCTGTTCTTGCTGAAGAAAATCTTATAGTTGTTGATTCTCAAAAACAAGTGCTCCTTGCTCATTTTTTCAAGCATTCCAGATATACTTAAGGTAATTTTAAAATATATCTAGTCTGACACATAATGAAACCTATTTACTTTATACTTAACTACATTATGGCACGGCATTGTAAATTGTATAAAGCTTAACCTGCAATATTATTTCACTTCCCCAGTGGGATATAAGAAGACTAATGTTTTGCAGAAGTAGAACAGAATAAACAGTCCCCAAATTTAGATTCTGACTGGCATCACATCTCCTTGGAAACTGCAGCGCAGCCCAAGGAATCTGTTGCAATAGCTCTGTTGCAAAAGAATCCAAGGTACTGAAAAAGTAGGACAGATCATTGCTTAATTTTGTTTTCCCTTCCTTTTGGTCCTTTAGAGCAGGAATATAGACTACAATGGCAAATGGTAACTTAACATGTTCTTTCCTTTGCATAAGAACCATGGGAAGAATAGGAGATCATGAAGAATTCATTGCAAGAAAACAAAGTACTTTTCATCTATTCTGAAATCCACTTGTGAAAGAAGAAATATAATTCAATCCTATCACCTCATATAGCTTCTAAATCCAAGGAATTTTAAAGCCACATGTGCTAGTACTTACATCAGCCCATGCTATAAAAAAAGACTCTTTGCTATATTACTTGTCTTTTTACTGTCAGAACTGTGGCAATTTTAAGCTCTTATATATAATTAGCTATGAATATTTTAGGCTAAAATAGAACAGAAAAGAAAGCTAAAATCCAGAACTAGAATGGAAAAGACTTAAAACTACTGAAAATTTGGCAACCTGTTCTACCATAAAGCATAAAATAAACAAGATACATATTAAAAATATATTAAACATGATTTTCAAAATAGTAAGTCAAGGAAGGTTGTTTCTTAATGCTCTTTGGAACTTCTAAATATATTTGCTAAAAACACCTGAAGGCATTCTGAGTAATCAAAGTAATCAAAGTACCAGTCTCCAGGGTACAGAAAAGGCTTTGCTGTCTGTGGGATCAGGCATTCATAACCTAAGAATTTGACTGCAACAGGACCTCCGCTTTTTGTCTCAGGAGTGGTTTTCATTTCACTATGTTATAAACTGCCATCTACAAATGCCAGTTCTAAGATAGTCACAGCAAGCGGCAGCACCTAGCTGACCTCGATTGATCTTGGAAAACTAAGCAGGTTTAGACTTGTTAAATACTTGGAAGTACCTGGGAGACATTCAGGGTATACAGGGTCTGTAGACTAGACTAGGAAGTTGCAAATATATTCTCAGAAAAGGCAATGGCAAATTACCTCTATACAGTATCGGTGTCAAGAAATGCCATGAGCAACCAAGCTCAGAGAGCGCCAAGAACTTAGTTTTCCTACAGTAACTAGGAGTTGAACTCAGCACAAAGGAGACCTGACATTACTTTGCTCAAATAGTCCAGAAATATACATGTAGAGAATTCATCTTCATTTTTCTTTACTTACCAGGAAACTTGTGGTCATGACTGAGTGCAAGCAGACGTTTCATTTCTGCAAAGCAATATATTATAGGGATAAGAAAAGTCATATTTTGGTGCATATATACAGAGATAGATGATAGATAGATAGATAGATAGATAGATAGATAGATAGATAGATAGATAGATAGATAGATAGGATGATGATAAAGTGATAGAGTGATAGAGTGAGGGAGAGCGAGTTTGATCAAGTGGTTAAGACACTAGGCTACAAGTCAGGACACTCACCTTAGGTATAAAAGTTGGGCCAGTCACTCTCTCACAGCCCAACTTATCTCACAAGCTTGTTATTGTATGGAAAATAAGAGGATGAAGGGGTATTAAGTATGCTCTCTACCTTGACTTATTTATAAAAATAACAAAGGCAGGATATAAATATATCAATACTCCTGCATTTTATTTTTATGATTGTTCATAGTCTTATGTTTATTTTGAAATGTATCTTGATTATATTTATTATCAGAGACAGAGATCAAGACTTACCTTCTTCATCTATTGTATAGCTTGATGAGACACCGTCTGTGTCAGTTACAGCACAGGAATATATGCCTAAATCTTCTTCATTTAGATCTTTAAATATTGCTTTTGACCTTTAAGACAAAAAAATTGTTCACAGAAGAGATAGGGTTTCAAACAAATGTGAAAAAGTCCACTTACTTTTACAATAGTTTACCTTTCCTAACTCAGTGCTCTGTTGTTATATTGGGTTTCAAATAACCAATTCTCCACCAGCATGGCCCATCCTGACAATTACCAGTAGAAAACTTAAAATCCAATATACTTGGAAAGCACTACGCTGGGAAATATTGGTGTGTTTAATAGGCATGTGCATGAGGAAATGCTAACTCAGGCATTACAGTCTATTTTTCAAATAGACTGAGCAAATAATTGAAAGCTAGCCTCATGTTAAAAATAACCAGAAACAGCAAGCATAAGAAGATCTATGGATGTCTTTTCCCACTGATCCAGCTGAACCTAGTATAAGCCACAAAGGGAAAAACAAATAGCTATAGTATATATGGAACCCATTAATTTTTTGTTTGAGAGGAATCCTTTATAGGAAATACAGATTTAGATCAATCATTCTACCAATCTACTGAATTATATCTCATATTTTGAATCAGAATGTGCAAATCTGGCAGATTTATTTCTTTTTTCTCAGCATACATCTCAACTCTTCAGAAGTGGGGGGCTTATAATGCAGGGAAAAGGAGGTGAGGGGAAGATTTCTTGGTATGACAGTTAAAATCCCATTACATGAATTAAACTTACAAATAAAATAATACCTAACATACAAGTGGTAAATAAACCTCTATAGTAATTCTTACTTTCCACCTTTGGTGTCAGTGGCTAATCGAGAGTCATCATCAATTTGTTCATAATTCTTGGACCAAATAAATTGAGAGTCTGATGTTCCCTGATCACATTCAAAATTCAGTGAAATTACTCCGTCGTCATCAACTACAGCCACAATTTCTTTTGTCCCTAAAAGGAGAAAAAAGAAAAGAAGGAAAGAAAGAGGGAAAGAAAGAAAGAGAAAGGGAGAGACAGAAAGAGAAAGAAAGCAAGGCATAATAACAGACAACAACCAATGTTATTTGGAAGACAGTAGCATCCTTCAATAAAACAGAAAGTAAATAAAAGGACAAGTAGAGGCACAAAAATAAACATCTAATTGATAAAATAGTTTTGCAGAATTGCAAAAAAAAATTACATATGATATGGATTGATTACAAAAAGGTACTTGATTCATTACAACATAATTGGATCATCAAATGTTGGGAAACAACTGGTGTCAATAAAAACAATAAAATGTTTATAGAAAAAATAATGAAGACAGAATTGGTGGTTGGTATGAAAATATGGACTTGTCAGCATTAGGAGTGGCATCTTTCAGGACAATTCATTATCACCCTTATTATTTACCATTGCTGTGATCCCACTTTCAGTGATTTTGAAGAAAACAAATCTTGGCTATGAAACAGGAAAATATGCTAATAAACTCTCCATATACTGTATGTTTTATGTGAATGTTCTGAAGCTTTATGGAAAATCAAAAATTGAAATCTAGTCATGGAAAACTACCATAAGATTTTTTTAGCACAGATATATTAATGGAATTTGGCCTAGAGTAATATGCTACTATAGCAGTAAATCAGAGTAAAACCGTGAATCACAATGGAATTGAAATGGCAAATGGCCAAACCATCGTGAATCATCAGAATGAAGCCTATACTGTAAGTATTTTGTATATCTGAGTATATACAAGTATATTTGACAGCCAGTTTGCCTCATAGTTAAGGCACAAGGCTAGAAGCCAGGAGAGTGTGAATTCTAGTCCCACCTTAGGCTGGTCATTTTGGGCCAGTCATTCTGTCTCAGCCCAACTCATGTCACAAGGTTGTTGTTTTGGGGAAAATAGGAGGAGGAAGGAGTATATTGTGTGTGTTCACCACTCTGGCTTATTTATAAAAATAATAATAAAGGCAGGGTATAAAGAAATAAAAATAAAATTTAAAAACTGGCAGTTCAATAACTGGCAGTTCAATAACTGGCAGTTCAATAACTCAAACACTGACAAATTAAAACATGCAATTAGTAAAGAACACACCCAGTAAGTGAGAAAACTGTTAAGAATAAAATTGAATGGTGGAAACACCACTGAAGCCATCAACACCATTGAAGCCTACCTGTGATATATGATATGATAAACTGCTGGAATTATTAATTGGACGCAAGCAGAACTGGACAGTTTGAACCAAAAAAACCCAAAGAAAACCCATGACTATTCACTATGTACTACATCCCCGGAGTGATATTGATTCATTATATCAGACTCACAGAAATGAATTCAGAGGTTTACTTCAAGTCTAAAAAATTGTTTTGAAGAAGAATATTGGCTGATTACGTAAAAGACAGCCAAGAACAAGCATTGACCAAGTTTAAAATTACAATGTAGTGAAACATGGATATAAAAATAATGTAATAAAATCATGAACAGAATGCTGGCAAGGAAAAGCATCACACGATCAACTTCTACTAAAGATCAATGGGAAGGTTGGTAAAGATAAAACCTGATAATGGCTTACAACTGGAACATTAAAAAATAGGAAACGGAAGGCTTGATTTTGGCTGCTCAAGAGCAAGCTATTCAAACTAATGCGATCAAAGTCAAAACTGAAAGATCATCAAATGATTCAAAGTGCAGATTGTGCAAAGAAGCAGAAAAACAGTAGATCATACACTCAACTCATGCAAGAAGATTACATTAAGTACAATGATACAGTATAACACAGTCACCAAAATGATTCACTGGAATATCTGTAAAAAGTATTGCGTGCCAGTAATGAAAAATTACTGGGATATATATAAAAAGCAGTAAATAATGAGCAGGTTAAAATATTGTGGCATTTCTGAATACAAACTGATAAAAGTTTGGGCTCGTAACACATTAAACTGACTGAACAGAGAAAACTGTAGATAACTGATGTAACAATACTAGAGGATGGCGTAATAGAAGACAAAGTAGTGGAGAAGATCACAAAATGTCAAAGGGGAAGGATTATGGTATAAACCTGGGGGAAACCTAGTGGTTTTCAGCACACTGGATGCCATACCAAAAAAATGTTGAGTTGCACATTGACAAAATTTCCGTTTGTCAGTTATGAAAGGCCATGTTTCAAGTAGCAATTTCTGAGAGATTCCTGGGTTATATTTTCATAGTACTGGCAATGTTACGAAAAGATGATAAAAGTTGGTAACTAATTTATGTCCCCTCCCCATCATCTTTGCTTTTGTTTTGCTAGAGAGAATATACAAAAAGAAACTTATTTATATACTGTTTCTATAGGAAACAGTGATCTTTATATTACTCTACAATTTCTATGATGTTTTTTTTTTTGCTTATACATCAGATATTCCAGGAAGTGACAAATATAACGCCTTCATCTAGAAGAGGAAAGGAAGTAGTAATTACAGTCTTCTTGTATGTTTTCTTTTAATAACTATAATAAATTAATTAAATTAAATTAATACCACCATATGTTGTCAATCACTCTAATATATATTTAAACTTTTATTTTCACCAAGCAAAATCAACAAACCTGGTCGGGTTTCTGCTGTTATAGGGTCAGTAGGATCTGATGGTTTCCCAACTCCAGCTTTATTTGCTGCTCGTACACGGAACACATAACTGGTGCCTTCTTTGAGGCCACTTATCTAAAGACATCAGTATAGAGAAATCACCTATGAAAATGTTTATTATGCACCACTTGGAAATGATGCAGAATTAATTAAAGCCACTTGAGTCCATAAATAAGTATAATAATAGGGTTTACTTAGGGCAGGGGTAGGCAACCTTGGCTCTTTTATGACTTGTGGACTTCAACTCCCAGAATTCCTGAGCCAGCATGGCTGACTCAGGAATTCTGGGAGTTGGTCCACAAGTTGTTTTTTTTTAATCCCATTTATATCCCGCCCTTCTCCGAAGACTCAGGGCGGCTTACAATCTAAGAAGCACAAATCAATGTGCTTAGCAATAGCCTTCATTCTATGTATATGCCTGCTTATTAGGGCTTTCGCCCCCCCCCCCCAGCGGCATTTTTACAAAGTCAGCTTATTGCCCCCAACAATCTGGGTCCTCATAAAAGTCATAAAAGAGCCAAGGTTGCCTACCCATGACTTAGGGTATCAGACAATTTCTACAATCCTGATCAAAATTCATGCTTTTCCTACTTATAGGTTTATTTTCCACTGGGCTGGAATAGGAATTTACAATTAAACCAGACATCACTGGAAAAAACTGTAAAACTACAGAAATATAGAACTACAGATACCGCAAGCACTGTACATATATATTTATTTTAAAATCAAACATTAATTTAACCAGTAACAAAATATATACATGATTGATCCAAGAAAAGACTACAGTGGTGACCACTGTAATGTGCTCATTAAGTTGTTTTTATATTATTAATTACTACTAAACTTAGTTATCCTTTTTCCTTGATAAAGGTAAACAAAACTGAAGAAAAAACAAGATGAGTACAAAGCTCATTGTCCTAAGTATTTATTTCTTCAACAACCATTGCCATGATATCCAATTTGCCCATTTCTTGAATAACATTTCTGGTTTTGATATAGTAGATCAAAAATTTTCCAAGTCCAACTGTAATAGTTTAACTTTTACGGAAAGGCCAAATAAATTTAAACCCCAAAAGAATATAAAATAAAATACTAGTATAAGTATGTATATAAGTACAGATTTTTTTATCTACATCAGTATACCTTTAAAAATTTGTTTGTAATAGGTTTTTCATTCACACTCTTCCAACAATCATCTGATTGTTTTGTTGGTTTCACATCAACATAAAAGCCAGTTACAGGACTTCGGCCAATATAAATTGGTGGTTTCCATAATAAAACTATGGAGTCTTTCCTAACTTCATTACATGACAAATCATGCGGTGGTCCTGAAAGTTAGGAAAAACAACAATGCAGAGAAAACTATAGTAATTATTATCAATGTATAGACAAAATAGTTATCATATAGAAAAAAGTAATTAAATCGATTTTAGCTGTGTGCTTGGAAGATTTCTGGAAAAAGGGGGCAGTAGGGAATAGGTGGAAAGGAAGAAAATATTAATTTTAATAATAGGCTTTGAGGATTTGGAGTTTATACAAAAGTGATTAGGACCAAGGATTGCCCACCCAAGTTCCATTGTCAAATTTCTCTAATCAGTTCAGAAAGTGGCTAGCAAAGAATTTACTAATACAAGCATCAATCCCTCCCTTCCTCCCTCCCTTCCTCTGAAGCTCCACTCCTGATTCTAACCTGGAACAGCAATGGTCCATTCTTCACATTTAAAGGATTGGGTAGCAGGAGAAGGCACACCAAGCCCAGCTATGTTAGCTGCAGCCACTTGAAATTGGTATGTCATGTTCTCCTTCAGATCATTTATCTGCCACATAATTGGAACAATACAACATGTTAATACATTGTCCTATAATGGAGTAAACAAAGTAAAGTAAAAACAATTTTTATTGTTTTAAAAATAAATATTGCTGAGATGTTAAATACTTTAAATCAGGAATCCCCAACCCTGGTCCGGGGACTGGCACCAGGCCGCAGCATGCCAGAAACTGGGCCACGCAAAGAAGCGAAGCCCCATCACAGGATGCAGGCAGCACACGAAACCACAACCCCTCTGGTCCATGGAGAAACCTGTCTCAACAGAATCAGTCCCTGATGCCCAAAAGGTTGGGGACTGCTGATTTAAATGACTGACATAGAAAAAATAATAATGCTTAAGGTCCTATGTTCTTTTTTTGATTAATGTTTGTATGTGTGTATGTATGTACAAAATTATATAGCACTCATGTAGATATCCAATAATGTATTAACCTTGAAAATTACTGGAAATCTCAATTTTGTTTTATTTTATTACTCAGTGTGTCTGTCTGTCTATCTCTCTGTCTGTGTCTGTCTGTCTGTCTGTCTGTCTGTCTGTCTGTCTGTCTGTCTGTCTGTCTGTCTATCTATCTATCTATCTATCTATCTATCTACTTGACAAGAAGTGACATTTTTGGAAAAAATAGTAGATTACATTAGCACTGTATTTGAAAATCATGAATAATAAGAAAAGACCTTATTAACCAAGCTGATAAGCCAATAGTGATCAAAATGTTCCTTTAAATCTGGAGAAAAAAATTCAAGACTAAGAATAGATATCTCTGATCATACAGAACCTTTCAAGGGACATTTTGGTTAATGAATCTAAATATTATGGATATAATTAAAACATTACTCACATAATAAAACAATCCAGGTATAGGTTTGGATTCTAACATAAATCAACTTGATATTAATAAAAGGAAAATTTTAAGCTGGGGCTGGTGACACTGTGGAATACCCCATATTAGGTAGCAGTCACAAGACTAGAACCATAAAACTCTCTTACCCTATATGCCCTTTCACTAATGGCTTTAATGTTAGCTTCCTTCCATTCTCCATGTACTCCACCAATCACTTCCCGGTAATTCACATAATAGCCGGTGATCTCAGCTCCACCAATAACTTTTGGCTGTTTCCATCCAAGAACCATTGAATTACGAACACTTTCAAGGACTGTGATGTCATATGGTGGAGACGGAGGTGCTGTTTTATGATGAATAATTTAGTATTAGGATAGAAATATTCAGTTATCCAATCAAACATTTGTATAGAATTATTCATAGTTTATCCTGGAGTTTCCTTCCTTCAAACAAAAATCATGTAGCTAATTGAAACACTTCTGGATAAGAAATATAGGCTTCTCTAAACTCCATATTCTGTAAGTAAAAATATTGATTAAGATAAGTTATTTAAAAAGTAATATATTATGGAGTAAATATTGTAGACCAAAATGATTTTAGCTCTACTTCACAATAATGACTTTTTTTAAAAAAATAGATAAACAGTGGTATGTGGCGGTATGTGTGTATGTGTATATAATGTGCGTGTGTATACAAATACTCTTTTGTTGAATTCAAGCATATTATTTCACAGATGTTTTGTCTTCTTTTCCTCTTTTTCCCACTCTTAATTTTTAGTATTCATAATGCTCTAACATCACATCTCCATTACACCTACCTTGCACATAGTAAGCGCCCATCACAAGTCACAGCAATCCAACTCACATACAAATGAAAATATTTGAAGCTATATTTTTGAGGACAGCAAGGAGAAAAAAATTAAATCTCTATCCACCTCCATTAACATCTAATATGCCTTCTCTTTCCTGCAATGCCTTCCTGATCTTGAAAGTGCATGAAAATGCCATAGGCCATCATATCTTGGATGTAGTTTGCTCAGAATCCTATTTTCCAGTTGCTAAATCTTTTTGCAAAAATGCTGTCTTATTTTTTTAACTCGAAAAAAGAATTACCTGAAGAATCATAGTAAGATCTATGAAAAAGAGTTGCTTAGGATAACATTAGTGAGAGTTTTTTTTTTTTAAAAAAACAAACTGTCATCTAGAGCAAAGCTTTTTCAGCAAATGCAGATTAGCACACGATCATTTCTTTTTTAGCCAATCCTCTCTCTGCAAAATAAGGCAAAGTCCATTATTTTTTCACTAACTTTCTAAATACTTTTAATATACATCATTTATTTAGGTTTTAAATATGGTTTCTAGCTGTAGTACTGGAAGCTGCATATAACCTGGCAAATTAAGAAAAGTAATGTTTTTAGTAAATACAAATCTAATCAAGAACACTGGTTTTGGGATTATATTTCCATAAAAAAGGTAACATCAAATAAATAGGCTGAGTCACCTCATGTACAGTATATGAATATTTTCAATTCTTTTGGTAATAGAAACTGAACCAGCTAGAGAAAAAATACTAAATGTTCATAAATCACTTCCATAGAATTACTTAAATTTGTGTAATTTTTTTCTAGTCTTTCGTACATTTACTCATTGGCTAAATAATTACATTATTGGGCAACTTTCCTTTGCTTTTTATTTATATATTGTTGTGTATTATCTTGTGGCTTGTATTATCTTTTATAAACAGTAAACTGATAATTTAGATTAGATTTACTTGTGGTATGTTCCATGTATATAATTATACCAGGATACTTCCAGTCACCATGGCCATTGGCAAAACATTATGGTAGTTAGACCTCTAAACAGCAGCAACCTTAAAACGTGAGATGTACAAAATATTTTGCCAACCTCTTTAATAATTTATTCCTGATTATGACCAGTTCATAACCATTGCTAGATAGTGACTGTCTTCAGTCCATCCAAATTTAAACATTCTGAATATGAAAGATAGTTATAACTGGGAGTTCTTCTCCTTAGATATTCTTTTACAATGTTTTGGGCAATGTACTGACGATTTGAAATATGCAAATATGCAATGTATTCAATATTTCTTCAAAGAATATTTACCCGATTTTTCAGCTAAAAAGTTATCAGTGCACTGTATGTTTCTAACTCAGAAAATGACTGATATTATATTAATTAATAATTATATGTGCAATTTTATTTTATTTTTTGTTGTGAAGAACCGGAAGAAATTAAAAATTCTTAGAAATTTGACAGTACTACAAAATAAGGCCATAGGAACTGAATGTTTAAATGGCACCAAATGTTACCATGGTATTTTAGATACAATATATATTATCTCTTAATAATAACATAGTAAACATTAATCTAACCAAATTAGCAAATAAATGCAACATGCAAGCTTGAGGTTAGATGCAACATATAAATGTGCTGTACCCTTGGTTACCTCTATATATGTAATGAGCTTTGATGGAAGCTGAGCATTTATTAGATGGAGATGATCCAAATGTAGCATTGGCAAAGATGTCTATTTGCAACTTGGATGATCACAGATTATAACTGCTTGAAATGAAGGAGCTAATAAGGTGAAATCACTGCATATGATCAAAGCTCACCTAGATTGTATTTCTTTTGAGTTTTCTTCAGTGTTGAGCGATCCCCAGGAACAGACTTACGTGGGTGCTTGGTAGTTGCCTTTTGTGATGAAGGAGTAGGAACTGTATCACTCACTTTCCTGTCTGATGGGCTCTTCTGCTTACCAGAGCTACTGGGCATTGTTTGCCTATTGGGTTTAGCATTGCAATTTAACAAAGCTTCTGTGTCAAAGATAGGCTGGGAGGACTCATGCATGCCTTCCCAGTTGACAGTGCGGCCTGTTAGTCCATCAGCTTTATCACTTAGTCCAGGACATACACCATGAAGCAATCCTCCCCCTATAATTGCCAGAAAATAACAAAGACATTTGAAATTAGAGTTCATTCCCAATTCTCCATTATTGAACAAGATGAAGAAATGGAGACAAAGCAGGACAACGAAGGAACATTAAAGCATTAGCTACAGACAGCATGTGATATGGCTGGATTATATGAATTTTAATCTAAGACAGTTAATGTAGTTAATATTTCTATTAATGGTCCACCAAAAGACCTTCCATTATCTTAAAAAAAAGTTCTATAGTTTTTGGAATGGGGAAGTAGTTATATCATCTATTTAAGCAGCCTCAGAATTATGAATCATTGAGCTGATGTTTAAAATTGAGTCAAACTAAATATAAAATTATTGGTATTTTAATTATTTTAATTTGTTAAGCAACATGCAAGATTTAAAAAAAAATCAGATCATGAATATATGAGAATAGTAAATTGGACAAATGGATTAATGGATTAATCTCCCAAGCGATAGCATGTTAGAAATTAGATAAGTACTACATTATGGGATCAGTTTGCCAGATGATTTCCAAGTAATAAGAGGATGAACGTACTTTTTATACAGAGTTACAAGGAACACACCCAAAGATGTCTGAGATGGTGAAGGTGAGCAGTCTACAAGTGCTTATGCTTGGATGACTATGAAATGATGGAAGTGAAATATTAAACATTACCAATGCATATTCAATGTGGAATATTGAAGTTAATCTAGATATAATTATAATGTTGATTTGAATTTTTGCTATAGGAACAGTGCATTGCTCACCAATTGCTGCCTTGACTTCAATGGCTTCTGATTCCTGTGAATACCCACTTAATCCAGCTGCATTAACAGCTCTGACACGGAAAATGTAGCGATCTCCAGTTGTGAGTCCATGACAAGTGAATCTTAAGTAAATCAATGTTTAAATTAAATTTATGGAGGGGCAATGAATAAATCCTTGCTCATGCCTCTTATATAACATGATATACATACATAGAAACACCTGAACAGTAATCCTTTAAAAGTTCACAATGGCTATATCTCACCAGAAAATGCCAAATGGGTCAATAATTTGAATAATTGTATTTGTTTATGTGAACTTAAGCACAATGCTCTTAAAGTAACTTACTCTGAAATGGGCCTCTACTTATCATACAGTACTTTACAAATAATATACATGTTGTTTTGGTTGCAAGAACATATATTATTTTATTGTTCATGATTTGTTATGGTTAAAATGCTGACATAATAGTACAAATCATTAGTGTGATATTGAGAAAAAATGCTTTCTTGCAGGTCCTAGAATTAGCATATTTGATGCTTCATATACATTACAAGAATTTAGAGCATATACAAGATTTAAGAGCAGTTCTTCAATATATAAACAGAATTTATATGTGGTTGTTAAATTATTTAAATTATTTGTGTTGATATATGCAAGACTAATAGAATGCAAGGAATAAAAAATGGGATATCCAATACATCAGTGCCAAGGGAAAAAATTTGGCAACCATAAATCACATAGTTTTACAGAATTACAACTCAACAAAATAATAATAATAATAATAATAATAATAATAATAATAATAATAATAATAATAATAATAATAATAATAATAATTCATTTATGCCACTTTTCAGGAGGGATCCAGTTACTGAACATTCATGCAATAGTTTTCCTTTTTTGTCCCTTTTCAAATATTATTTCGCAAATGATACTTAATTGTACAATCCATTACCTTTTGCCATTCACAGGATTATTGTTGCATGGCACCCAATCACCAGACCCTACTTTACTTGCTTCTATGTAGTATCCCACCAATTCCTTTGCATCTTCAGATTCTGTCCAAGCGACAACTACTGACGTATCTGTATTTCGGGTGGGTATAATGTTGCTTGGTGGGCTAGGAATATCTAAAGGGAAAGATAAACCATTAGAGGATAGCATTCCTACTTTAATTGCAGTATATTTTATTTGTTTCTTTGTTTACATTTAGAACTCTAATGGCACACCATTTAAAGCAAACAACATACAAAATATAATGTATGGTATGAAATATACATGAATAACATCCAGCTGGACAGCAGATATTATTCAAAAAATACCCTTCTAACAGGGGGACCATAACCATTTTACTCCAAGGCCCAGAGGAACAACCAGTTTTCAAGGTCTTCTAGAACAGCATTAGAGTAGGAGCCTTAGGCGCCATATGATCTCATTCCATGAAGGAAGGCACCATGACAGAGAAAGCATGCTGCCAGATCTTGAAAGATTACATTGTTTAATCAAGGGAACCCAGATTACCAGCTTTTATAAGATAGGCAGAAACCCTGAGAATTGAACAGTCTCTCAAATAGCACTGGAGTAGCAACATGTAAGCCAATAATCAACATTATATTGGGCTGTCCTTCACTGTGTTCTTACCAAGTCTGTCACCAACCACAGTGGCTTCAGTGGCCTCAGAGGGCTCGCCAATTCCAGCTGAATTACAACAGCGAACACGGAATTGGTAGGATTTCCCTTCAGCTAAGTCAAAAAGTGCGAAGCGAGGAGACTTTACTGGGATGTCAGTATTCACTCTTTGCCAATTTTCTGTTCCTGCAACACACTAAAATAAAAATTTCAGGATTGGAAAAGACCAGTCTCTTCACCCCAAAACCACACTTTTCTCTAATATGAGCAAACAACCCTCCCTTTAAATAATGCTTAATGAAGTTCATTATTAATCTGGAGCATGACCAATAATAGCTTAATTCTACTACACATTTTTCGTTGTACATACCCAGAGCAGGTTTTTTTTTTAAAAAAGTAGAATATATAATGATGGGAATATGAAGCATCCCTCTTTTGATCACTTTACATTAGTTGGCAAAGAACAGTGTGTTTCTCCCAAATATTCTGATGCGTTTTAATATTTCTTTTCAAGTAACTCCATCTGTTTTCCAGCATTTCTGTCACAATCTAAAGTAAAATCTGAATGTGCAAGACTTTAGCATTTTCCACAAATCCGATAGGATGAGATCATTGTTTTCAAAGTGTCAACAATGCTCATAACACACACAAAATCTTGGGTACTGCTCAGAATGTAGACAATACATGTGTATTTCTTGTTTAGTTGATTAATTGACCAAATGTTCTAGAATGTTGTAATCTGAAGGATCTAAAAAGTTCAACTTTTATTATGCCCAGATCTAGCCATCTACTCATTACTATGACATTTTAATTTTTAAAATTCTTCCTTCATTTGGTTAAATCAGGATTTCTCTGAGCATTTTAGATAGAGGCAAAAGGATGTCCACAGTATTATTTTCAGACTTTGCATTATGACTCAAACTTACTGTGGATGATTCTGCTCTCTTTGAAATTTCTATTATATTTCAAATTATGCCTTTTGATGAACAAACCATCCCCCAAACCCCAAAATGCTCTTCTTGTTCTTCTACTTGAGTTGGTCACATTGGATCACATTATCCTGGTTTTCTCCCTTACATCAAGATTTTGTTTTGCCTGTAATAGCAATATTCTTGGGGACCTAAGAGGTTTTTTTCACAATGGCGTTGGAGGATTGGGAAAGAGTTGCTGTGAGATTATTAAATCAAGACCAATTATGTATAATCAGAGCAAGAAAAGTTATTGAATCCTTAGGAATGGCTTTGAAGGTACCTAGCAAGTATAAAAATATAGATTTGTAAGTGTTCTTTCTGTCAACATTCTTAATATTCAATCCAATCAGTACTTCAACAATTAGAGAACTAGTTAGTTCTCCAAGTATCAATTCTTCCTGTCCATCCATCCATCCATCCATCCAATTTTTGTTAAATGAAACTGAAGAAAGAAAAGAGGACAACTTTTCTTTCCCTCCTTATTTCTTTATCAGTACTACTTATTCAATTATTTCATATTCATAGCTTTTTTTCTACATTTATTGTAAATACTATGTTAAACACAGAGAGAAAGATATACATATTTAGCAGGATAGCTCCAAAGTCTTAAAATTTTATGTTTTTAAAGTACTAATACTGTTGAGATACTCTCTCTCTGTGTGTGTGCGTGCGTGCGTGTGTGTGTGTGTGTGTGTCTTTGAGGTTAAATTAAATAGTTTGAAATGAAAATGTATCATTCTAATAGCTTGGCACTGTCATCTTGGTTTTACCTTTTCAACAAAGTACATGACGCCTTCATGGCCTCGTTCATATGGAGGTTTCCAGCTAAGTACTATATAGTTCTTAGTCGCCTCTGTAACACGGAGGTCTAATGGCGGTCCAGGAACAATACCTTCTGTATGAAGAAGAGCAAAAAGAAAAAAAGAAGCAGCAGCAGAAGAGGTTTATTCCCCTTTTTCTCCAATAAGAGCTCCTCTGCATGCTGAATCTGCATTGATCTAGCACTGGTGCTGTATTCTTGAGCAGCTAAGAACTGGCCCAGCTCAGATTGCCACACTTCCACTTTGCTATGGAATTTCTTAGAGCTTGAGGTAGACCATTTCCCACTTTCAGGGATTTTGCATCATTCTTGCACTCTGCACTTGAGATCAGAGATCTTTAGCAGATTTCACACACAACCAAACTAAATCTTAATCCTAGTATTCTAAACAGTTTTGTAATCCTTATAGGAAAACTACTGAGCTTGATTTCTCTGTTTATATGCAGTGCTTTTTTGTAAAAGAAAAAGGTGCCGGAACTCACACATGTCATACAACCCGCCTTGCCTACCCTACAAGGTTCTATCCAAAAAAGGTACCGGAACTCCGTTCTGAGCGTTCTATGAGGAAAAAAGCCCTGTATGTAAGCAACATAAAGCCTTATCCTATTGTCTAGCATCTATAATTACTCTTTCTCTCCTTATAAATAAAGATATGTTCTATGCTACAATTTACAACTATAACCACACCTGGGGTGGGGGTGGGGGAAGCTCCCAGCTGCAAAACTGTAGCATTATATATAGCATTATAGATTTCAATGAGAATTTAAATCCAGGAATGATGTTTTGATGCTCAAATGAGTTTTCCTTCAGACCAACAGTTCAAAATTGTAGTGATTATTGAAAAGTAAATGACTATAACATGAACTGAAGATACAGGGCTATAACTGAAAAGTAGTAATTATTTTTCTACTTTCTACATGGGACATTTTTTTTTCTTCTAGAAGCTTCTATCAATGTCTAACTGAACTGCAATATTTCTACTCTTCTATCGGTGCGATGGAGAAAACATGATTTCTGCCTGTTTTGTGCAGTCATGCCAACTTCAAATGCTTTGAGTGGCTTATGTCACCACTGAACAAGAGAAAGCAAATGAGCCTGCAGAACTATTGAATGCCTTTATGTAGGCAATCAACCTGAGACCAGAAAATTTCAGTTCTAGAAATGTATTTTCTTAAAGAAGATAAAAGTAAATAAGCATTTTCTATCCAACACAGCAAATCTGCTAATGTGGCTGGGAACAGTAATAACTTGGTATGTGCAAAACCTGGTATTCCAGAACCAGAACATTTCTGAGAACTTTGGAACATTGCTTTTATCTTTCAAACCAAACCAATTTGATAATTCTGGGAGTGTCTGATGACTTTCTGAAGGATAATCCTCTGAACCAGAAATGATTTGTGGCAGTCCAGATGTAGTCCAGCTCTCAGAACATGTCCACAATATCACAAACCATCTTTGGAACAGTCAGATTGACCCACAAGAGAAATAGAATGATTTAAACATTTTAGACTGTTCTGATTAAGATTTTGCACATCTTTTTCACAGTTATTTTTAACAGCATAGTCATATTCCCTGATGAAACTACAATCCATATATAAAGTTTTATGTGAGAAGCCAAGACAAAAAGAGTGTGTGAATTGCAAAGCAGATATGATCTCAAAATAAATTATTAATTTCTATACAGAAGAATTTGTTTTACCAGAAGGTTCCTCTTCAGTGACAATAATCTGTCCAGTCCAAGGAGCAGAAGGATGACCTAAACATATTAACAGTGATTAGTTGAGTTAAGCATTACTCCTTATTTGCACTATTCTTTAACTTTCCTTATTGTAAGCAATAACCTCAACATTAATATTTCAGTCTGGAAAACAGAAACTGTTAAGGCAATAAAGTCAGATCTTTATTCACTTCCTGACTCAGTTCCTACCTGCTATACATACATATCTTAATAACACGTGGTTGAAGTAGAGACATTAGTTATCTCCTTCAATCACTTACACCAGGGGTGTCAAACTCAATTTCATTGAGGGCCACATCAGCATTGTGGTTGCCCTCGGGGCAGGTGGGTATGGCCAGGGTGGGCGCAGCCTACTGGGTGGGCGTGGCTGGAGTGCGTATGGCCTACTGGGTGGGCATGGCCAGCTCTACATAATTGGCATCAAGGGTGCCTATGGGGGCCTGGACAGGAGTGGGACAGATCTGGGGGTCTCTGGCAGAAGGAGGGTCTCTGGGCCAGGGCCAAGGCAGCAGGGAACATTCCCTCACTGTTTCCAGGATGGCTTCGGGGGCCACATGAAACCACTTCGCAGGCCGAATCTGGCCCCCAGGCCTTGTGTTTGACATGTCTGACTTACACCATGTTTTCCAAAACTTTTCCAAATGCATTAGACTACAGCTTCCATTGACTTCACTTATTTGGGCCATCTTCCTTCCAACAGAAAGAATGCCTCAGGTGTTAATACACTATTTCAGTGCAAATTTATTCAATTCAATAATCAATTTCTATAGCCACCATCTTGATATCAATTTTAAAACCACGAAAAAACAAAAACAGTAATGAATTATACATGTAGGCAACAAAAAAAATATCATGATAATTACATAAAATGAGCATTCGCAGACTTTTCTAACCTAGTGATGTCCACATGGGCTAGGCTAGAACTATCACAACCACCTACTGCTCATGAGTGCTGGAGATCTATAGACCAATGCGTCTGGTAAGCATCAAGTTGGGAAACATTCACACAGCAGGTTTGCACTGGTTTTGAATTGCCCTGCTTACTGTTTCTCGTAAAGACATTTTCACAAGAGACTCCGTCTTAATGCATGCTGAGATAGACTGAAACTTGATCAAGGTGAACAAGCAGAAAGAAGTGTCATGCATCAGCAAATAGAACCATAACTGCTTTGTGAACATTTTTTTATCCCATGGCAGGGAGTCCTTGGAGGGCTGACTACTTCTTGGACTCCAAATGGCCCATGATAGGATCCAGTCCTCCCATCCAAATATGGGGCTCTGTACCTCAGCTTTCACTGCTGAACAGTTCATATCTTTGACTGGTGACTATTTTCTGTTATGTTTGTTTCTGTTTCATCAGGGGAACATCAGCCTCACAGAACACCTCTACTTTGTTGATCTCCTTGCCAAGTTAGATGAGAAAGGTAAAGATAGGGGGACAAAGAACCAAAGGAAAGATTAATTCTTAAGGGAAAATTATATCACAGAATTTCTTCACGGACAGGATTCTGGTTATGGTTACTATACTGGGTGTTTCAGATAATGATACATAAGCCATGGTGGCAAAGAAACGTCATAAAAGGTGTTTTGTTCAGCAAATATTATTTTGATTAGTGAAGATTTTGTTTATTATTGTTTCCTCTCGTGGAATGTTCTTAGCCTTCATTCATAGTGTCTAAAAATTAAAATTTCCAACGTCTTGTTGACATACATTAGGAAGGTTCTTACTTTTAAGTCTGGCCCTATCAGCAGGATCTAACGCTGCCACAGGTTCCGAGATGCGGGACGGAATGCTGATACCAACATTATTCACAGCCCGGACACGGAATATATATGAGCGCCCTTCAATTAATCCTGTGACAGGGAAGCGAGCAAACTTCACTGGTGTTTCATTGCACTGGGACCAGCGAGTGGTACCAACTTCACATCTGGGGGGGTGGAGAAAAAAGCAAAAAAGGCAAAATGACAAGGAAATAATACATACATCTCGGTTCTTTCCAATATTTGCTCATGTTTGCTTTAATGCACTTGTTTGTTTCCTCTTCCCCCAAAACTGCCCAAAGGCATAGGAATCCAGTAACTATTTTAATGGTTACTGAGTGTAGACTTATTTTCCCTTCATAAAGTAAAATGAAATAAATATATTTCAAAGATCTTTGTCAATTGAATACGTTGGAAAAGATACAGTCCTTATGAATCCTTCTGTGCATTCCACACGCCTATAAACACCTATGTCTGCTAGGATGTTGGACTGTAAAGGTCTGAACCAGCAAAGTCTTTCTTATGTTAATATATACAAGGAGTTATTGACCATAATGATGCTAGTTACAGGATTCTACTCAATCCTCATCCACTTTTAATCAGGCTTATTTAGATGAGCTCAGTCTACTCATTTTCCTTGGGCTTCTTTTCATGCTCATTCTAAACATGAAGGACTGTGTCAATGTATTGACCTGATCCCTGTTTACAGGGCTTTTTTTCCTCATAGAAAGCTCAGAACGGAGTTCCGGCACCTTTTTGGGATGGAACCTTGTAGGGTAGGCAAGGCGGGTTGTATGACATGTGTGAGTTCCGGCACCTTTTTCTTTTACAAAAAAAGCACTGCCTGTATATCACCACACAGCTTCTTCTCAGCACATTTAGTTTTAAGTACATAAAAATAATGTTCTATTTCAGACATTATGTTCAGTGTTTAAGTTTACAGTTTAAAGTAGGGTTTTTCAAACTGCAATCTGGCACTCCAGAGGATGGTCACAACTGCTTTTAAAATTTGATCAGACCGACACAGACAAGTGACAGCATTGTCAAAACTCACTCCAGATTTTGTTTCTATTTTGCCCGTGCAAAATAGATTGGCCAGCTGTGACACTACAGAGTTTGAAAATTCCTATGATAGATAGATTAAAATCTAATTACCATATTAAAACTAAATGATGTGTTTATTTTTTCTAGCTTTAAAGGTAAAAGGTAAAGGTTCCCCCGCACATGCATGCTAGTCGTTTCCGACTCTAGGGGCCGGTGCTCATCTCCTTTTCAAAGCCGAAGAGCCAACGCTTGTCCGAGGACATCTCTGTGGTCATGTGGCCGGCATGACTAGACGCCAAAGGCGCACGGAACGCTGTTACCTTCCCACCGTAGTGGTCCCTATTTTTCTACTTGCATTTCTACGTGCTTTCGAACTGCTAGGTTGGCAGAAGCTGGGACGAGTAACAGGTGCTCACTCTGTTACGCAGCACTCGGGATTCGAACCGCCAAACTGCCGACCTTCTGATCGACAAGCTCAGCGTCCTAACCTACTGAGCCACCGCGTACCTTTCTAGCTTTACTCTCAATTAAATCATTACGTTTTTTTCCATAGATAAGAGGTGTCACTAAAGGTATCATTTTACATGGCCACAATACAACAAAGTTTGAAGGTTACTGGGGCATCAAGTAATGTGATATTAGATGAAATTCCACAATATAATCAGTGAAACACAAAGAAAAAGATATTAAAATATTTAACTGTATATATGTAGCATTATGATTACATGTATTTTCAGTATAGTAAGTCATATTCTGGAGTATGTGTTAACTTGAGGAAATAACAAATCCAATATTGTAAAAATCAGATACACTGAAACTCTTTAATCCAAATCTTCCTTACAGTCATATTGCCAAAGAGATTACTTATTCCAGTCTATCATGAATACTAACTTATCAATGAAATATCCTAAAATAGGATGTCCACCATCAACAGCTGGTTGTTTCCAGGAGATGATGACATAATCTTTGTTAGCATCCAAACATTTCACATCTAAGGGAGAACCAGGGACTCCTGCTATATCAGCTTCAGCATCTACATGGAAGGAGACATGCATTTGAGAATACGTCTGTTAGCAAAATAAGTTCTATTATCTTATTAGTACAGTTTTAATTTTTCACTAATATATCTATAACTGATGTCATAATAAAAACACAATCTCATTAAGAGTAATGAAGAAACTATTTTTGATTACGCACTCCCTCCTTCAGTGCATCCATCCAATCACACAATATCCTTGTAAATACACTAGATTGCTAACTAAATAACACCTATTATTAAAATTTAGAATATCAATATTACAAGCATAAAATTATTTGACTTTCATACAAAATTGATTATAAGATTAGAAAGAAGAAACCGTTCCTGATTAGCTCAAAACGTTTGTTATACAATGTAGGATTTGGTCTTAAGCTCTTTGCTTAATATTGAAGTCATACACATGCACAAAAACATGTTTACAAAATGAAGGAAACAGATAAGTAAATCATATTTTACAAAAATTAAAATACCCCAAAAAAGTTAAAAAGAAAGAAAAAGAAGGGGAAAAATTGAGTTTTTAAGTTCCCCTAAGCCTCCTTCGAAGCCAGGCTGTGATTGTATTTGCCAGGCTGCATGATGTTGTATGTATGGGAATCATTCTTGCTTAAATTTGATTAGTCTTCTGTTGTACATTTGTGTGTGTGTGTGTGTCATACACGCACACATACATACACACACACTGTTGGTTTTCCATTGCTACATGGAATAAAATTCCATTTCTCCATGTCTGTTCCTAAAGAAATATTGTTGGAATTTTAACTCTTCCATTCCACGTTATTTGTGAAATTATAAATATCTCTTGGGAATGTTCTATATTTGTAATGACATCTATTTTTGATTATGTTGTACAAGAGGAGTGTTATTTCCCAGGACCTGCTGACCTGGCGCCATTCTGGGCTTGATCAGAGTCAAGAATTTGAAGAGTTTCAGAGTAGGCATTACTCTCTTCAGCTGCTTTCAACAGCTGACATTCTGATATGGAGGCACTGCATGGACCAGTGAAATGTGATCATCCAACACTTGTGCTACAGAAATTCCAGAACTTGTTAAAAGTACCAACTCTCTAGTGAAATGCATTATCTGTACAAAAATCTAAAACCAAACAAATTTGTATGAATATAAATTTAGAACTAGATAAGGTGATGTTTATAGGATTACAAGTCTTCATTTAAAATAAAATCAGTGATTGGCCTTCATAAGAATACATTCCATAAAGATTCTGATAATTTTGAGCAAAGTGTGGTTAGTACAGTTTGTGTGTGTGTGTGTGTGTGTGCATGTATATATGTATATATATTATTTTAAAGTAATAATGAGCTTCATTAATAAGCCTGTTTAGGTATTGTACATTAAGTAAATAAATTCCTTTAATTTTTACTCTCTAACTCCAATTATTCTATTTATATTTATTTATTAGTTGGAAATGTAGTCTGTCTTTCCTCTAGAGGCAAAATGTGGGCTGATAGCATTCAATGCTATTTAATTTTGTCTCTGTCAATGAGATAGGGAGGGTTCAATGAGTCACATAAATTAACAAGTGGGCTTCTGTAACTGAGGAGGGTCATGAATTGGGGTCTTTGCAATCCTAATATAACATCTTAACCACTGTATCACATTGGTTGAATTTCAGCTTTAATAAAGCCCAAAAGAATGATGTACAGGATCAAACTGGATATGACACAAGACAAAGGTAAACAATTTGGTTCCCTTCAGAAATTTGGGATCGAGGGCTATATTTACAAAGGAGGTGAGAATCAGGTTGCCCACCTTTGTCATAATATATCTTTAATAAGTTTTCCTGGCAACATTTTGACTGGTACAAGCATCTATTGTAAGGAAGGAATTTCCTGTATTAAATGATACTTTAATCATAATTAAAATATAATTACAATTAACTGTAATCAGAGCTATAAATCATAATCATATGAATTGTGTCTGTTACAGAATATCACTGAAATCCCACTGTCATTGACACCACTTACATCACTGTCTTTAGCATGAATATGGTACATCTTACCTTTAACAAAAACATAAGCACTGTACTCCTCATAATAATCTCCCATTGTCACACGAAGGGTATAAAGGCCTTCATCTTCTTTATTAGCATGCGTCAAGGTCAGTGAGGCTCTTTCTCCACTCCAATGCATCTGAACCCATTTTGATGGAGAAATCAAAACTCCTAAAAATAAAAAAAATGTCCTGAGCAGATACTACTCACAATGGAATTATTCATGTTTAAATAAATTTCCTTTGCCAAGGCAACACCCAATAGTCCTTTCACAATGATACATTTGAAGCTACCTTTTTCGAAACACTGCACAAAATTGCATGTGTTTTTAGTTTTCCTTCCAACCTTACATATCATATATGGAAAAGCTCGATGAATAATGTGTTTGATCAGGAGAACGAAAATAATCTACCATTTCCTTATAGATGATATTAAAAATGCACATTTTCTTCATATATGAGTGTTAACTGGTTTAATAATTGTGGCTTGGCTTTAGGACATTAATTAATTTCACTCCCAAGTCTCCATATTGTTTTCATCCTCAAGGCAAAGAAAAGCTATTTCCAGTTACACTCAACTTATTAACATTGATTGGCTGTTAAATCTTATTTCAAGTCAGAAAAATATCTTCAAGTGCACCCATGAACACAGTGTAGATTAGAGAGTCAGGAGAGATCGTAAGGTGTATAATAGCGCTAACCATTGTATATTTTAAGTACCTGCCAATTGAGAGGCTACTGTCCCACTCTGCCTAACAATGTGGCCAGTCCTCGGTTTCAACAAGAATACAGAAGAGGCTTTCACTAACTAGTTAACGTGATATATTTTTCTGTTATACAGTGCAAACAATTTATTACAGCCTTTAATGAAGAGAAATATTTCTTAATCTGAATAATCAATAGTTTTATAGTTTCTTGTGCTATGATAGCTTATAAGTAAATCATAGTTAATTATCCTCGCTTATTGTAGTATGGAATTCAGCCACAGTCTAAGAATAAAGGTAACATTAATAAAGGTAGTTTTCAGTTTATGTCCATTTGTTCAGTGATCATTCAAAATTACAGTGGTGCTGGGGAAAAAATGTACAGCTAGTCTTTGAAATTCTGGCCATCACAGAGTACCCCTGTCATCATGTGATTGCAACTTGAGTGCTCAGATGCCTGGCTTTGACTGCCACGGCTTGCTTTCTATTGATCTACTTTTCCCCCAAAAAACTTCAAATGTATAGAAATATCCTCAGCCAGACGTCATCTAACTGAAACAAAGAACAAGTTTATCTTTTAGTGCATGCTTACCATTCCTGTACCACTGGATTTCTGGGTGAAAACGCTTAATATCAGGATGAATGACCACTGTGCAGCCCAGACTCATTGTATCACTTTCTCTTCCAAAAGAAACATCAAATCCATCCACAAAATGTATTTCAAACCTGGAAGCATAGCCATATGGACTAACACCAATACCAACTGCAAGAAGAAAAACTATGCTTATTCCTTTGTTAAAGGTGGATTATTTAAAGTCAGATACTAAGCCCAGTTTTCTTCTTCTGAAAGGATAATTTTTCAGATCCCCAACAGTGGCAGCAATTTTAAAGAGATGCATACTAATCTGGGAAATATATAATATAAGTAAAAGTTGGTCAGGTTTTTTTTTATCATAAGATCAAAGTTCCCAGTTAAAAATATATGCCTCAAATTCTTTTCACCATTCTTTTCATTATATTATTTAAGTAATCTACCGTAGTTATATTTCAATGTTCTATAAATACTTTACATTGGTTTCTTTTTATCTTTTGATCATGATTTACATGAAAGTGGATGTTGTTTTCTGTAGGCTGGATGTTACAAGTCTGGGTTATATAGCTGTGCTAAAAATGAATTTGGCATTGAGTTAATCCAAGCTGTGTGTTATTAGTTTATGAATTGTATTGTCAAATTCAAACAATAGTCCTTTGGTTAGAACATTAACCAGTGAGAAAATATACTGTTGCTTCTGTTGTTGTCTTTATTCTGAAATCACCTGAATAATAATTTTAGGGAACCAGATAACCTCTGTGAAAGCAATATTGGCAAAATAGGTTCTATGACTTCAAAAGGCTGCATTTTATACTTTTTGCTTTGGCCATTTTTCTTTCTATTATGCCTAAATGTCATGTGAACTCTGATTTCCACAATAACAGATGTACTCTAGAACCCTAATGACAATAAAGTGTTCTTTCCCAGTGTCAACCTGTGTTTCGTTCACCAAATAACAAAGTAATTCTTAAGAAGGGCAGTTAAAGTCATGGACTAATAAAAACTAAATAAAGCAGTGAATTCAGCAGGACTGCCAGATCTGGGCAGCAAAGAATATGGATTTAGAGAGTTTTGTACCTCTTTGCTACCATCTAGTGGTCAACTGGAATGTACAGGCTCCAACTTTTAGAACTCTAATCTTTTAAATGGGGCGGGGCGGGATACCGGTATATCAAACTTTGTGATGTTGTGATCCCCTAAAATAATGATTTAATTGTAGAACATGGATGACAGAAAAAAACCCTAAATATTACAATTGCATGGTATCAACATGACATGGTTTTTTGCCAGATACTTTATCATATATTAATATATGTAATACCTAACTTAATAAGATAAAGTGCTTAAAATCTTCAAATTAAATTCTACCACATGCATTATCAAAGCCAATAGGCAGAACGAAGCAATATTCTTTGCCTCCAAACTGCATCTGATATTGCAGTATAAGATAAATCATTATAAAATATTAATATTTTCAAAAAAGAGTACATTTCTTTACATAATTTTTTCAAAACCCCATGTAGAACAAAAACACTAGAACATAAAAAATTATACTAATACATTACATTTCTGAATAACCTGCTATAGGTTTATTGAACTATATTGAAGTATATATATTGAAGTTGCAAAAGCAACCGGCTATATAAGCAAATTCCTGGAACTCCTATTCTTACTCTGACGATGACGGCAGTTTGGCCGACGAAAGCTAAGTGTTTTGCATATTAAACAGTTTGTTTACATTTCTATCCTGCTGTTCGATTCTTTTTCTTTCTAACATGCACACACCCAGGATTCACATTTTTAGTCTTAATAAGGATATTGAAGTATATCAAAAACTCACAGCTTAGGGGGAGTGTGACAGTTCCAGCATGGAAAAAACTTTCATCAAACTCTCCTTGTTTATATCCTATAGTAAAAAAAAAAAGCAAAACAAAATTTCTATTGTATTTATCTGAAGGCTGTAAGACAAAATTTTAGCAAGCAGTATAAAAAAAATGCTAAGGAATAAATATTTGAACAAACCTACTTTTTACTACTACAGAAGCATAAGCTGAAAGTTCTCCTTTGACATTCATGGCAGAAGCACGATACTGAGCAGTGTCATCAAAGTCACATCTGTGAAGAATGAAGGATTTAGGAATAATGTCAATGTCACAAAAAAGAATGATGTTCTCATATTTTGCAATATTTTTTAAAATTGATATTCTGGTCCCTTCCATACACAACGGCTGTGCTGATTTTAGATTGCTATCATTTTGGCATGTCCCCATGTACATGGGTCTTCCAATGGGCTTTGAAAGGAAATGCTGTGAAGACTGAAGACAGTGTTTCTTCATAAAAACTGAATGGGCAGTCTCCCATTAGTGAAAATGCCCGTCTTGTTCTTCCTTTTGGACTACCAGCTGTCCGAAAGAAAGGAAAGTGAGAGTCTTCATGGACTCGTAAGAGCAAAGCCAGCCGCTGTGTGGAAGGGGCCTTTCTTCTAACTTAGTTAGGCAAATTTTACTCAGATTTTTTATTATGTTCCCGGGCCTCCAAAATTTCTCAATTCAACTAGATGAAAATGTTAGCATAAGAGAAAAAGGTTATATTGCATGGTAGAATTCAGAGTGGGTGAGTATGAGTAAGCTTCATGATGATTTTAAAAGCAGATGTGATATAGCACAGAGATTTAAAAATAAATAAATTAAAGGAACTTGTTATTTTACTCCATTATCTAACATCTCCAGTTGCCAAATTTACCCCACTTTCCAATATCATTGGGATATAAATATTTCACCTTCATTGACTATTTTCTATGCCTTGTCTAATATGTTAATGCCAGTAGCTAATTTGAGTGTTCACTTTCAATTAATGTTTATTTATTTATTTACTCAATCTCTATACCACCTGTCACACAAGTGACTTTGAGAGGCAGTCATAAAATGCCACATTATATATAAACATTTCCCTACATCTCAACAGCATTCTGATTCTTAAAACATGAAAACAAATAGCTTTTATTCTTCCAAATTCACCCATATTTTACCAATATGACGCTCTAACACTAGACAATAATTTAGTTTCTCTGTTAAATTCAATTATTGCATAGTATTTTTAAAACTCTATTTAGTAAAGGATAGATGTCAAATAGAATAGTTTGAGTGAGGAGCAGGATGGGGATAGGAGTACGCAATGTAGTTAGAGCAATAGGAAAAGGGGAAATATTACACATGAAACTAATTATTGAAGGGTTCAACAAAAAGGAAAAATGAAAGAAGCAACTGTTAAAGGGTTTGGGGGTTTGGTTTGGTTTTTGTTTGGTTCTTTCAACCTTACCTCAGGTTCTCAATATTTCGTCTTGGGAACAAATCTCTCCACAAAAGCAGTTTCTTGTGGACCCCTTTTTCTTCATGGAACAATTTGACTCAATTTATACAAAAGGATTGCCTTTTGCCAATGAAGAAATAGGATAATGTGCTACATAGCACCAGGATCTTATGTCCTATGCAGTTATACTGTAATCCTAATTCTTAATAACTTTTTGATTGTATTAAAATTCTAAATCTGATTAGTACCATTTAGGAGGTCAGCGTAAACATGGTCATAAGACTAAGCTAGAGTTCATGGAAGATGAATGTTAATTCACTTCAGCTGACATTTTGTACATCACTTGATATGATGTGTATCTTTATGACAAGCAGTGTGGTTTTCTCAAAATTTATGGGCAAAGAAATGAGCAAAGGTATCAATCATCAGAATGGCTTGAATTCATGTCAGGATAACCTCAGCTGAACCATTTGCACAATAAAGTGATATCCCAGCAGCAAGTGCTCAGCATCATGAAAAGACAGCAAACTGTTAGTCATTTAATTTGTTCCTAATATATTTTTATTGCTAGATATTAGGTGAAGGAATTGTGACATGTTTTGTTTCATGTGCCAAAATAACATGTGAATACTGACATTATACAAGATATTATCCAGCACTGCAACCAGAAAAAATATCTTAAGTCAGGCTGACACACACAAGTGGAAGATGCTTCCATTGAATAATGGATGTGGTCATAATTGTTTACTACTTTTTATCTTCCAAGACTTTTAGCCCTTCTACTAAGTAGCACATCATTCTGTGTGGGTCTCTGGATTTCTGTAATTGAGAGAAGCTGCAGTATTTTAGGTTCAAGTTAATAGTTGTCGAAATAATACAGAAGATGCCACAATGTTAAATTTCATTTTGTATACACTAGCTTATTACAGATGTTCCCACTAGGGCCATTTTTTTTTAAAAAAAAGGCAATTTGCATTGTAGAGTTTTTTAAAAAAGTAACATCTTTATTTTTTCCACCAAAAGAAAAAAGTCATGGGCAATGAATTCCAGTTGTATACAGAATTACATTAATGGAATAGTGTTTGAATGAAAAAAATATGAATCAGATAAAGCCCAGGACTAAAGAACTATTTCTTTTAAGAATGTAAACAGAGGCATGTTTTGTCTGAAAGTCATCTTTAGCCTTGCTGTTAGTATTTATTAAGTGTTTAAAATTATATTCTAGTTAATAGAATAGTTAGAAAATAAAATTATTATTTTCTAATGGCTTTCAGAGTAGGATTAGAATCCATCATGAAGATAACAGCAAAAATAAATGTAATTTAACAGACTCATTTGCTAATGTTCTTATAGAAATTGCTGACAGGTAATGGTGATGTGGTTTCAAAGTATTATGTTATTTTATTTCTTGAATATATTGTAGCATTATTTGTGGATATTTAGTTGAAAATTTAGATATAAAAGGGAGATCTAGGTGTCATATGCTAACATAATTATCTGGCAAACAGTTAATCTATAAATAATAGTTTCAGTTAAAACAACATTTCAGCAAGGAAACATTACTTTTTAATGATCTTTGATCACACTCTTTATACTGTAATAACATTGTACAAGAGCCAATGGAACATATCAATCAAAAACTAAGATTCATTCATAAAGTTGTATCCTGTTGAAAATCTACATTGTGATATATCCAGTAAATACTTTGATAACGAGTTTTGAGTTTAACTCCATGGCCCATTGCTAGTTAAATGGCTATGATTATAAAATATCTTAGACAGGGTAATCATGAAGGCCATGATTACTTTTGCAAGATTTCAGTGTAAATATCAACATTTCCAGAAGAACAAGACTGGTATACTCTAACATCACGTTTAAGAGCACCTTGACAACATGAATAGACTGTTGAGTACAGGACAGCAAGTGTACCACTGTATTTTTCTGAAAACACAAGATTTAGAAACATTAACTCAGAACCTGGTGAAGGCTAAATGAAGCAACTGACAGGGATCACCAGTCCACCTTCATATAATCAAAGTCAGACCAGTTACTGAACAGGACAAATTCAAATAGATTCATCATCCTATATTACCTGCATTGATCTTGCAATGTTACATTGATAAGACACTCAGATCCTGGATTACATGTTTCTCTTATTCACTACCTGGCATTTGGTGACAAATCTTTCAAGCTTTGGGATATGGACATAAATCACACAGATACTGCTTACTGGATGGACAAGCAGCAAATACATATCTAGAATCTAGATAAATTTCCACTACAATGACACTATCTTTTTCTCTCTAGCTTCTTCCACTGATACCCATTTTTCAACCTTTAATTCTGACACTTCACATCCTTCAAGAAATGCTTCCCCATTCCCATTTTTTCTATTGATAGACAATAGCTTTTCCCCTTAAAATTAACATCACACCACAGAGAATGAAGACATTTTAGTTGGTTCCCATGCTAAATCCTATCATCCTCTGTTCTCTGGGAGAGGAATATCTGCATTGACAAGCAGGGCCAGATCTAGGCTAAAGCCTGGTTAGACACAAGCCTAGGGACATTAAATTTCAAGGGGTGCCAAAATTTAAAAGATTTCCAAAAAATACAATAAAAAACTATAAACAGTAACTGCACACCAGCATATCTGCTTGTGAATTAAATATAATTTTGCAGTGTAAATAGAGTGAAAATGCTTGAGAAAAGATATTGTCCAGGACAGAATATCATAAATGTTAAACTCAAAAGTTCAGTGTAAAAACAAAATCAGAAGATAAGTCAAATCTTAGGGGCCACCAGAATATGATTTTGCCTAGGATACCAAAATTTCTAGAGCCAGTTCTGTTGGCAAGCCTAATATATTAACTGTTTGCTGAAAACCAGGAAATAGCTAATTATTCTTAGTATACATGTAGAATAAAAGGAAGGGGAGTAAGGAAAAAAAGGCATTATATTAACCTGGTCTCCTTTTTCCCTTAATTCATACTGCCCAAAATTACGGTATAAAAAGGGTTACCGTACTTGCACAGTAAACTGCCATATATGTATACATTTATTTCCTAAAAGGAGATATCATGTATCCCCTTTTAGGAAGTAGATGTACATTCAAGGGATATATAAATTATCCTTCTACACTGTGTTGTCCACTCCATCAATGATGCACGTATTTTCATTTATTCTATTACCTAAACAGACATTTCAGTTTTAAATCTTTTCTATATTAAAATAATTGATATTCCATCATATAGTCTTAATGTTTTTGGAGCACTGGGAAAGAGAAATCTCTGAAAATCCCACCCCGGAAAAACGACTCAATATTTCAAAAAATGCTTTCACTACTTATTTTTACAATAATATAAGTTTATATCAGTATCTGAGAACTGGACACATGCAAAAATGTAAAATCAAAGTATTTTATATTAATATCAAGAGATATTTCCTACTCTAAAATCTATTTAAGAATATTGTATAATGTATAATAATTATATAATACTGTATATTATATAATTCATTACTCCTGCTACCAAAACACATACAAGGCAGTAAAATGCTGTTAGGAACATAACTAAAAAAACCAAAACCTGTTTGGATACATTTTGTATTTTCCACAAACCACTAGATTTGAAAGTTAATTTTATAAACTTTCTGCTCTGTTGGCATACTTAATTTAGTCAGTAAGAAGATTATATAAATAATTTGTAATGTAATTAGTACCTTTTATTCTAAATAAGGTCAAATCAGCAAATAAGATTGAGGTATTAAAAATTCTTTTTTACAATAATTTAATCTAGACTAACGTCTAAATAAAGGTAGATTAAATTGGTTTTAAGGCTGTCTGCCATAGTTTGCTATAACATGTCCAGTTGTCAAGCTTCTCTTACCATTATACTTATACTAACATGTTTTTTTTAAAAAAAATCAATTACATGCAATATAATAGAATAATCACAAAATCTCTTTTAGGGGATTCAAAGCACAGATATATTGGTAGCTTTCATAAATTGTTATTGTCCCAGTAGGCCAAGATAGCTTTCAATCATCCAGTTCTTCCTCCCATATTTTCCAGGGTTACACATCCCATAAACATAAACACGTTTTGTTCTTCTAGCAACAGCATCCCAGAATATGAAGCTTGGGCAGGGCCAGCAGATTTCCTTGTGTGCCCTACAGTCATGGGAAATTAAAATTTGTGAAGGCTCCAATATCAACAGGACCTCTTGCTTGTTAACCATGAGTTTTTGTACTTGTTTCAATAAGAAATTACAAAACGCTACTTAAATCAACTTGGAGCCATTTAGGACAGATGATCTTATGAGGAAAAGATATAAAAAATATTTTGGTGATGTGGAAGACCCAGATTATATTGAGAGATTTAAAGTTCCTTGTAAGGACAAGATTTGGAAAAAGAGATTTTTATTTTAATTATGAATAAAAAAGCTCAATATCACAGACATATTATGTTTCTCTTTAATGGCCAAATTCCCTTAAAGATTAAGAGCATTACCTGGCATTAAAACATTAATTTAAATCTTTAGAAATTACATCCGTATATGTTTAGAATTCAGTAAGTTATATAAGTATATGTCAAATATAAATGTTAACATATTAATTATGCTAGATAAGTAATCTTAATACAGTACTGGTAGAAATTTATCAACAAGGACATACAAAGCATCAACTCCAACTCCAGGAAGTCTTATACCTTCACAAGGAATTTCAGAATATATATAACTTTTCATAAAATCATTCAGTCCCCAATAAAATAAAAATTAGTATAGTTTATATTTCAACAGATTCATCCACTATGATATTAATAGCACAATCTTCAAAAGGCATACTCATATACTATTGGAAATTATCATATACTGTAATTCTAAAGAAAAAGGAGAAAGATTACAAAAACTATATACTATTCCCTTACTTGTTAATTTCCAAAGAGTGCATCCCATACCGACTTTCGATTACATATTTTCCAGGATGAGTATGGATATTGATGGGAACATTGTTTTTATACCTATGAAATAAAAAATGTATTTATGATAAACACATCAGGCATGAAGAAGAAATAAAAAAATATAAATTTCATTAAAAATAGATTTAGCAAAAACTAAAGAATGAGACTAAATTCAACTACATGTTCACAGATATACAGATTGATAGTGTTTCAGTATCTAACTGGAATACTGCAGTGTAGAATAAAATGACATGTGCAACACATTTACACAGGTGATTTCACTTCTACTTAAAAATGTACTTTTGTTGGAGAATAAAAGTAATAGGTTAAACTGAAATGTCGGTGTACTTAGCCTACTAAAAATAAATTGGACATGGATTTACTCTGATTTAATGTTCTATTAATCTAAGCCATCAATCCATAATGTCTTGAGAGTACAGTTTTTTCTTGTTTGTTTAATGAGTAAATTGAATAAAGCAATGGCTGGGGATAACATCATGTGAAAATAGGAATCACATAATGTTATTTGTAGGGGCATTTTGATATACAGTATATATATGCATATTCATTTCTATATATTTATGAAAAGGAATACAGAGTAATAATAAAATAGGCATGGCAAACTTCAATAAGAGTACTGTATTTTTCTTTAGCTTTCAAAGCATTTGAAGGAAAAAATATCCAGAAGATGGCAGCAAATATTTCTTTAAGCATGGAATATGAAGCATTTGTCGGTAGTACTATTGAACTTTAAAGTCTTAATTAGCTAGCATTCAATTATGTACCTTATCGTATTCTCTTTTGTGAAACTCTTTCAAAAAAATCAGATCCTGGTTTGTGTTTCTGTATTTTGGGGGATGCCTTATGGCTATGCTTTTTACAGGTAGTCTTCGAGTTATGACTATTTGTTCAGGGACCATTTGAAGTTACTTACGAGTGGTCCCTGAGGTTATGGCCACTGCCGTCTTCTTGCAGTCATGTGATCAAAATTTGGATGTTTGGTAGCTCATCTACACTGGGGTGCTTCAACTCCTCCACCTGCCTATCTCCACCCACATCTATGCCCTTTTGGTCCCTTGCACTCCATGGCCCCTGCTGCCATAGCTGATCTTTTCTTTCTGCTGCTGATCAAGCATGCCCATCCTGGCCCTTGGTAAGGCAGCTGTGGGCTGCATGACACTTTTTTTTGCCAAGGTCGTGCCCAGTAGTTTCTTTGGGAGACCAAAGGAGCTGCTGGTAGCCAGGAGTTGCTTAATGAATGGCCAGGGCAGACACACCTCATCAGCACTGGGAGCAAGAAGGTGGCAAAGGTCAGATGAATCCAAGGACAGCGGGGGTCTCAAGATGTAGAGTGGAGAAGGCTACTGTGGTGGGTACTGAGCTGGGGCCACTGAGGCTGAGTAGGGAGATTGGGGCTTTGGCCATACTGCTGGGGCAGCTAGTGCTTCCTGGAGCAACTATAGCTTTATGTCACACTGCTGGGCAGGCTGGAGTTTGCACTGTGTTGCTGGACCAGGTTACGGCAGCAGAGGCTTTCAGAGCTGGCTGTAGCTTTCTGCTGTGTTGCAACTCTGGGCCTTCTTGGAGCCCCAGAGCCATATTGCACCAGAAGCCCCTGAGCTTCAGCATGGCAAGCAGCCCCAGAATCACATGATTCTCAGGCCAAGGGAGGGTGCAAAGTGGCCAGAAGAGATGAGAAGGAATAGGCAGTTAGAGAGAGTTGAAGGAGAGGCAATCCCTTACCTTGGAAGAACTGAGGCTCGGTACTGGGAGGGATCAAGGCTGGAATGGACTCTTACTTATAACTCTGAAATCATAATCCCTCTTTATGTATTATTCTTCTTTATACATTACATCACTACACTTTCTCTAGATATAATAATAGTATTAATTACAATTTTTCCATGGAGTTTAGTATTAAAATGGACCAATATATTTTAGATCAATAATTTTACTATTTTATTATTCTAAACATATAATTGCCTTATATAGATTGTATACCTTGTTATATTATTTTTATGCCCCAAATTCTTAAACTTTAACTTACAATTTACTTGAATTGTTATGCGATTATATTCTAATCCATGATTTCAGTTTATGACAAAAAAATGCAATCTGCAGTACTGTTCTATTATCAGCATGGTTCCTTTTGATAAACAGCTAAGTAAAATCTAGTTGGATCAGACCCCAAATTATTATATTTAGCTCTTCTAATGAAAGCCACAAAAAAAAATCTTCTACCCCTCTTCACATTCAAAGGTGTGGCCTTTCAACAGCTTGTGTCGTTGAAAATGTAGATCAGATCACACTAGTTATATTAAATATAAATGGAACCAAATTTCACCACAACAGCTGAACTAAAGCAGTGGATTCTTAAGGATTATTTAGCTTAGCATATTAACAATTAGTACACATGTACAGGAAAAAAATGAATCAAGAATGAGCCTACCCTTAATAATAGATTTTTTTAAAACTACTATACAGTTTGCAGCAACAAAACTTTGTTTCCTCACTTTTCAATTGCATGCTATTTTGCAGTATAATAATACTTTGTTGTGAATCTATGTTATTGCTTGTATTATGTGGTAAAAAGTTAAGCTGAAGATTACTTTGAACTAAAGTCATATCTTTGGAATAAAGATATGATGTTATTAAATATAAATATCTATTCTGAATACTCTGAATAGCAAAATACTAAACTGAATGGATCTGTGACGTTTTTACATTAAAGGAATTTACCTGGTACATACAAATATCAGAATTGCAAATACCACTGATGTTCATAATTAGGTGTTCTTATTCTATTCTTAATTACATTTTTAATTATAATGCCATAATAATATAAACAAATGTATGTGGTTAAAAGAGAACAGAGTAACTGGCTGCACTAGATTCAGAAACTGTGAGGTCAGATAATACTCTCAACAAATAGAGACTTTAAAATTACCCTTACAATTCTTTCCTCCCTCTCTTTCTTTATATCTCTACACACACACACACAAACACACACACACACACACATATATATATAAACAAACTAAGTGAACACTGGGATGGAATAAGAAAAACTAAAACAGTTTTTATTGCTAAAAGATCAAGCTTTCGTTGGCTAACTGCCAACATTATCAGGATGGAAACGCTGGGGTGGGGAGATCACGTTTATACTGTTGGTGTCTGCACTCTGCTCATGGAGCGCATCACTGGTCTGTTTGTTGAGGCCAGTGGTATTCCTTTGAGTTGTCGCACATCCATTTTGGGGGGATGTAGTTGTCTCTGGGTGTCTGTTGTCAAAAGTGGATTGCTGTCAGTTCCATGTGTTATAGCCATAGCTCTAGCTCTAAGGAGCCTTGGTGGAGCAGTGGGCTAATGCCTCCTTAAGTAACACCAGCTGCCTGCAATTAGTGCAGGTTCGCATCCCACCAGGCTCAAGGTTGACTCAGCCTTCCATCCTTCCGAGGTAGGTAAAATGAGGACCCAGATTGTTGGGGGCAATAAGCTGACTTTGTAATAATGTCGCTTGGGGTGTGTGTGAAAGCCCTAATAAGCAGGCATATACATAGAATGAAGGCTATTGCTAAGCACATTGGTTTGTGCTTAAATTGTAAGCCGCCCTGAGTCTTCGGAGAAGGGCGGGATATAAATGGGATTAAAATAAAATAAAATAAAAATTTCTCGTGTTCTTATACCAGAGGTTCTAAATAGTTGTTTCCAGGGCTTTTTTCCTCATAGAATGCTCAGAACGGAGTTCCGGCACCTTTTTTGGATGGAACCTTGTAGCATAGGCAAGGCGGGTTGTATGACATGTGTGAGTTCCGGCACCTTTTTCTTTTACAAAAAAAGCACTGGTTGTTTCTCTTCTTCCCTGTGTTCTACAATGCAGGGTGGTTGTGTGTTTGTGCAATCTTGATTTTGATACAATGAGGCGCTCTGTAAATGCTTGCGCTGTTTGCCTCCATATTGCGCACGTCGTTCCTTTTCCCAATTCCTTAGTGCCTGGTATGCAGGGGGGAGGTCTATGTGCCGGTTGATAGAGGAGCTTGTGTCATGCACCCTAAAGATCCACTCCCCAATGAAGAAAAATCCTCAGTCGTGTACAAGATGTCATGCCAGAATTGCAATTGCAATTACATTGGGGAGACGGCAAAACGACTGAGGACTAGAGTGCATGAACACAAGCTCGCTATTAGAAGACAAGAACAACATTCACAGGTGTGGGCACACATGGCTACACACAACCACGTCTTTAATCTAACAGGGACCGAGGCAATTGCCAGTGACAACACTAAAGGCGGCCGCTTGTTTAAGGAAGTTTGGTTTTCAAACCACTCCTCTATCAACCGGCACATAGACCTCCCCCCTGCATACCAGGCACTAAGGAATTGGGAACAGGAACGATGTGCGCAATATGGAGGCAAACAGCGCAAGCATTTACAGAGCGCCTCATTGTATCAAAATCAAGATTGCACAAACACACAACCACCCTGCATTGTAGAACACAGGGAAAAAGAGAAACAACCATTTAGAACCTCTGGTATAAGAACACGGGCAATGACTAGAGCTATGGCTATAACACATGGAACTGTCAGCAATCCACTTTTGACAACAGACACCCAGAGACAACTACATCCCCCCAAAATGGATGCACGACAACTCAAAAGAATACGGCTGGCCTCAACAGACCGGTGATGCGCTTCATGAGTGGAGTGCAGACATCAACAGTATAAACGCGATCTCCCCACCCCAGCGTTTCCATCCTGACAACGTTGCCAGTTAGCCAACGAAAGCTTGATCTTTTAGCAATAAAAACTGTTTTAGTTTTTCTTATTCCATCCCAGTGTTTGCTTAGTTTGTTAATTTTAATATGCCTGGGATTTGCATTTTTAATCTTATCAAGGAATATATATGTGTGTGTGTGTGTGTGTGTGTGTGTGTGTGTGTGAAATATTTCAAATGCAAAATAATGATTTCTATAATATTCAGCTACCTACATAGATTTCCAAGATGCTTTTATGCCAAGTATGATTATATAATACCTATTTTAGCCCTAATTAAAAAGCTACCCTGATACTGTACTGTAGCATTAATATAATGTACTTATTTGTCTTGTTTTTTTCATTTCTAAATATGTGAATATATCTCCTTCTTCTAAGGGGGTAGGGGTGGGGGTTGGAGAGGTCCTCAAATAGGGGAATGTCCCAGAATAGACTGCATACATGCATAAATGAAATGATCTGGAATTCTTTATTTATGTAGACAAGGTCTAACAACTTTAATATATAGAAGAAACTTAGAGAATGTTTTACTTCAGGCTGTTCTTAAAGCCAGAGTATTAATATTCAGAAGGATCAATATTTTTATTCAAACCTAATCAGTTAAAATCTCCCCAAGCTCTGCTGTGCTGCCTTATGATGAAATGGGAGGATGCTCCTGGGAGGGATGGGCAAAGAACATCTGGAGTCTATGCCAAGATTATACATTCCAGCAGGGTCACCCAAAGTATGAAAGTCATCCCAGCTGCCCAGTTAAAACAAGCAGGCACCTATATTGGGAATCAGCTATAAAGGAACATGAGAAGGCAGATTATCACTTTAGTGACAATGGCAAAAACGTTAATTCATACTGCGTGCAGAAAGGCAAGGATAAACTACTGTATTTTTACTAAGAAAATCACTGGATGGACAATATAAAATGATGGACAATAAAGTGCCAGATGATGACACACACACACATCAAAGTCAGATGACATTCAATGTACTACTGAGGAAGCACTGAGGATCTTTCAGAGAACTGACTATGAAGGCAAATATACATGTCCCAGGATAATGTTGCAGGATCCAGTCTGGGTCGGTCATGAGGACCAGAAGCTTAGTCTTGGACATGTGCTGGAGCCATCCTCAGGGAACTTCTCTCTAGCAGAGTATGTGCTTTGGGCCAAGGGTCCTCACCCCCCAGTCTGTGAACCGGCACCAGGCGATGGCATGCCAGAAACTGGGCCGCGCAAACAAGCAAAGTCCCATCCGTGGGATGCAAGCAACATATAAAAACATGCTCCCCCCATGGAAAAACTTCTCTCTACAGAACTAGTCCCTGGTCCCCCAAAGATTGGGGGCTACTGCTTTGAATTATTCTGTGTGTGGTATTTATATTGTGCCTGGTTCTGTTTGGCTTGTTAGTTGTTGCTATATATATACCATATAAATATCAGACATAGAATAACCCAAAGCACACATTCTGGTGAGAGAGACGTTCCCTCAGGATGGGCTCCAGCATGAGTCCAACAGCTCAGAAGACTAAACCTCTGGTCCCAGTGACTGACCCAGTCTGGATCCTGCAGTATTAATGGTCTTTATGGTGATGCTGGATTAAAGCCTTTCGAATGTCTACTTGCTGATGTTGCCATACAGAAAAAGAAAAGTTACAGCAGCTATGGGGGCACCATTGAGAGACTTGAATGATCAGGTTAGGGATAAATCAGAAATGACTTACAATTAAAATCAATCAGTTAAAAAACAATGCAACTGTTATGTCCGGTTTCTATCTAGGTACTAGAGCCCATAATTTCAATAAAGAAACGCACAAGATGAAAATATGGAAAATGTGGAAAAAGGTGAGTGCTCAAACAAATCTCTGAGGCTCCCAGAATCTTAAAAAGACCAGGTCTTAAACAGGGCATAATCACAGTTGATGTATGCAAGAAACCTAAAAATGCACCCAGAACCTCAAAATTAACTTAGTTTTCTAAAAAGCAACAATTATAGTTAATTCTTTTAAGATTGCAGAAGTTTCAAATCACCAATATAATGAAATCTCATTGTAGTAATTTGAGATATTCTAGAAATTGAGAGTAGTATACATATTCCCCTACTCTTCCCCCATTTCTGTCCAGTATCTCTTTAAATAAGGCTTGGATTCCCACATTCTCACAATATTAGTCAAGCAGAATATGGTTCAGAAATCAGTGATTACAAATTCACGTCTTTTCTTGTTTTAAAAATCAACAACTGCAGGATAATCCCAAGAAACAGAAAAATATTAGGAAGTATCATTTCATCTTTTCCTTCCATCTCTTTTCCTGATGACAATTACGCCATTTCATTAAAGCTATTTCAAGAGTGAAGAACTAAAATGGGGTGAATGATAAAAAAATATCCCTTCACAAAGCACTGTAGCTCAAAGGTTTCCAACCTTTCTTGGTTGGCGGACCGGAGGGAGAAGCATTTTACATGCACATGCGTGTGCACACACAAACGGGGCTGCAAACATGTGCAACGCAAATGGGGCGGTGCTAGCCCCACATGATACTCACTAGCACCGCCCCGTTTTTGCTGCGCAGTTGCTAGCATTGCCCCATTTTTGCCGCGTGGTGTCCTGTTTGCATAGCAGCATCGGCGCTAGCATGAGTGGGAGTGTGAGCACATGCACACACATGCACGCACTGGCCAACTTGTTCTGCAGCCTGCTGACCACCAGGCCACAGCCCAGTAGTGAGCTGCGGCCCACAGGTTGGGGACCCTGCTGTAGCTCTTCCCTGATCTTCAGAGCATCCTTATACTGAGAAATAGGCCCTCTATTGCCCTTCAAACATTTTTAGGGTGTAGTTCCCATAATTTCTAATGATTGCCCAGGTCTAAGGCATATGAATGTAAATGTAAATTATCTGAAAGACCAAATCTACTAATGTCAGCTTTAGCAGAAACCTTTATTATGTTTGGATCAATATTTTCCAAGATGTAATAATTGACACTTTTTTGTCAATGGCCTGCAGAATAGCAGTTCTAGAAGCAAACTGCAATTAAGAACTTATGTATTAAAGTCAACAACACAATATCTGACTTAAACTTGGAGTTTCTTTCTTCCTGCGTCATTTTACATCATGAACAATTTTGGAAACCCAGCAGCTTACTTTTCTGGCACTTTAGAGGCTACTGCATCTGACATGTACTGCCTATAACATGTTTCTTCTTCATGTTTAGCTTATTTTAAGGAACACAATTTTATTTATGACATGAAATAAAAGTCACATACTTTTAGCATCCAGAAGAGGAAAGTCATTTGCTAATTTGAAACTGCAACACATTTACTCTTATTATTAGCAGTTCAAACATACAGCTGAACTCACAAATAATATGGGTTTTCCATATTTTTCCTAGTAAAGCTAATAAAAGAACATGATTGAATGTAATATAATTCACTATGTAATATAAGCATTTATTCAGCTGAGAACATTGAGTTCACAACTTTTATCACATTTCCATGTTGAATAAGTGCTGTTTGTTTCAAGCATGCGAATGAGATCTAGTTAACAAATGTTAAGCGAGTTATCAGATTTCATTTCATATCCCAAAGCAAACACCTGTCTGATGCTCATTCTTTCCACTGATAGCTAAGTACTTAAAATGCAATTCTCTGCATGTTTCAGTCAATAGCAAATCACACTGAATTCCTAGTTATATAGGACCAAAACTTAAATATTCAGTGTTACCACAGTTTAAAGGAAAGTACTGCATCACATTCCATACACATATCTAAATGGATATATTTATTGCTAATTTAATTTAAAGTGAATTCAGTTCTTGGATATAGTTGTATAACAATATTGGAGTGATGCAGTTTTAAATCATTCACATTCTCACATTATATTCCAGGCATGCTATGAAGTCAAAAACAACTCAGAAGAATAATGGGACCACTACGTACATTTATTTGGATCAGACATCACTATGCCAAAGTAATCATGTTCTCGTATTTCTGACCTTGAAAGGATTTTTTTTCTTATTTCTTCATTGTTACATTTATGTTTTAAATATATAACCTTTTGTATGCATCCTAAAATACACAAATGTAATGCCTTTCACTTTATTCTGTCTGATTTGCAAACTTTTCTTAATATAAATGTATTTGGAACACTCCTTTTTCCGAAATAAATGCTTTTTAATTGGCAAATTGTGTTACAAAATTCAGTAGTGCCAAAATCAAATGCTACAGTGTTCAGTATTTATATTGATTCTGATAAATTTATATCAAACATGAATTTCCTCCTCATTCAAACCACTAACACTTGAAATTTTTTTCTCACCCAAAAGCTCTGACTCTTTTCAATGTGGTTGCCAATATGTGCACACAAATAGATATAGATTTCTCCCTTGAAATGAGTCGATATTCAATATAGAAACATAAATGGATAAATTATGCAAATATTATTCATAGTGTGGTTTGGAACACTCTTATTTAGAATTAATTATTGTGTTGCGGCAAAAGTTAATTGTTGTGTTGTAGCATACTTTACTGATACCATTATTCTCAAGTCCTCTGCAGGAATAAGATATAATGTAGTAGGTATAAGCTCTCTAAGATATAGCAGGAGTAAGATAACCCACAATGAATATATATACTGAATTAAAGTAAAAACATGAAACATTTTTAATTCATATAATAATGTGTGAATTACTTTAAGCATGCAAAAATTCACTAGATGATGTTAAGAGGTGAATTTGATTACTTCTCAATACAGTATTTATAGTAAACTTCATTTTTATGTTAACCTATTCTAAACGCATTACTTCATTAACTTACAATGGTGATAAACAAACAAGCATACCATGTAACACGAGGTTCTGGCCAACCTCTCACAGTGCAGTTCAACCTGGCATTCTGTTTTTCCCAGACAGTGTGTGAACGAGGTTTGATAACAAATTCAGGAGCATGTAGCAGACTATCTTCATTTAACTTTCTGTGGAATTCCTGTGTCTCTGTTAACTGTAAGACAAACATGTCACCTTAAAGATCATCCTCTAGACTTGCACTAGTTTCCTAATAAATAAATCTTAGCTTTGATGTAGATTACTATATGAAATATAGTTGTCAAATATGTCCTAAATATATATGATACAACATTATTGTAATTTTTCAAAGTGCTATTTAAACAATTTTTTCCTGAAGAAGACGATCACAGGAAAAAATGAAAAGATTATTGCTTTCTCCAGTTTTGGATTCTGAGCAGACCTAGAATGGACTGCCCATCATTTCCTCAGTGCAGAAACAGATTATATACTCCTCCTCCTCTCCCTCCCACTTCCCCATCCCATTCCCAGTCTCAGGGAATTGCAAATGTTTCCCATACCAGTGTTCCAGCTTTGATTCAAATTGATGTTTTCTGTTGCTTTAGGACCTTCAGAGTTGATGGTCTTCAGCATTTTGTTCTAATCTAGATGCAGCCTTGTCTGCCAATGGCTGTGCTGCCTGGCCAGCTCCCTGCCCTCCAGCGGCTAATCATTACACTGTGCCGCTATTGGGTTGCTATGTTCTCTCCTGATTGGTATCTCCTCTTTTTTTAAAAAAAAAATATTATAATCTTTAAAATGCAATATTTACAATTTACCATGAACCATTCTTACCTCTGGAAGCTCATGATCCATTTTCCAGTGGGCACCCTTTCCTTTCTACCCAGTCTAGGCAAAGCATGCTCCCTTTGCTTTCCCAACTCCTGGTTTCAGTACCGTACTGCAAAGCTTCCCTTCCTCATTTTTCAAAGAATATTAAAGCTGCTTCTGTACTTGCTGCTTTGCTTTTTGAAGCTAAGCTATCAACTCTTCCTTATTACAAAGCTTCCATGCATCTGCAGGAAGATGTAGGAATGAAAAAGAAACCTGTTTCCTGCTGCATTCATCTTGTGGCGACAAAGTTAGGACAGTACCATAAGGGGGGGAAAAAGAAAAAGTCTGGATTAGGGTAAAAGGACATAATGTGAGAAGAGAAGGCACAAACGTCTGGGAAAGATAAGAAAAGGCACATGGAATAGCAGCTAGTAAAAAGGGAGCAATTGGCACTAAATCAGCCAATGAGGTGCCTTCTCTGCATGGGTTGGAAGGGAAAGGAGCAAAGAAATGACTATTCAGGTCTTGTATTGGCCATGATCTGGACTGAACACACCCTAGCTCCACTGCCAACTGTCTGCATTTGGAATAGGTATTTTTGAAGTTGGCTTAAGAAAGGGGGTGAGGACAGCACGGGAAACATGCAGTTGAAGTTACAGGCCAAAATGTTCCTTTCTTTTCTCAGAGCAGAAATCTTATTACTGCCTTTTGCCTTTTGCATATGTTTAAAGACTTAAAGGAAGCAATGACGCCAAGTAAAAGAGGAATATGACTATTGTCATGTGAAGTTATGAAAATATTGGTATTTGCTTCTCCCAACATTCGCCTCCAGGATCCCTTACATGAAGTGAAATATAGAAGGGTCAGAAATTGGCCACAGCACGAGCCAGTTAGGACAATTGTTCTGCTGGTTGCAAAATCCTTTTGGTATGCTCACTCACACTCCAAGCCAAAAAAACAGTCTACAGCAGTTCTGGAGCTGGCATTGATTTATTTATTGGCTTCAACAGGAGGAAATTCCTTCTATTTAAACAAAGAGAGTACTGGGAATGGGAAACTGATCTTTCTACATTCTTGCCCTTCAACAGGTGCCAAGAAAGATGCTGGAGTTTTTCTCGGAGAGAACAGATAGGATACTACTCTGCCCAGCCCTTATAGAGGTATAATTCTATCATTTTTAATCTGTAGAGAAACTGAAGCAGTACCTGAAAAATGTATCCTACATTTCATATTTAGATACTGAACCCTGCCAAATGTTTTAAGTTATAATGGTTTAGAAATAATGTGTAATTCCCCCTCCCCACACTTTTAATCAAAGAGATGTACAATAACTAATAATGGCTTACCTTTGTAACCATGTCCTATATTCTGATATATTTTTAACAACAGTAAACAACAACAAAGCCTCACTTCATTATCACATTAATGAATGAGTAATTTAATACCGTTTTTTTAAAAGCCACTTTTTCAGCTGTCTCCCGTATTGCTACTTTTCTTGATTTTTTCTCATGTTCTTCTTCTTCTACAGAAGAGGAAATTTTCTTTTTGGTTGCAGTAATCCCTTCCCCAGTAGCAAAAAGATTCCTTCTGGCAATATAAGCAGCACTTTCCTTAATTCTTTCTTCTTCTTTATCTGTAATTCCAGTAATATAGTTTTCTCTGCAATAATTAAAAAAAATCCATTGCATACTGGAAAATAAGTCATTTTATGTAATTCTTAACCAGTTAAATATAATTCACTGAATGCATCTAGGCAATGGACTTTCCACATCAATTTTTCCTAATTTGTGCTGTTGATGTAAGCTTAGGAATGAAGTTTGTGGATGACACAAATTTTAGCCCAATTTTCTGCATAATATGTTGAGGCAAGGAGACGCTGTTTTACACGATTTTCTTGAAAAATATTAGTTATCATCGTATTGTCTCTTCAGCTTAAGAAAAAAAAGGTAAATATCAAAAGATACCAATACTTGTACAAAATACCAATGTTATGAAAGTCTACTGTATATCAAACTAGCTTGATTCTTTTAAAAAACATTATAGCTATTAGACTTTTACATCTGGTATACATATATTTCAATATCAAAGTAGTATACTTCCACAATATAAATCATAATGAAGACTAAACTTTGAATGCAGCAAGCAGTTGTTTAGAAAGCTAGCACCTGGGATTGGAAAAGGCAACAGTAATGGGCTATTTATTTAGCTTTTCAGTTAGCAGCTGCAGTTATTGAGTATAAGCAAATCTTCACACACACACACACACACACACACACACACACACTCATATGTATATCCAATGTTGTATTCTTTTCATTATCAATATTTTTAACACAAAGCCAGTTCATTGAAATGTGTCTGTATTGCAGTAAAATCCACATACATAATTTATCACTATATAGTTGACACATATATTCACTCTGAATATCAAAGTTATGAAATGGCTATCCATGTCATTCTAAACATTCATTCAAACACTGAGCAATTAGAAGAGATACCATTGAGATTACGTGCCAAATGTTTAGGCTTATCCTGAATGCAATCCTGAAAGGTTTTAATCTTGAGCCAGAGAGAGCAGAATGGCAGGTTTACATATAAAATTAGATAACTGAACAATATCTTTGGAATATTAGCATAATAATAGTTATACTTTCAGATGATGCCATTTAGTAACTCTCAAAAGCTCTCACCGGCTCAAGGTTGACTCAGCCTTCCATCCTCCCGAGGTCAGTAAAATGAGGACCCAGATTGTTGGGGGCAATATGCTGGCTCTGTAAACCACTTAGAGAGGGCTGTAAAGCACTGTGAAGCGGTATATAAGTCTAAATGCTATTGCTATTTCTCTATTTTTAACAATATGTACTGAACAAATTTAAATGATTTTAAAAAACCTGCTTGTTGGCCAGGTAGGTCTAACCATTAAATAAATGGTTTTTGGTCCAATAATCTTGGATACTACTGCAATATTTTCTTATTCAATTATATACAATAGAAAATTAGAACAAATGAGACGAATTCTTTTTTAATCTTTGTATTCTATGTTTTTTAATTTTTTATTGTTGTGAGCCGCCCTGAGTCCTTAGGGAGAAGGGCGGCATATAAATTTAATAAATAATAATAATAATAATAATAATAATAATAATAATAATAATAATAATAATAATAATAGTAATAATATATGTGTGGCATGTATGAAAAAGCAAGACAGCTTTTCTTGTATTATAATGAATATACTGATTTAACATAATTCTAAATTGAATATACAGAAGACAGATCTTTTCTGACCTAAATTAGAATTCTTAGCTATTTGCATAATTTTAAGAACTTTTCCCCCTAAAAATGTCATTACAAAACAATGCAAATTTGATCATATTGCTTATTAAAGAATTCAAAATTTCAGTAGCAATTTCTGTCAAAAATATAGCCTCCTCTGTAAATTTGGTTCTCTTAAATTCAAGTTTAAACTCAATACAACTCAAATATATCTTCTAATTTGTTTATATTGACAGAGGATTCAATTTTTCCATTAAAAATATCACAGAAAATGCAGGACAGTTAGTTAAAAGACAGCATTTAGTCTGTAATGCCGTTATCTTTCTGTTTTCTCTCTGTTATTGATTCCCTTACTTTTCAATTATTCATTCATAATTGAAATACCACATATGAATAAGCAGATTCTTAAGGATAAAGACTCAAGAATTACTTCAGAGGAAACACACATAGGACTACAGTATTGATGGCTTATGTCAGGGAGATTATATTTTTAATCAACCTCACCATCTGTGCACTTATATGTGCAATATCAAGATCATTAGGAATTTAATTTTATGGTTATATTTAGCAATGAAGCCATCATAAAGCTGTAAACATTTTCTTCACTCTTTATCTCAGTCATTTTTTTTGTCCCATTCACAAAACAGCACTAAAGAAACATACCTTCCAGTGAACACAGGAACAACATACTCAACAATTGTGTTTTCTTTTTCTTCTGACAATACACTTTGCTTAGCTCTCTTTGCTTTAGGACTCAGCTTTAGAGTATGATCTTCTATCAGACTTCTGAAAGAAAAGTCATATTATTAGACTTTTAAAGACATCTGCCTTAATACTGTAATGCAAGTTGAACACGATGGAAGTAGGATGTCAGAAGGCATTAATAGTCTTTAACTCAGCAATATATTTTTCATTCCTATGCCCAGGTTGCTTTTTCCAGGTAGCTATACAACATTAAAATAATCCAGAGCTCAGAAATATCTCATGGAATTCTATGTTCTTATGTTTTTTTATAGTATAACATATCTGAGCTTTAAAATTCCAGATAACCAGATTACAGTATTTTTTGCTGCTATTAACAAGTCTAGATTTTCGTAGCTCAGATTTTATGCAACCTACTGTGTTGATTCCGGAATTTCCAGCCTTAATTACTGTCCTTTCTACTTGCTAAATTCAATATTATTCATTTTTTACCCACATTCGTATGTGCCACCTATTTCTTGTGCCTTTCTCTCACACATAATTTTACTGCTGCTGCTTAAACATTTCTTGTAGTAATAAAATGTGAATTCTTGCCTCAGGTTGATGCTAATAAATGAGAAGCAAACTACATAAATGCCTGATTTGGAAGGCATATTGTAAATCAGAAAAAGTCTGCAAGCAGTTTATTCTGGGAGTTGAAGTCCACGAGTCATAAAAGAGCCAAGGTTCCCTACCCCTGTTCTAGGCCAGTGTTTTATTGAATTTAGCATAAAGCCAGCTCTGAGCATTGTTGTGTCTTGAATTATTTCTTAAGAGACACTTAAAATAAACTTACAAGAAAAATAAATATAAATATATATAAAACATGAGTAACTTGCATGAGTGGATTCTGGCTGCCATTTCTGTACCACAAGGCATAGTTTGGGCAGAGAGTAAAATTTAGAGGGTAGAAACGATGGCCAAGCATAGATCTCCTGCTTCACTTTTTTAAAGTTTATTAATGGTTTGACAGATATTTGGTACACATTGTAATAAACAATATTTATAATATATTCATATTAAAGTACTTAGTCATTATTCCAACACTTTATATTAAAATGCGTATATTGCAGCATTTCCCTTTCTAGGCCTTCAGTCCCAGCATCCTGGATGGAGTACCCATTCTACACATAATTTACAGTTTAAATTTCAATACTGATGTGGGAATACTCAAAAGAAATATAGTGTCTTAAAAATGCAAAGCCATGTTTTCAATGAATTAATTATTTTGCACTACAAAGATAAATCATAAATGCACAGTATACTGAAAAATTTGATATAACCAAGTTCTTTATAATATTCTTTAATTTTCACTATGTTTTCTGAAGACAAAAATTTAAAGCATTTTACTGATACAAGCTTGCATTTGCTTGTAGTGAAAACCATGTCATTGTTCATATTTATACTTCAGTTTCCAATCTATCTCAACCCAAGCTTCTGTTGGGTAATTACAATCTGTAATACTTTTTATAATTCTAATTATAAAAGACAGTTTCCACAGGCAAACTGAGAAAATTACTGAAATATATATTCCAAGAAGTCCTATTTTTTTCAAGGATGCCTAGTTAAATGTAACTATTGCATCTTTATCATTATACAATGTAACCAACATTTTCTCTAGAGGAGAAGCATGACAATATAAATATTTTAAACCTGGCTTTAAAAAAATCTGTTTTTCCATACAAAGATAAAATTTTACCACTCCTGTCAATCCCTGAAAATTAGGAATCTACTTGAAAGAACTAGGTTTGGCCTGGAAAAATACAGAGAGCAATAAAAGATAGTTCCCTGGGGAAATATTATTTTACAGAACCTTAGTTGCATATCCTTAGCTGATGAGTAAGAGTTTGAAATCTGTTTCTGAAAATTGAGAAACTTAATTATTTTTTCATTCCTAATAATCCAGATATAAATATTATTAATATTTTCAGAAATTTTCTAATAAACAGCCCTGTCAGTCTTTGTCAGTAAAATAAAACACAAATCTGTAGGTCCTTAAGCACTATTCAATTTATCACAATATAACAAATGTTTATGTTTTTCATTACTTTATAAGATAATTAAAAATAAAAAATCATGGATCTGCTGTGATTTTTTTCTTTTGAATTTTTACATTTATCTAGTGTGTTATATTTTAATTTAGATTCCTAACTTGCAGTTAATCTTACTAAGAAATAGAAAGTCAGCTCCATGGAAATCAATAAAAAAGTTATTCATGACTGAAGTCCCATTGATTTTAATAGTAAGCAAAGAATTGTCCTCCAACTAACCAGCATCTTTCTAGGATTGGGAAATCTATGGGACTGTAAACATTCTAAGGAAAGGAATAGTATAGTATAGCTGGGCAAGCCAAATATTTAAATGAACATTTTAAAAAAAAAAAAAGAAGTGGGATGGAGAGCTTCCTGTTCAGTGGTGGGATTCAGCTGGTTCACACCACTTCGGCAGAACCGGTAGCTAATTTTTTGCTGCCCAGGCCCAGAATGGACTTCTGGAAGCGGCATCCACACAAAGAACCAGTTGTTCACATATCTGAATCCCACCACTGTTCCTGTTACTCCTAAAAGTTAAGTTCAGAGATCTGGAAAGGCACATAGAACATATTATCATTGAATATTTTGTTAAGTATTAATGTATTATTGTTTGATTGCACTTTAACAAGGCAAATAAGGCTTTTGAAGTCTAAGTACAGTCCTCTTTACTTAGTGTATCCTGAAGGTGATTTTCTTATTTATGCTGAGCTCTCTTTCTATTAAATATATATTTGGCAGATTCTGTTACTTTAGAAAATAATGTTTTGGAAGGGAAACAACAATGCCAACCTCTGTCTTGCACTGAACTTCTTAGAAATCTTCTTTTGGGACCAGGTACTTTTCCATGACAGTTACTTTGGGACAAAGCAGAAAGCAAATGGCAGCAGACTTGTAATACTAACAGATGAATTACTCCTACAAGATAAGCCTTCAAATGGGGGCCACAGGCCTCTAAAAGTCAGAACCCATTGCTTTACTCATCGACTACTCACCACATTATAAAAACTATCAAGTCAAGCAATTTAAAATATTCACCATGAGGCAGCTGAAAAATGTAAACTGCTTCTAAGCCTGCAGGACAAACTAATTAGGAGTCAAATGTCTAAATTCCCCTCACTCCTCTTTCTCTACATCTCAGCTGATGACTAGTTCATGACATGCCAAAAGGAACTTCTTCAAGTTATATTCAGTCTGCTGAACTGGGGGTTTCCCCTCTGGCCAAAACACAGAAATATTGTAGTATTTGGCCATATGATCAAGAAATTACTGTAACAACCAAAACCTAACACTTTTTAAATGAATTTTTATATTACAGAAGAAAAGAAATATTTCTACAACAGGGCAAAAAAGTTTAGAAATAAAAGACATGAGGAATGAATAACAATATTTGGACTGCAAGTAAGGAATTTATCTTCCTATCTTTCTTGCCACATAATTGTATAAACTAAACTAGCCACAAATTCTTGCTATTAAATAATCCAGTTAATTTTTGTGCATCTACCATTAAAACTATTTTCAAGCTGAAATAACCCAGCTACTTAAATAATAAATGTGATGATATGTTTAATGGTATCAATTATCCAATTATACAGGTCAATACTGGGCTCAACTAAGCCTAAATCCATCTATAACAAACAAGTTAATCACTTCAGGGGAAAAAATCCTTTTCTTTTAAATCTGCTGAGAGATTGAACACTTGCATTGTATTTCTTTATTGTATTGGATTTCAACTGCTAGCACCAAATTATCTGAATGAAGTATGATCTCAAGTAACAGTAAAAAAACAATTTGTCTTTCCTCATCTTTAGATAAAACGACTGTAGTCATTGACAGTCATTGATATAATTCAAATGTCAAAGCTTCTCGAATAAAGATTCTTTAAGGAAAACAATGCCTTGAAGTTCTTTGAAGGGTTTCATCTGTCGGAACCATGACATCAAACATTAGTTAGTTCAATTTCTTCTTTTTATTTGTGTTTCTTTGACAACACCGATAGAGGAATTGTCTTTAATTTTTATGTCTGTAACATTATAGAATAAATCAGTGTTAAATCTTATGAATTCAAAGCCAAACTAAGCATAATACAAAAAGTATATGCAACATTCCTCTAATATTTTTCTCCTTCAGAAAAGCAGCAGTAAGATTATGAGTCTGAGCTAGAATACAGGAGAACCACTAAGCAGAAAATTTCCCCTCCGACTATTTTATTTATAATCAAATATTTGACTAAATTACTTTTCCACCCAGAGGAAGATTTATAACCTTTCTTTCCATAGCCAGAAAAGCAGATGTGCTGAGTGCTCTGAATGAGGGAAAAATGGCTAAGAAGAGTAATGATTTTCCACTTTCTCATTCAAACTCACACACTACATAACTGGTTAAAGTGCTGTCAACAGATTGCTTTTTGAGTCAGATGATATACTATCCATTGTAATGTACACCAAACATAAATGGTTTTAGAAACCAAATTAACATTTAAAGTATACAAAAACAGAAAAAAACATTTTGTAAAATGGTAATCTGAGAAAGCTTATTGTCCCCAAAAATATTTATGATCACAAAATTTGATCCTGGGGAAGTGAAAATGAATGGAAAGCTACCATACTACATAAAATTGGATTTTACTCTACCCGTGGCTGTACGTATTATATCCAAGTCGATATGCTTCAGCTTTCTTATTGATCAATTCAGATCCACAATGATACGCTTCAGCTGTCTTATTGATCAACTCAGATCCTAGACTGTAAGCTGCAGATCGTTTACTGTGAGCTGCAGATTTATGGGCATGAGCTTCTGATAATTCTTGGCTGGCTTCTGTGGATTTTTGATCAGAAAAAGCTGACTCCTGACGGTAAGCTGAGGCACCTCTGCGACTGTAGGCAGTAGAGCCATGTGTATATATCGCAGACTTGTGCTTTTCTTCTTTCTGATATTGACTTAGAGTGGATTCTAGCTCTTTGTGACGATAAGCTTGGTCGAAATGCTGATGATGCCTCTGATAGAATGGTAAAGACATTTTGGATTTCTCCTAACTCACTTCACACTTTGGATAAACTGTCAAAAGAAAAAAGATAACTAGTTAGTCGTTATTCTCAATTCATACAATATGTTTTATGTTTTAGCAAAACCATCAAATGAATATTTCTCCATGAATTTATCCAAAAAGTTCTGCCACCAAGATACAACATAAAAAACACTAACAATATTATACAATATCAGAGTTTAGGACAAAATATTCACAGGGATGTAAATAAATCTTAGAATGTGCACAAATAAGGCCTTAAGAATTCCAGTTACATTAAAAATACTTTTCATTTAATATTTATGAACAGCCATTATTTTTCAAACATGCAGATTCTGAAATCTGAATGCGTTTCTGTGGGGGACAAACTGGTAATGGATATTGGTTAAAAATAAAACAAAATATCCATTTAATCTAATGTAAAATCCTATTAAATCAAAGCTTAACATAAAAAAGCAGCTCCCATAAAAGATAAGTGTTTCAGTGATTAGCTATTGCAAAACGAAGCAGGATGGGAAAGTTTACATTTAAAATATTTGCCATTCCAACTGTGATTTATTTATTATTTTTGTAACTGTTGGTTTTCTTTTATGAGTATTAATCCAGATGAATGGAAGCTAACAGTCTCTTCTTATTCATTGGCCTCTGGAGCTGAAGATTTATAGAATTATGATTTTGTTCAAGAGCCATGTATTGACTCCAACATAAAATGCCATCTCACAGCCTCTTGACCTTCATTTCCTGCTTATGGACCATTGTTTAAAAATACTATTCACTCTACGCATTGCCATCAGGTTTACCATATATAACAGGTTCGTGAGAAAGGATTTCAAAACATCTTAGTACAGTTTAATGGACACTGAGTTAATTTTCCATGTATGGCAAAAAAACAATCCAACAACAAATACTGATAATCCAATTCTTCAAACAATGGAAACTATCCAAGGAGCTGCTTCTCTGATTATACACCTATCCAGTTGGAAGAAGGCCTTTTGAAGATGCTCTGCTGTCCTTTCTGGTGTGGCAATATGGGCCCTTTTCTTATATTAATCATGGTTTGTGAAACTCTTGAAAGTTTCTTTAGCCTACTCTCTTTAATATTTTAGGAAAAAATGTTGAGATATCACTTTCACCAGTCTTTTACATATTAGATGAGTTTATTATCTATTTTGTTATTTTTAGTTTGGTAAAAAAATTTTTTTTAAAAAAGAGTATGATTTTTTTTCAATAAAGAAGCAACTACTGGTTGACATAGTTATATTCACCAAAACATGATAGAAAATATCAGTGCTAACAAGATATTATAAAACTTCTTATATTTGAATGGATGACAATAATATCTATTTTAAAAGTATACTGAAATCTCTCTGTATATTAGCACTTTAGTAATCTGAAAAAGAATTGAAATTTTTCATAAGACAAATTCAAAAGTGTAGAGGATACTTGTTGCTCAGCTAATCTTTTTATTACAGCCATTATATCTAATATGAAAAATATTTGTAAGATTTTAATAGCTAAATTGGTAAAATACTAAGATTTTCTAATATTTAAGACTCCTTTGGCCTGTTACCACAGTTACCAGAAATTTCACGGCCTACTGCTGAACTCATAATAATTGGGCAAATGTAACCATCATCTGTGCAACAATTAGAAATGAAAGAAAAAGTGGCATTTTGTCCACAGTTTAACATACATAGCAAATACATTTGAGCAATATTTATGAACACTGTAAACTTACCAGAAGCCAGATTACAGTATTTCAATCTTGTATGTGGATGAATGAGAGGAAGAGAGAAATCCAACTTAAAGATCAGTCCAGCAAAGTAGAAGACAGGACTTGTGTTGAGGATGGACTCCCAAGTCCAGAACAAAAATAATGCCAGCAGTCACTGGAATGTGAAAGCAACAGTCGCAACCTTTTATGGCTGCGAAGGCTGTTAAAAATAGCAATAGCAAAGAGGGAGCTAGAACGCTCACAATCTTTCTGCAAATATATGATGACAGCAGCTTTAAGCTACAACATTTCTGTCTCCCAATCATAACTAAATCATTTCTGATAGCTTAGAAACAACGTAAATGTGGTTGTGCTACTTTTTTTAAAACAAATCTAATTTAGAAATGTGATAGCATTAATACATCCATCTAGAATAGAATTGGATTTTAGCTAAATCAGTTGGTGACAAATATCTACATCTCCTTTCACATACAATGTTGGGAAACTGTTTTCACAAAGTTGCGGGTTTCCTAGTTGTCTCAAGAGAGCAGAACCAATTAACTGATGTTAATCGATTTGACGTGTGCATCACGTGTGCTGTGATCATTGTTTTTGCAGTACTTCCTCAAGTTGACAGTGTGGATTCCCTCCTCATGCTGCTTCTTTTTTAAGATTCTCCCCTTCCCTCTCAAGATGTCATAGTGCTTTGATTTCCCCAATTCCTCCCAGCCAAATAGATGAACAGCTTTGGCACTCCTCTAACATTGATCTTGTGTCGTTGTTTTTCTTTCTCCATCCCTTACTGTATATAGGTAAGCCGGCACAGAGAAGAGCAATGAAAAGCTGTCTGCCTTCTGGTTTTGGCATTATACTATTAGTTGGTTGGAGGACATGTTGGTCAGCACAAGAAGGAGAATAAAAAGATTGTTGCTTGGTACTATGAAGTAGTGCCGAAATGCTAATGACAATGGCTTACAGAACAGAGCTAAAATCCCTACTAGGATTTCAATATTTTTTTCCAGTGTGAAAGCTGAGGTTCACAGTGTCAGTTAAGATAAGTTTCCAAATTAAGAACATAGTATCAAGTAAAACAATTTCATTAGGAATAAAAACAAATTAGAAGCCTTAAATCAAAGGTTGGATGCTTTATTTGTAATTAGGCAAAATTCAGCTATTTCCTGCTTTTTTAAAAAATTCCATCTCAGAAGGATTTATTTGAAATTATTTTCTAAACTGTCAAGTCCAAAACAGCTTGACAATACCTCCTAACACTAGATCTGGAACACATACTCTGAAAGACAGATACATTGAAGTAGATCATAATTGTGATAATCATTATCATCATTACTGAGTTTAACTATCTGATTAAATATGTCAAGGCACTATGCTGCAGTGATAACTCTTCCAGTGGCTGGTCCAGCAAATTTGTCCGGCTGGCTCCCTCCCCCCCCCATTTTAAAAATGATTTTGCAGCTGATCTAACACTGCCTCATTAAATCAATGAACTACCCGAAGCCTAGAAGATCATATTTCATTCAACCCTTACATCTCCAAGGCGTTCTTTCAGTTTCTGCTCACATGGCAAAGCAAACGTTTCTTGCTTTCCCATCTCCTGCTCACATAACTGCAAAGCTTCACTTCTTTTTTTTATTTTTAGGCACCTTTAAACTGTAAAATAGGAACATTCCTACTTTATTTCTGTGAAGCTGAACTATCAGCTCTTCCTTGTACAAAGTTTCCATGGATCTACAGAGGAATTTAGGAACCAAAGAACACTTTGTTCTGCTGTTGCTTTGATTACTGTAGCATAAGATCAACCATGCTACATTAAGGGGAAAGGAGAAAGAGTTTGCTTTAATATTAATATGGGAAAGGGATGAAAAAGCAAAGGAAAGCACAGGGATCAATGAAGAAATAAACATCCCTCAAAAAAGAGCCACTGGGAGATTATTGCTTGCCTTTCCTGCTTGGATAGAAAAGATGGAAAGGACAAGATTTTTTCCACAACGCACCCACCCATCTTCCATTACACAGCACTCACTGCCCCAAGCACCCAACCACATTCAGTAGCTCCCAGATGCAGCACCCAAATTCCAGAGCACCTCCCCACAGCACCTGAACACATGCATGACCTACTGGTCTGGTTGTCTGGGATTTCACTTTTTCCCACATTGCAGTCACACGAGATTCTCACTTAACGACCCACACGATCCTGGGATTATGATAGCAACCAGGCCTGCTGAGGCTTATGGTGGACATGGAGAAAGATTCATATTTTAAGACAGAAAATTCTTACAAGTAAAGATAAAAATGAAACCAGTAACTTTTCTTCCGGGCTTAATGGAAAAAGACTTGGAAAAAAACAATTGGAACTCTGCTCTTATATATGTTGACGGCAGCAGGACTATTGTATGCAAAAAAATGGAAGGACATTTTGATTAACACTATGGACTACAGAAGTTGATGGAGTTGGCAGACATGGCTAAATTGGCTGTTTGATTAAACAAAAGAATTTAAGTGCTTTTGTTTCTACATGAAGACCACTTCTGGACTTTGTGGTTGAGGTGGAAAAAATGAATCTTTGATTTTGGATTTTACTGATTAGATTGATTTGTTGTTATAGAAATGGCTAGTTTATACTATTATGGAAAAGTAAAAAGTTGAGCCTCGATTATAATATTTTATTCTACTGCAACAGCAGGAGTCGGAAGTCAATGTCTTTTTTTTTTCCCTTCTCTCCTTCACCTTACTTTTCCCTTTTCCATCCTCATTGTGTCCTACTATTTGCTTTGTATTTTATTCTATAATCTAATAAAATGCATAATTAAAAAAAGACTGCTGAGATTGCTATCACTAAGTGATGCAATCACATGATATTACACTTTTATGACATCATTTACTGACAATGGAAATTCCAATTCCAAATGTCATCGTAACCTTAGGACTACCTGTAGCTGAGTCTCTTTTATTTGGTTTTTAGCAAAATAAACACTGATGAAACCTTGGGAAACCTGATTTTTAGCTAACTTTTTACATTAAAAAAAAACCTTTTAATAAAAAAGCAGCTGGCATGATATAAACAAGAGTATTAACCTCTCATGTCATCTTTATTTCCATATAGTATACTTTCCATCTCTTTGTGTTTCTATTTATATAGCTGACTTCAATTTAATGAAGTTTCTTTGACAAATGCTTTAATGTCTATTGTAAAACACAAATGAATATTTAAAACTGGAGTCAAGCATTCTTGAAATTTGATTAAATAACCAAATAACATACTTGTTTCTTCCTCTGTAATGGAAGAATAGATACTAATAATCTCAGTATGAAGGCCTTAAAAATTTGTACTAACTTGCAGTGGGAATGTTTCTAAAATGTAACATTTCAAACTATTGAATACATATTTTTTTGGAAAACAAACTTAGGGGCACCTAGTAGAGACATTTTGATTTAGGAAGGAGACTGTCCATGTTCATTAGCAAAATATTTCCATTTTATTTGGGGGCCCACTCTTAGCATATTACATGCATGATTATAATCACAGATAAGATTTATAAAGATTCCTTCAATTGCTTTATTTGAATATTTTGTGAACCTATTTTCTTTTAAAAGGGTCATAGTTCCCTGTAAACTAGTATAGTTCACCACATGAAATTCATTCCCAGGTTTCTAGATCCCTAACGGAATTACCGTTTCATATGATGCATGATTAGTTAAATATTTACATTTGTGGTTTTCAATCAACCTTCTCCCTGTCTAAGAATTGTATTTGGGGAATATTATTGGTACTTGACAATGCTACCATTAACTACAAGAATTTTATGTAAGTTTTATATATGTTATATGTTCCAGTTATATTCTTTATATACTGGATAAAATGTATATAAATGTAGAACCCTATCTACATTTAACTTGAAAATAATTCCATGCAAATACATGATGACTTGCCTTATAGGCTGATATATGTAAAATAGTAGGGAACTGATCGGATTTTTTAATTAATTTTTAAAAATTCCCTATTTTTCTTTCAAATAGTAAAAAATAAATAAAAATAACTCCAAATATAGCTTTTTAAATGGTTTTTTTGCTCCCAAAATCACTTACATTGATTGTCAACTGCTTCCTGTTGCCTGTCTTTTAAAATCATAGTGTTTGGATGACAGACTTATCCAATGGAATCATGATGTCAGTACACTTGCCAACATGAAGTTTAGCTACACAGTAAAATTATTTTAATCATTATACATTTCAGAAAAATGATTATAGTAAATTAGGTAATGATTTCATAGTCAAAGAGAACAATTGAGATATTGCCTGATGGAGCAGTGGGCTAATGCCTCCTTAAGTAACACCAGCTGCCTGCAATTAGTGCAGGTTCGCATCCCACCAGGCTCAAGGTTGACTCAGCCTTCCATCCTTCTGAGGTAGGTAAAATGACCCAGATTGTTGGGGGCAATTAAGCTGACTTTGTAATAATGCCGCTTGGGGTGTGTGTGAAAGCCCTAATAAGCAGGCATATACATAGAATGAAGGCTACTGCTAAGCTTGTAAGCCGCCCTGAGTCTTTGGAGAAGGGCGGGATATAAATGGAATTAAAATAAAATAAATAAATAAATATTCATTGCACTGTCACACTGTGATTTCCATCAATCAAATATGGGCATTTGAATAGCCCATGAAAATGGGATGAAATTTTTCAGCGTAACTACCAGCTCTTGCGTCTTTAAATCTTACAGTTACTAATGAGTTGATGGGCTAGTTTGGTGCGCTGGAATTTTGAGAGCAGACTACATGAGTACTCTTAAAAAATAAGTGGTATGGAAGAGGAGGGCTTTGTTTCATCAACACTGAATAATTGAATAAAATCACATATTTAAAGCCTTATAAAAGACTAGGCTCTCTTCCTAGTCCCTGACAGATGGCATTCCCTTATAGACAGTACTAGACCATGCCTCTCCTGCCAGACCTAATGGGAGATCTAACTGGGAAGACAGGATTCCTCAAATGAATGTGGAGGAACTTGATTGAGGCATGGTGGAAACGTTTAGGAAAAGGTTCCCCCAGCCCCACCCTTTATCATGTGAAATGGGAAGCAGATCCTCAGGGGAAAGGAAGACAGTATTTAAGCTACAAAAAGAAACTGAGGTGAAATACACTTAAAGGTTATAAAAGTAAAGTTTTCCCCTTGCCCAGTCATGTCCGCCTCTAAGGAATATCTTCAGATTACAGTCACCAGTGATTTCCAGAAAAAACTATCATGATAGGCAAAGAAAGACAGACAGAAACAGTAGGGCATTATCTGACTGGTGAAGGCACATTGCTAATATAGAAAATACATGAACCAGTGGTGGGATTCAATTGGTTCACACCAGTTCAGAGCCAATACCTAATTTTTTGTTGAGGTCGGCGAACTGGTTATGATAAATCTGTGTTTTCCAGAACACGTCTGGTTTTCATTCAACTTCCTTCCAGGTGAGAGAAAACAAACCCTCCCCAAAAGTCCAAGAGAGGAGCGACGGAAACCCATCGGGCGGAGGTTACTGCTGCTTCTGCTGCTCTGAGACTTGCTGGACACTCAGAAAATCAAGAGGAGACAGAGGGGCAGCGGGGTATGGAGCCACCTTGACTGCCAGCTGGCCACAGCCAGCCCCACCTCAGAAGCCCAACGGGGTGGCGGATCTCATGCACTGGCTGCCACTGTCCCGGCAGATGCTGTGCTGTGGAAGGGAGACAGCGGTGGCTCTGATTGCCCCTGCTGGCTGCCCCCCCAGCCCAGCGTCCCTTCTACGCAAACCTACGTAACCATGGTGTGGATTTGAGGCTCGGCTGGTGGGGGGGATGGCTTTCCTCTGTGGAGGCGTCCCAGCCCTCCTGGCCCCCCCAGCTGGCACCTGCTGACCTCTCTGACCCTCCTGCACCCACCCCAGTCCGAGACTCCTGCAGCTCCCCCAGCCATGCCCTTCTTTCCCCCCCAAGCCGGGACCTCCAGCAATTCTTCAACCAGGACATCCTGCCCCCGCCCCCACGGGGATCTCCTGCCGATCCCTGAGGAGCCTACCCCGGCCAAGGTGGAGGGAAGGTGAGGCAGATAATCGTTTGTTAAATTATTTGATCGCGGGAGGGAGGTAGCCCTTCCGCTGGATCAGGGGCAGCCCTCCAAACTGGCAGATGAAAGACTGGCCATAGCAATAGGGCTCGTCACTAGGCTGCAGACAGCAGAAGTCATATTTACCACCAGGCAATTTATAAAGTAGCACAGATGAGACTAGGTGAGATCTACCTCTCTTAAATGCTAATTATCTTTTTTACCTGCATAAGCTGATTAAAAAGTGCTTTCCCCCCTGTGGAGAGGGAAGGGAGATTTTATCCTTCCCTCTACAAATAGTGGCGACTGACTATCCAGGGGAGTTTAAAACATTGAAAGAATAACTTGACCCAAATTGGAATTTTATTTTTCAAAGTTTGTGAACTAAAAGATTTTCTATTCTTACTGAAGATTTGGGTTTTTACTTATAAAAAAGAAGCAAAACTGAAAAGATTATAAAAAAACTTTGGACTTAAAAGAAAACTTTAAATGGTAGGGGCAACATCTTGTTGCTAAACTTTATACTTCAACTTGTTTTTGCTTAAAAGAGACTTGGCCAGTAGCCCAGACAATAGGTAAGATTTATGTAACCTTGAGATATCAGCTGTGAGAAGCTCAGCTGTGTTACATATTCAGTGACAATTTTGTTTTTGCACTGTATAGCTTTTAGCCTAATACACTACTAAGTAAATATGGATGAAGATCAGGAGCAGATTCTCTTTATGCTGAAAGAAATTCATCAAACTATTCTTACAGCCACTGAGGAAACAAGAGGTTGCAGAAAAGAACAAGAAGTCAGCCCAGATACACGAACTCAAGCTTTGGTTACAACTAAAAATTTAGCTATACAGAATATAACAGAAAAAGTAGAACAATTAAAAATCATGACAGAAGATTCAGTTGATCAACAAACACAGTCAATGGAAAACCCAGAAAAGTGACTGATAATATGGAAAAAGGAAAAGACTACAAAAATCAGAAGGAACCTAAGGATCAGGAAGAACAGGCTGAAGAGAAATAAACAGTTCAGGACAACTACATCGAGATGGAAAAATAGAGTGATGATTTGTTAATCCTCTCAAAAATATGGCAACCCAATGGTTTTTTCTACGTCAAACAATATATATAACAATACAGAGAGATTTGTCTGATGACTCAAAGCATGGACATGGAAGACGATTTGGCAAAGAAAGAAAGCTAGAATAAGACTGAAAAAAAATGGGGTTTTGACTCACTCATGAGAATTAAAATAGAATATACTCAAATAGATAAGATGCGTACTTGGAATATTAGATATTATTATGAGTTGAGATAAAGAAAACTTTGGTTATTTAAAACTTAGAAGTATAAATATTAACAGTTAAATTTGAACATTGATTTGCTTATAAAGGTGAAATGTAAAGGTAATTAAGATATATATAAGCTAAAAACCTATTGATGAATGTAACAAACATGTTTTTACTTAGCGGTAATAATAAAAATTATTAGCTTAAATATGAGATAGTAGATATAAAGAGAAAAAAGAGAGGAAGTATTAAATGTTGAAATAAGAGAAATTTGGGTTACTAAATTTAAGATATTTGGAAATTACCAGAAAATAAGAATATTATATTGTATTATTAATTAGTTGATGTAGATGGTGAGAATTCAAATAGATGTGTATCCTGAACATTACATCTTGTGATGAATTGTGATAAAGGGAATTGGGGTTATTTAAAATTTTGAAATTATAAACATCAAACATTAAATTTAAATATTAATGGAAAATTTAAAAAATGGGAAAAACCAGAACATTGTCTAAAAAGATTGAATGTTAAAACAACTAGATATGTATAAACTAAAAATTATTAATAAATGAAAGAAAGTTATTTTTTATTTAATTGATATAATAAGAATTGTATTAATTTAAATATGAGACAGTAAATACTAAGGGGAAAAGAGAGGAAACATTTAATGTAATAGTTTTGAGATCTGTACTAAAGATATTTGTATGTTATTGAATTATTGACCAACCCAGCCACCACGTTGCTTTTCAAATATTTAAGTGAAAAACTAGAAAATCAGTAAAATTTTCTTAAAAGGTAAAAAGGACTATAAAATGACAGAAACATTTGGAAAGAAAATAAATTGAAGAACTGACTCCATTGGAAACTGACGTATGACAGGCTGTCAGATAAGTAATCTCCAAGTACTAATAAAATACCAATTGAATTTCTGGAGGAGAAAAGCCATTAAAGTGTCAACAGCTGTGTCCAAAAACACAGAAGACAGCCAGTGTGGTGGAGTGGTTATGTGATTGGCCTATGGTAGCAACCTAGAGGCCTCTTAGACATGTAAGCTGCAAGAGTGACTTTGGACCAATCTCTCTGCCCTGCCAACCTCACAGGGTTGTTGTTGTTGTGGGGAAAGGAAGAGGAAAAAAGAGGATTAGGTGCATTCATCACCTTGAGCTGACCATAAATATCTCTGGTAAAAAAAAGAAGGCGTGATGCCGAAAACATAACAGATTGATGAGCGTGCTTCTGCTATACATCTGGACCTCTAACCGTAGTTTCCGGTGTATAAGACTACTTTTTAACCCATGAAAATCTTCTCAAAAGTCAGGGGTCGTCTTATACGCCGGGTGCTGAAAATTTAGGGACAGGGCTGGCTGGAAAACCCGGAGCGGATCTCCCATTTAGTCTGCGCAGGGAAAGCGGGACCAATTGGAGAAGAAGCTGCAGTCTGTGATTTTTTACAGGTCTGGGCGTCTTTCTTTCTAAAGTTGAAGAGCAGCTGTAGTATATCCCAACTTGAAAGGCAGGTGGGGAAGGCAGCAGCCAGAGCAGCGGCTTAGCTCTAAGGACACATTTGACTCAGGAACTGGGCGGGCTGGCTGGAAAACCTGGAGCGGATCTCCCATTTGGTCTTTTTTTCTTTAAAATCCCATTTATATCCTGCCCTTCTCCGAAGATTCAGGGTGGCTTACAATTTAAAGCACAAATCAATGTGCTTAGCAATAGCCTTCATTCTGTGTATATGCCTGTTTATTAGGGCTTTCACCCCCCCCCAGCAGCATTATTACAAAGTCAGTTTATTGCCCCCAACAATCTGGGTCCTCATTTTACCTACCTTGGAAGTATGGAAAGCTGAGTCAACCTTGAGCCTGGTAGGATGCGAACCTGCACTAATTGCAGGCAGCTGGTTTTACGTAAGGCTCTGCGCAGGGAAAGCTTTAGAGTGAATTAGGAAAAGTGAAAAAGTGAATTAGGAAAATAGGGAACGGTTGCTGGAATTGGGTATCTGTAGTTTAATGAAGAGAAGGGTGAGGGGTGACATGATAGCAGTGATCCAATATCTCAGGGGCTGCCACAAAGAAGAGGGAGCCAAGTTATTGTCCAAAGCACTTGAAAGCAGGACAAGAAGCAATGGATGGAAACTAGTCAAGGAGAGAAGCAACCTAGAACTAAGGAGAAACTTCCTGACAGTTAGAACAATTAACCAGTGGAACAACCTGCCTCCAGAAGTGGTGAATGCTCCAACACTGGAAGTTTTTAAGAAGAGACTGGACAGCCATTTGTCTGAAATGGTATAGGGTTTCCTGCCTTAGCAGGGGGTTGGGCTAGATGACCTCCAAGGTCCCCTCCAACTTCTTCTTCTTATTATTATTATTATAGTTTAATCCACTTGCACTGTTTTATGTTTACGTTTGATGACAAACAGCCTTATGTTTATAAGTGACAGTTTTCCTACTAAGCACCTGCATGTCATAAGCATTTGAATTAAAATTACCATATTAAAATCAAATCTGATGTTTTTTAATTTTTATTTGGTGTGCGTTGCAAGAGGGGTAGTCTTATATGGCGAGTATAGCCCAAACCCTATAATTTAACAGGAAATGTAGGGGGTCGCCTTATACGCCGGAAAATACGGTATATCTTAACTTTACCAACAGGCTGAAAAATAGCTTTTATCCGTGGGCTGTTAGGCTTTTAAATGGGACATAATCTTATGCAGAATTGACTTGGGAGGCCGGTGTGTGGTGTAGTTGGTTCACATAGTGTGGTGGGATGGAGGGTTTGTTGTCACTGTGTGTTGGGAGAAGAGAGCAGGGGGGGGGTAAAAGCTCAGCTAATCTCAATGTACACATGTTGTACTTTGACAATAAAGGTTTATTATTATTAATTATTATTATTATTGTTATTATTATTAAAAAATGACTCCTTGTATTGTGCTTACAATAGTTATAGCCATTTCGTGGGGCATCCCTTGGATCAAGTTTCCCATATCCCCCCAAAAACAGCAAACAGCCAAGGGAACCTCCTAGAATCGGAGGAAGATCTCTCAAAAGCGGGAAAGCTCGAAATCCCCCAAGAGGAGCTTCCCACTCCGTTCAATTAAAGCTGCGCTCCCTTCCCCCCTCCCCCTCCTAGGGAATGCGACTTGAAACACGTCAGCTTGACCCGCGCGAACTTCCGGACGTCATCAGCGCCCTTCCCTCTACGGCTGAACAGGAAAAGAGTTTCAATTCCCTTACAAGGTCATCAGGCGCACTCGCGCATGCGCTCCCAAGTTCTCCTTCCCACTTTAGCCACACCCCGTCTCCTGGAATGCGGTGAGCGGACCGGACTGTACCAAAACAATAATAAAAAACGGAGGGAAGTGTTGGACCAACCGCTCCTTTGCTATTGGATTTTTGGGTTCCAGCACGCATCTAAACTTTAGAAGAAAATAAAATCTTCAGTTAATGTCTGTCTTACCAGCAAAAGGCTACGTGTTTTCACTGACTGCACCGTCTAATTCTATTTTGCTCCCCGACCTCCTCCTCTAGGGCGACAATAGTTTCCCCCGCCGTTGCGCTCTCCGGAAGTGCCGGGGCTGTTCGTTTCCTTGCTTTGAACGGCCGCTCGTCTGTTACCGCGATCCATCGGCGCCGAATTTCTTCCTTTAGAATCGAGGTGAGAGAAACCGGGAATAGTTTGGCTGAAGGGCCGACTCGTTTGCAAGAGGGAGCTAGAATAAAGGATGCGAAGGCTGCCGTTTCCCGTGTGATTCTCTCCCCCCCCCCCTTCCCGCCCTTCCCGCCTTCCCGTTGTGGTGTGAAGTTCGGCTTCGGTTACTTTTGAGCGGAGAGCAGGAAAGGCTGGGCAGGTCTCGTTGGCCGGAATCGGAGGTTGCCTTCTCTTGGCAGCGAGTCCGGACGGGGTGCGGCTGGCATGGCGGTGGCGGCTGGAGAAGGGCGTTGAGTCGAACAGGAAAGGGGAGGTTGAACGGTCGCCGTGCGTGTCCGGCAATCGCGCCGGCCCCGGCCGATCTCCTGATCCTGCAAAACCTCGGCCGGTCTCCGGTCTTGGCGGGTTGTCCGGCAGAGGCGTCGTCGTTGTTTACCTGGCCTTGGTCAAAGAGGGAGGCAGGTTGAAGCTGTTTCTGAGTGCTTTGAAGAGCCTGACTAGTCTTCGCTGGCTGCGTTGAGACAAGCGTCCCCATCATCCGCAGCAGACAAAAGCGTTCCTTTCCCTCTTTTGTTTCCTGGCTTCTAGTCTTACACGGCTCAGCATTATCGTTCCCATCACACTCAATAAGCTTTTGTCTGCTGCGGATGATAGGGACGGTTGTCCCAGTGCATCCAGCGAAGACCAGTCATCGGGCTCTTCAAAGACCTACGAAGGCTGCTCTGCATTTCGCAATTTGATGTTGCAAGAAAAACGAATCAATCTGGAGAATAGAAGTTTACAGGATAATTTCCTGAAACAAATACTTTAAGAGAGCTTTGACTGCCCCCCAGAAAGCAGATTGGGTGCTGCTGCTGTTCTGCCTGACCATATTTCCCAACAAATGGTATTATGTAGTTGGTGGTTTCCTCTAACGTCTTGCTATGAGATTATGCAGATTTTTCTTTCCTATCAAAAAACCACATCTCTGCTTTGGTAGATCTGTCAAATACATCCAAAAGGTCTGATTCACAGGCCTTTTAGATGCATGTTTCAGTTTAATTTACTCAAGCTATCCTTATCAGAAATCCATAGTGTAGTATAAGTATAGGATGTGGATTCAACCAAACCATTGCATTTCAGAAAACTTAAAAAACCCATCAATGAGGTACAGAACCCACAATATCAGAGGAGATCCACATTAAATTACAGATAATCCTTGGTTAATGATTGTCCTGTTTAATGACCATTCGAACTTATGATGGTGCTGAAAAAGTAAGTTTATGACCTTCAAACATAAGATGGTCACAGCATCCATGTGATTACAATTTTGGTGCTTGGCAACCTGTGTGAATTTATTTAACACTCATAGCATCCTGTGATCACATGATCACCATTTGCAACTGGGCAGCTGGCTTCTGGCAAGCACAATCAGTTGGGAAACTGCGGGAAGTTGTAAGTTGTGGTCATATAACATTGTGCTTAATGATCTCAGCAAAACTGACATAAGTTGGGCAACATCATGTAATGTTTTACTTAATTACTGTATTCTTTGTATTTTGGCCATACAGGTCCTTGACTTACCTCCATAATTGAGCCCAAAATTTCTGTTGCTAAATGAAACAGTTGATTGAGTTTTTCCCCATTTTATGACCTTGCCACATTTGCTAAGTAAACCATTGCAGTTGTTAAGCTAGTAACATGGTTGTTAAGTGTATCTGGCTTCCCCATTGACTTTGCTTTCAGAAGGTTGCAAAAGGTGATCATGTGACCGCGGGACACTGCAGCCGCCGTAAATATGAGTCAGTTGCCAAGTGTCTGGATTCACATGAACGTGGGGATGCAACAACAGTATTAAGTGTGAAAAATGGATATAACTCACTTTTTTCAAGGTTGTTGTAACTTCAAATGGTCACTGTACAAACTGTTGTAAGTAGAGGACTACCTGCACAGCTACTTTTATGAAAGATGTTTCTCTGATCGATTCTTTTAAGGAATGAATATTCAATAACACTTGAGAATTTGATTTGTTCCAAAATGAAGACCTAAAATATGATTTTTGTATTCGAATTTGGAATATGTGCTTCTCTCTTCAATTACTGTGCAATATGAGGAGCAGATACATCTTTCCTTTCATTATGAACATACCTGCGTAGTATTTTCATGAAAACAAAATAAGCTCAGAATAATTATAAAACTGATTTGTATTAGAATTCATAGACTTTAGTACAAGATGTTTATTGTTTCCATGTGAAAATAACTGGGGAAAAAATAAGTCTGGAAAACCTTGGACTCTGAAAACGTGCTGATAGTGGTGAGGAATTTGAAATATTTTCCCAGCCCCTTTTAGTTCATTCTGCTTAGCACATTCCAAAGGAAGCCATGTTAAAGAAGATTTGCACTGTGCTTGTTTCCAGTTATAGTATTGATTGCTATGGCAAACCCAATTCTAAAACCAAAACTTTTTAAAAATGGTTTCTAACAAAATAGGCTATTTTTGTATTCCGAGTCATAATCTCAAATTCAGTATAAAAGGTAAAGGTAAAGGTTCCCCCGCACATTCGTGCTAGTCGTTTCCGACTCTAGGGGCTGGTGCTCATTGAATGTGTAATCTGGAGAGACAGTAGATGGTTTCCTGCCCCCCCCCCCCCTCACTCTGGAAAACAAAGTTTGAAGTGAATACAGATTGGGCTTTGGGTTTTGTTTTGTGCTATCATGCAGCACATTTTAGGCGAATGTTCAACAACGAAATCTAATGGCAAATCAACTTAATGTTCATAAATTTACCTAAACTCAGAAGTTCTTATGTTTTAAGGATGCAAAGTAGAACAGGACTTGCGTGAAATAAAATGTTGTGAATATCTGTCCAAAGTCAGTGCTTCTCTCTCCTGTGCCACCGCTTTGAAAAAGGAAGCTTTTCTGATGGTCACTTAGAAATGCTTTTTATAAAGTTGCAAACTGAACAAATTGTAAACACCCAAGTCAGTTATAATTCAGAATAAAAGGTAATGAGTGTAAACGTCTTTTATATTTTGGCAATCAGGTGCACTTTACATTTTATTATATTTTGATAGGAGTAATAAATATTACTCTGTCTTTTCTGTTTAATTGCAAGACCAATGTAACTGAGATACATCATCTCCTACACTATATGGTGGTATTAGCAGATCTTGGGAGTCCCAGAGTTCAAACCTTTTTTAAAAAATTTTTTTACTTAAGATTTAAGTGTACCCAATAGGCTTAAAATACTGGTTGTTTTCAAGCAGGAGAAATCAGAAAACCATGTGGTAGAAATAGTATAATTTGATTATAAATCAAATAGAATCTTGGGTTTCTCAGAAACACAAAAATAATTTTAAAAGGAAAAATTGAGGGAAAAGGATATCACTAAAAGAGGCCAGTGAGGACTGAGCATGCTCATTTGGTATAAGCTGGACTGATTAATGTAGGGGTCCCCATCCCAGGTCCATGGAGCGGTGCCGTGGGATGTAGGCAGCATGCAAAACCATGCCCTCTGCCATCCACAGACAACACCTTTCTCCACAGAACCAGTCCCTGGTATAATAATAATAATAATAATAATAATAATAATTATTATTATTATTATTATTATTATTATTATTATTATTATTATTATTACTATTACTATTACTATTATTATTATTTGTATACCGCCCTTCTCCCGAAGGACTCAGGGCGGTGAACAGGGCAAACATATAAAAATACAAAACTACAAATATTTAAAAAGATTAAACAAAGTGCCCAAAACTAACAACAATAAGTTAAAATGCACTAAAACAATATTAAAATCCAAACCCATCACCCATCAGGCCAGGCCGGCTTGTTCGAACAAGTAGGTCTTCAGATCGCGTCGGAAGGAGCGAAGGTCGGGCGCCATCCGGAGCTCAACCGGCAAACGGTTCCACAAATCTGGCGCGTCCACAGAGAAGGACCTCCCCCTGGGGGCCACCAGATGACATTCTCTGATCGGTGGCACCCTGAGGAGGCCCTCTGTGGGAGCGCACAGGGCGGAGGGAAGTTGATACCAGCAGCAGGTGATCCCTAAGGTACGCCGGACCCATGCCATGTAGGGTTGGGGACTGCTCTATTAGAGGGAAAAAAGTGATGACTGATGAATGTAATGGACGCTTTAGAACAGTGTTTTTCAACCACTGTTCCACGCCACACTAGTGTGCCGCGAGATGTTGCCTGGTGTGCCGTGGGAAAAATTGAAAAAACACTGACCTAGGAGACAGCGGTGAGAGGAGGAGGAGGAGGAACAGCCGCGGGCGGAGCAGCGCTGCAAGACTCTCTGGCGGGGAGCGCTGGGCACCGGAGCCTTGGCTAAGCTGACGGCCCTACTTCGCTGTAAGCAAAAGCCCGGGAAAAGAAGTGGGCTCGACCTCTCTAGGCACCAGGGCTCCACGGCAGCGTAGCTCCGCCCCCTTCTCTGGCTTCGGAGGGTCTCTTGCTGAAGAGAGAGAAGCTGGGGAGAGGCGACCGGCTCGCTTATCGGAAGAGGACGGACGGGCGGCCAGCCTGGCTCGCCTGAGCTGTCGCGTGGTTGGTTGTCTGCAACGTTCGAAAAAGCTCTTCTTCCCCAGCACGCGCCGCTTACTCCTTACTCCCCGCGCGGCTGAGGATGCGAGACTCCCGCCTGGTCGGCTGCCTGGCTCTGCTTTCTTTGCTCGCCGCGACCCCTCGCCCCAGCCCGAAATAGAGGGATCTGACCGCTTCGCTCTTGGAGGCTTCGCTTACGTCTGAAAAATTACATGGCTGATTTTTTTTAACCTGTCCTTTTGATACGTTGCATAATAAAATGTCCTTTGGACCAAAGCAATTAAAAACCTTTGGGGTTTCCCCCCCCTCTGGAGTGAAGTGCTTTTGATGGTAAAGGTGAGAAAGAAAGAAAAAAGGAAGGGAAAAAAGGAAAGGGGAAGGGGAAAAGGGAGGGAGAAAGAAAAAAAGGAGAATAGAAAAGAAAGAGAGAGAGAGGAAGGGAGGAAGGAAGGAAAAAAAGCAGGAAGAAAAATTAAAAAGAAATGCAAGTAGCTTCCAGTTTCCACAACAAGTAGAAAGCAAGAAATTGAGAGAGGGAGGGAAAGAAAGTGGGAGAGAGAAAGGCAGGAAAGAAAGGAAGGAAGATAGAAAGAAAGAAAGAAAGAAAAGAAAGAAAGAAAGAAAGAAAGAAAGAAAAATAAATGAAGGAGAAAAATGCAGAAAGAAAAATTAAAAAGAAATGCAAGTAGCTTCCAGTTTCCACAACAAGTAGAAAGCAAGAAATTGAGAGAGGGAGGGAAAGAAAGTGGGAGAGAGAAAGGAAGGAAGGAAGATAAAGAAAGAAAAGAGGGAGGGAAGAGAGGGAAGGAAGGAAGGAAGAAAGAAAAGAAGAGAAAAAAGAAAATACAGAAAGAAAAATTAAAAAGAAATGCAAGCTTTCCTTTTCCTTCACAGCAAAAACAAACAAAAGCCCCAAAATAAAATAAAATAAAATAAAGTGGCTAATAATAATAATAATAATAATAATAATAATAATAAGAAGAAGAAGAAGAAGAAGAAGAAGAAGAAGAAGAAGAAGAAGAAGAAGAAGAACTAAGGGATGCGGTGGCTCAGTGGGTTAGGACGCTGAGCTTGTCGATCAGAAGGTCGGCAGTTTGGCGGGTCGAATCCCGAGTGCCGCATAACAGAGTGAGCGCCTGTTACTCGTCCCAGCTTCTGCCAACCTAGCAGTTTGAAAGCATGTAAAAATGCAAGTAGAAAAATAGGGACCACTACGGTGGGAAGGTAACAGTGTTCCGTGCGCCTTTGGCGTCTAGTCATGCCGGCCACATGACCACGGAGATGTCCTCAGACAAACGCTGGCTCTTCGGCTTTGAAACAGAGATGAGCACCGGCCCCTAGAGTCGGAAACGACTAGCACGCATGTGCGGGGGAAACTTTACCTTTAACGAAGAAGAAGAAGAAGAAGAAGAAGAAGAAGAAGAAGAAGAAGAAGAAGAAGAAGAAGAAGAAGAAGAAGAAGAAGAAGAAGAAGAAGTTGGAAGGGACCTTGGAAGTCATCTAGTTCAACCCCTTGAGAACACAGGCCATCCTCGACTTACGACCGTTCGTGTAGCGACCGTGGGGAGGTCCAACGGTGCGGAAAACGGTGGAGTGCCTCGTGATTTTTTTCATGAAACAAGTGTGCCTTTGCCCAAAAAAGGTTGAAAAACACTGCTTTAGAATCCTGAATAGTACACTGCATTGCATTTAACTTCTAGAAGTCTGATAATTTAAAATTGATTAAAGTATTTGATCTATAAGTGGGGTTCTCCCCTCCCCCAGCTATATTAATAGATTAATATAAATCTTACAACTTTGATTTAGTGCTTAAGGCACCAAGCTAGAAAGCAGGAGACCGTGAGTTCCTCCTTAGCCATGAAAGCCAGCTAGATGATGACTTTGGGCTTGTTACTCTTCAGGCCAACTCACTTCACGGAGTTGATGATCTGGGGAAAGTAGGAAGAAAAAGATGTGTTAGATATTTTTGCGGCCTTGAGTTATTTGTAAAAAAATGAAGGTCGGATACAAATAAATAAAAATAAAGATGTTTTACTGCATTCTTAGTTCTAAAGTATTTATGTTTGAGTTTCAGTTGCTTTAAGCAGAACAGACAAAAAGGCTCCTAAATTTCCCCAAAGAAACATGTTCCTTAAGATTGTATATAAAACAGTAGAAATGTTTATTTTTGTCTTCTGCCAGTTCTAATTTTAATTAATTAATATAGTTGCAATCATAAGATATTTGGAAGTCAGGATCCTCTGAAAATGGAGTCATTCCCCCCCACCCACCCGCTGACGAATAGCTGATTTTTGCTGCCAAAGCTGGTTCTTCAGCAGCATGCTGCCCAGATTTTAATGGGAGCAGCTAGGATCAACCCTGGATGACTCTTGGATGACAGAAATTATTTACCTGTGATGAGGAGTTTTAATGGTTGCAATTCACAGTAAGAACGGGTCAGAGAGTCGGTTTTCCATCTTTTCCTATCACTTATTCAGATTTTTAAGCGTACCTTTGTTGTAACATCACTTTTTGAAATTGTTTTCTCTTGCTTCCGACTTACCGTACATTTTAAATGCTAAACATCTGATTGAATGCTGAACTATTCTTTACCACTTTGCTAAATTATAAATGTGATTTTTTAAAAATATTTTTACTAATTTTTGGAATAACAAAATACTTTTGCTTTTGTCACATAGAAGTTGATGGGGTGAAGATTTCTTTTTTTATAGTGAAAGCAATCTGATGTACACTGGACTCTTGCAGTAAAGAATTTGTATTTTACCAGTTTTTATAAGAACTTTGCTGTTCTACTGAATTTTATTTCTGAATATTTCTCTGGTCCTTTTTTTTAAAAAAAGAGACAGGAACTTTTTTCCTTTGTCTCTTCTATTCATTCTGTATGGTGGGAAAAATATCTCAGTCCTTTCTGCTCTTAGCCATTGGTGGAAAAGACTTTCCTTAAGAGGAAATGCCTGTGTTCTTGGACTACATTAAAGATGAAAATAACAAAAACCTTCTTGAAAGCCTTCAAAGGAAGAATGCTTTTTAACCTACAAAAATGTAGATAATAGGTTTAATGAAGCAACAACAGTTATAAATCAAAGAGGACACTCAGATACAGGCAAAAGCAGAATCAGATTTGCAATCAGATGGATTGGAAATTAATTTGTTGCTGACAGGGTTGTGGGGAGAAAGAACTTGGTTGGAATCTTAAGTTTGGTGAAGAAGGCTGAAAGGGCCATTAATTCAATGATGGTGGATCAGTAAAGAATTGGACTTTCTTAAGAAAATTTATGGATTTTTGAAAAACATGCTGTGGAAATATTTACAACAGAGATCTGACTTTTTGGGAAATGAAATGCAATTATATGGGAAAACCCTAGTTATAATTTTAAGGAAAAGTTTTATTATAAAGAATCAATCAAGGATATTTGATCCTGGACAAACCAGAGACAATGACTGTAGTGCAGGGGTGTCAAATGCCGGCCCCCAGCCTGGACTCATCATCGGGGGAAACCACACCCACCCGATTGCTGGCAATGGCGAAAAAATCTGATACGTTGCACAGCGTCACACAATGTCGAGAGTTTGACATGTCTGCTGTAGTGGATAAGACTAAAATCAAAGCTGTTGTCAACCTTCTACAGGATAAATAACAATGATAGATTGTTAATAGAGGGTTAAATTAGTTTTTGCTGTTGGGCTTATCTGTTAACTGCTTTTTTTTTACAGTAATGGAAGGTCAAATTGCTTGGGTAAATAGTCATAGAAGCTTATATATTGTAGCTGTGTTCTGCAAAGGGGGGAAACTATTAATGTTGAAATATATTTATCAGTATTCAATTAGGGTAGACAATATATGTGTATTTTTAATGCAGTTTTTTGGGTTTGATTGGTTGTTCTTTGTCCTGTTTAGTTTTGTTCTTTTCTAGTTTATATTTTAAAATTATGAATAAAAAAATAAAAATTAAAAAATATTAGTAAGTTGTAAATTCCCAAGTTTAAATTTATCTTAATTATGGTAACCAGACTTTATGTTTACATTTATGTTGAAAAAGAATTTTAAATGATTTCCCAGAGTACTGTTTGCGCAAATAGTCCTCAACTTGCCATCACAATTAAGCCCAAAATTTCTGTTGCTAAGCAAGGCAGTTGTTGAGTGAGTTTTGCCCCATTTTATGACTTTTTTGCCACAGTAATTAAGTGAATCACAGCAGTTGTTAAGTAAATCGTGCAGTTGTTAAGTAAATCTGGCTTCCCTCATTGACTTTGCTCATCAGAAGCCAGCTGGGAAGGTTACAAAGGGTGATCACATGATCCTGGGGCAATGCAACTATCATAAATACATGCCAGTTGCCAAGTGCCTGAATTTTGATCATGTGACCATGGGGATGCTGCAACAGTGGTAAGTTTGAGAATGCCATAAGTCACTTTTTTCAGTGCCATTGTAGCTTCAAATGGTTGTAAGTTGAGGACAATTTGTAGTTTGGTTATTTGTGATAGTTTTAAATATTTTTTAAACTTTTGAATGTTTTTTCCCCCGAATTTGAAGGTAGAGTGATTATCCAAAGATTGGAGTTTAGTATGTGATCCAATTTCTAATGTCAGTTCTTGTAATAAAGTCCATTGCAGATATTTTTAAATTATTTTTTTCCACATTGGTTTTTCTCAGCTATTGGGACATTTATTTAGGAAACTTGATCAACAATTGTTCATGTATTCAGCATATGTTACTGTATGATGCTGAATAAATAATATTTTAGCTAAAATGTAGTAGTCTCTAGGATAATTGCAGCAGTAGTTGTATACAATTATACCTGGAAAGTTTTTACATCTAACTGTGGAAAATTATATTTTTAATTCTAGTAACTTTGATTTAGATCATTTAACATCTGAAAGAAAGTTGACACTTCCATGGAAGATTCCAAATATTATGCTTGTTGGCTATTCTAGCTATGGGGTAATGAATGTTTGTTGAGTGACTTGTACATGGGCTTATTTTAGTCGACAGTAATTTGTGTTCTTATATGTCAGGGGACTGTTGTAATAGATGGAACACAAGTTTAAAATTGTGAAGTTAATCAGTGGATGATATCAGGCTTACCTATTTATAGATCTTCCCTTTCAATATAACCAGCAGCAGCATCTTTCCCTGCTGTCTGAAAGTTTGGACTAAACTATTGGGCTGTAATCTATTTTGAATTATGGTAAGGTTTTACTCTAGTATATAAATTAAAATAAAATTCAGATACTTGATTTCGAAAAGTGTTTTAATTTTTAAATACCTAGTTGCTAATTCAGTTAGAAATTCAGCATTGTTTGGTTCAACAGCAAAGAAATCAAAATATATTTTTGTGGGCAATTGAAAACGGATTTATCTTCATTTATCAGGTTGTTCCATTGAAAGGTTTGCATTCCCAGATCTATACAGTTGTGCGCTACCAGGTCAGATACATACGCACCTTCCTACTTTCTCTCTAAAGTGTAAATAAAACGAGAATGTTATAGGATATGAACTTTTGTGAATTTCAGGAGTAACAGGTTATTTAAATTTCATTTTTCTGTGTTTGAATACAGCATGCTGGCTTTTTCTTCACGCTATCTGTTGCTATTTTTGTTTTTCCCAAGGATGCTTTACAGTGAAGATTTCTCTGTTTAGAACAAATTGTAACTGTGGTGATGATGAATTGTTAAACTAAACAGCCTTGAAGATAGATTGCTGCTTCCTTTCTATACTGTCCCTTATTTCAATGATTTTCTTTCTTCCTAGAATCTAGCAACCAACATGTCAAGCAAAAGAGCAAAGACAAAGACCACTAAGAAGCGCCCTCAGCGGGCTACGTCCAATGTATTTGCTATGTTTGATCAGTCACAGATTCAAGAATTTAAAGAGGCATTCAACATGATTGATCAAAACAGAGATGGTTTTATTGACAAAGAAGATCTGCATGATATGCTTGCTTCACTTGGTAATCACTTTTTTCTATTTTATGTCAGCTATGTTTCTTCTAGCTAATTTCCCCCCCCCAGATAAAGTGCAAGGAATTTTTATTTAACACTTTAGCGTTGTGTCTTAAAATACAACCCTCCGACTGTTCATATTGCTCAGTTTTAAATGTCAATTGATGATTGTAGGGAAAAATCCAACTGATGAATATCTAGATGCCATGATGAACGAGGCTCCAGGACCCATAAACTTCACTATGTTTCTCACAATGTTTGGCGAAAAATTAAATGGTACTGATCCAGAAGATGTAATCAGGAACGCCTTTGCATGTTTTGATGAAGAAGCAACAGGTAAGAAGCTATAGAGTATCACAAGTAATTTCATAGCTTTTGATTTTGATTATATAATCTCATTTAGTTACATGTAAAATTATATACCAGTTCGAGGCAAAGGAATGAAACACCATCCAAACGCCATGGCAAAATAGTTGCCTGAAAAGCAAGGCTGTGTGACATTTAATTTTTAAAACTGCAAAAATTAGGGATATTTTCTGCAAAGGAATTTGGCTTATATTGGGTTTATTATTAACATTCGAACTGGGATCCGATCCCTGGCCTATTGCTTTCTCATCCAGTCAGAACTGGAAATTTCTTATCCTTTCTTCTCTGACTTATTTATCTATTCGATAACAATACCACAGCATTATTCACATTTTACTTCATTATTTCCAGTAGCCTGGGTCATTTGCTGAAATAGTTTTACTTAAGATCCTAGTCATAACTTTAATTTGGTAACAGCCATAATTGACAAAATTGAAGTCTCTGAGACTTCATACTTCTACTCATGCAAATAGTATTTTTGAATCCATAAATTTTATTTAAAGTGGAAAAAATTTCAATTATTTAGTACCGTGTTTCCCCCAAAATACGACCTAGGATAAAATAAAACTTAGCTTATTTCGGGGGGTTCGGGCTAATATAAGCCCTACCCCAAAATTAAGCCCTACTTAACCCCACCCACTCTGTCCCACCGTAGTTTTTTTGGCAGGCTGGATCATGTGCCTCTCCCTGCCTCACTTGATGCCGATGCCACCGCTGCATGTTCAATTTTGCGGCTCAGCTAAATTGTTGCAGCAGGCTGCAGTTCCCATCAGCTTCAGGAAGCCTGGGGGATGGAAACCTTAGGCCAGGCTCCTCACAGCTGAGGCAATCCGGCTTGCCTGGGGTTAGGTTGGCCATCATGGGAGGTGTGGCCTGTCGCCGTCCTTCAGCTCCGCCACACATACAGGAAAAGGGAAACAAAAGAAGTTTGTGTGGGGGAAAAAGTCAATTTTTTTTTCACGAGAAGTTGGAATTGATTGACCTTCCCCCCCCAAAAAACTTTTTGTTTACATGCACGTGGCGGTGGATCGTGAAGGAGAAATGGCACAGGTAAGGAAAGAAATGCAATTCCCTGGGGAAGTGAGGGCATCTGGGCAGTGGTGTGGCAAGCTCTCCAGCTCCACTGGGAAGGGGCAGCTGGCATTTGTGCTGATGGCAGGATGCCCACCTGCTTCACCACTGTCCCTCCCCAAGCCTCTGGCACTCCACCTGCCAGTTTGTTCGGCGTGGCTGTCCCCACCTCAGCGCCCTTTATGCCGCCGCCCAGCACGGCTGTCCCAGGCTGCAAAGCCTGGTCTGGCATGGGAAGGGCACATGCCTTACCTGCCCCGGTACCATGCCTGGTCCGCCATCACGCTCTTACCCCATGCTTCACCGCATGCAAAGGCCCTGCTCCACCCCTGTGCACTTATGGCCTACTGGTACCGGCAAAAAGTAAGCCCTCCCTGAAAGTAAATCCTAGTGCTTACTTGACTGGGTTTACTTTCGAGGAAATAAGGTAGTAACTGTATTTGCTAAATAACTACAAACGTTTTATTTGTACATGCAATTAATTATTTGCTAAAGTATAAATAACTGCTGAATTAGTAGAATTTTAAAAGCTTTTAATAAAGCCCTTTGATTAATTTTGCATTTTTAATTTTAATTACATTATACTAAAACTTCTTGTATTAAAATTCTCTCTTGAAATCTTTTCATATTTCTAGGTTTTATTCAAGAAGACTACTTGAGAGAATTGTTGACAACAATGGGAGACAGGTTTACAGATGAAGAAGTTGATGAGCTGTTCAGAGAAGCCCCAATTGATAAAAAGGGCAATTTCAATTACATTGAGTTCACACGCATCCTGAAACATGGAGCAAAAGACAAAGATGACTAAAACAGAACTCTTGCCTCTGCATTGCTCTTTAGATCTCATGGTTATCTTCAATGGGGATTTTTCCTGGTAGAACCTGTTGCATGCAGCTAGCTTTACAGCTTTTACCTATCTTGATGTATTTATCTCTACAAGGCCATTCTGGCACATCTTGCACCTGTGTAATAAGGCCAGCAATGGAAATTGTAATTTTGGGGAATTTGGAGGATAAGACCAATGAGTTTGAAGGCCCAGGAAAAATATTCTCTGTTTTTCTGGTTTAGCTGGATTTTTACATTTTGTAATAATGCCATTTTGAAATAAGATTGCTATATCAATAAAATACCTCAAATGCTAGATTGCGAAGTATAAGATGTTTTTTAAGAGTTGACAGTCCAAATTTCATGATTTCTTTTAAGAAAATAGGAAAATGATCTTACGAAACACTAATATCACTATATCACTATTTTATATAGATTCATCTGTATGTAATTTTAATTTTATTCAGGGTAAACATACCCTGCACATATATTTTTTGAGTAGATTGGCCTCGGGCAGGGGTAGGCAACCTCTGCTCTTTTATGACTCGTGGACTTCAACTCCCAGAATTCCTGAGTCAACATGACTCAGGAATTCTGGGAGCTGAAGTCCACGAGTCATAAAAGAGCCGAGGTTGCCTACCCCTGGCCTAGGGAACCATGGCATTACTACTACCATGGATCTCGTTTTTTTACCTACCCTTGTTAAATTCATTATTCTTAAGAAACTTTTATTTTTGACATTGGTGAAAATTTATGGATCATGGTATTCTGGATTCATAAACATAATATAGTTTTTCTCAGTGTGTCACTGTACAATAGAGTCAGAAAAAATGAACTAGGAGTTTAGGAAAGCATAATGCTTTGATTTCTTCCCTAGCTAGTTATCACTGCTTCTATTACACGGATGTTTTTCCCCCCCTTTCCTTTCCTGTATGAGCAATAGCTCCTCTAAGCTTCTGCTTCTAAGAATTTTGGTGTGTGCTGTTGTCCAGCCAGGAATGGAGAAGCATTGCTATCCATCCTGTTTTATAACCTGCTTTAGAGTGCTGTTCCTATCAGAAAAATGCACACAAAAGTAATTTCCATTTTTTCTAAGGACTGTATCCATTTCAGTGGATACGGTCCTTAGAACCTGCAACTCTGTGCAACCTTTTAGTAACCACGCTTGGTATTGTTGGCTAGAAATCACAACACCTCAAATAATGTAAGTTTATTGACAACTCGAAAGAAAGTACAATTGAAAATATGTGGTAAACTGGTTTTCATTTCTCATACTTGCCCCGCCTAAGAAATAATGGTTTTTGGACTAGTGGAGTAGGAATGAGGAGACCTAAATTTTAGTCTACCATGGCCATGGAAAATACAGAAAAGTTAGTCATGAGAAGCATAGAATTAATTCCTGGATTACAAGAATTTATCACATTAATATTTTTAAACTTAATAAGGTACGCTCAGCTTCAAATCAGATCCAATTACACTGTGATTTGGTTATAAGTTATCTCTATGATTATCAGATATGGAATGATGAAGAACAAGGTTCAAATTGTTACTTGCTTGTTACTGTTGATGTTTCCCCTTCCTCATGTAAAGAGATAGCTTATATACAAAGCCCAGCATTGTGTTTTAAGAGTAGGGATACATATTGTGGCACATTTAAAATTAACACAATTATTTGATCATAAATGTTTGCTTGTCAGATCCCAATTTGACAGTTGCATGATGTAAAACAGACACCAATCAATAAATGCATTCATGAGCACACAGAAGGCACAGATGAAACTAATTTACTAAGCTCTTAATTTAATATTTGCAATGCACTTTTTCAGGTCATCCAGATGACAAGCTGATACCATCCTTAAGAGCTGGGCCGTGTTAGACATAATATCTAAAGAAATTCTTCAGAGGCAGTATGATTCTGCATATCCCAAAAGTGGATTAAGGAAGGCAATCAATTTTCTTTCTAATGTTATCAGCTCCCCCAGAATTTTCAGTGCTTGTAGGAAAGAGAAGATTTGAATACATGAAATGTATAAAATATGTGCCTAGGGGGCTTTAATAGCCAATCTTATTCCTGATGCCATGGATATTATGTGATTCCAATTACAAGCCTCTTAATGTTTCAATGTCATGCAGGAGATAATTTTGAAGAGTGGGAACAGAAACTGCAGCTGAAAAGAATCTTTGGGGAGATTTACAATTTTATCACAAAAATTTGAAGTGGGCTGTTGCCACTCGAGAGACAAGAAACAAACTGCCTCAAAATGATAAGCTTCATTGCAATTGAATTGGGTGGATTGTCTTTGCTTATAAGTTCCAGGAAAACATGGCTGTTTTGTGTAGCTCAACATATCTGACAGTCATAATGATAACCCAGCATGTTCACAAACAAAGTCTAACTTTCACAAGGTTGATAATGTGCAATCATTAGCTATCATCAAGCAGACAAAAGAAAACACATTATGTGGACATACTTGCTTTGTAATTCCCTTACAGCTTCCATTCAATTTGGTTAGGCAAGTCAGGCCCTGACAACAGTGCGGGTAGACAAGTTGTATAGGCATGCATGAAGGATTACATATGAATAGGCTGACAGAATAAAGAGAAGTTATTTTTGAAAAGGAAATGCATGCTTGTCAGCACAAGTTATGACAGTGTCTCTTTGGATTAAAGGCTGTTAGTCTAAGTAGAGTTTATTCATTCAGAATCATTCCACCAGGTGGCACTGTATAAATACAGTGATGTCAGAGGCTTAAGGTTCGTTCTGTACCATCAGGATCATCAAAGCAAGCCTTGTATTATTTTCTCATCTGTATATTTTTCATATCAGCTAAAGAACTGCTTCATTTGTATTTGAAAAGAGAAAAGAAAAGCTTGTTAATCTGAATATTGACCACATCCAGTATTAGGGTATACATTCCCTAGGCAGCTGTGAAAAATAATTTGGATCCATCAGTCTTGGGAGATGAGACATCCTAACTGTCCTTCAAGCTTTATGAAGAGCTTATCCTTAGCTTTGACTAAATATATGCTTTGTTGGGAAGAATTCACCATAATATGTACTGGGTCGCACCAGACAGAAATGTTTACTTGTTTCTGCATATGAAGACTCCTTGCCTTCAGGGCTATGGGAAAATAATTAACATTTAAAGATTCCTTATTATCTAGGGATGTTGTGCTAGACATGTGTAAAAAAGCTCATAATCTCAGTAAACTACACATTTTATACCAATTAGAATTTATTTCTGTAAATATTGTCCACTGTTATCATTTCTATTATACCTATAGGATGCAACAATAAATACAATTTAAAAAATAAATCACAAATATTAATGAAAGTAAACTTATCAAATTTAAGATATATGTAAAAAAAGGTCCAGAGCTTTAATTGTATTTTTGATCTTGGCTTTTTAATCTCCTCATTGCAGATGCCCCCTATTTTAGATATGTTCGAATTATGGATTTAAGCCTTAAAATTGTTGTATCTACATTTATTAAAGACATGTTACAACAATTCTTATTCATGCTTATTTAGGAGTATCATTGAATTTTGTACTCTTGGTCAATTTTAGCACATTTAAATTTTATCTGGAATATATGCATTGTGAGGATAAAAGGTACACCAGAATAGTGTTGAGTTTCTTGAAGCATTTACATCAGGGATGCCAAACTGGTGGCCTGCGGGCTGGATGCATCATGCACAGGGCACGCCTACCTGGCTCCAAAAAAGCAAAAAAAGTCACAATATGTCATGATAACTCATGTGACATGACTTATAGATTTTAAGCTATTTTCCTACATAATGTACTATAATAAACATAAATGCAGATTTCTCTCATCTTGAAAGAGAATCAGGACTCCATTTGTAATATCAAATTGAATGGAACTTAATTCTGAATAAGCTAAAAGTCTATAACCCTATGTATTTATTACTTTAATGAATAGCTTTTTTTGTCATAGAATGCACCAGAACAGAGTCCCAGCACCCTTTTTTGACGGATTTTCCAGAGTTGCGTTCTTTTCCTATTGTTGCCCTTCTTTGCTTTTGAAAATGCCCTGCTGGTGATACAGTGTGAGTGGGATCCCCTCTGGGAGATCTAGGAGGAGCCATGAGGCACCAGAGCACCACAGCCAGAGCGTGGCTTGATTGGCTGGGTCGGACCATGTGGTGTGAAAGCCGATGGTGGCAGGGGAGACACATAAACATGGAGGCTGTCTTTCGTGAGAGGGTGAGTGAGCCTTTTGCCTTCCCTTACAGAAAGTGGGGTTTGAGGTTAAAAAGAGGCGAAGCGAGAGGAAAGAAAGGCGGCTGGCGTGGAAGCTTGCCTGACAGCAAAACTTTGCTGTTTTGGTTCTTTGGGTAGTTCAAAGGCTGGGATTTCTACAAAAATCTCTTTTTAGTCTTTTATACTTTATATTCAAACTGTAGAGGGGAAGAATAAGAATAAAGCCCATGTCTTGTGATTTGGATGTATTATTTATATTAATTATGTATTAGTTAGATGTAAAGGTAGACCTACAGTATGAGGTTTAATCAGATCTATTTATTAAATTGGGTTTAACTTAAAGGTAAATTAAAAGTAATCTGTTCACTGACAAAGTTTCAACTTTGTTTCAAGTCAATATCCATATTAAACTCCAAATGTAAATTTTCCACCTTGTTTGATAACTTCTTAAAAATAATTCAATCTTTTACAAGCAACCAAATTTTGTCTTATTGTGCCAATTTCATTCCACATAGAAAGCTGCCATTTCCACTCATTAAACTAAATGGGTATGCCAGTGGTAAATGTCCCAAAATATTAATAACGTGCCTTCTTTTATTTTAAAGCCACACAGTGCATGGTAACATTAACTTACCTTGAACAAAATCCTAGTCTTTTAGATACACTAAAAATTGAAGGTTTTTTTTTTCGAACTACAAAGGTAAACCTTGTGGGGTAAGCAAGGCGGGTTGTATGACGTGTGTGAGTTACGGCACCTTTTTTTTTACACAAGAAAAACAGTGGCTTTAATGAGTTTCAATTCCCTGTAAAATCCCATGAATGAGACACTAAAATCCTAGTCTGGAAGTATCCAGTGATGGCCAAGGAACTGAGGCTTCCAGGATAAATAGTTTTCAACCTGGCCACTTTTATTTTTAGAATATTGCCTGGCATCTATGTCCTTTTATCCGACTTAGATTGGCTTTCCATTAAACATATTACTCTGTCATTTACTTAAGCAATGTTCCACATAAAATCTATTAAAAGGATTGAGAGGAAACGAGCCCCAGCAAGTTGTGCATTCATACCGTCTCACCCTTTTCCAGGAAAGGAGATCCTGTGAGTTTACACAACAGTAGTTTTTTGGGAAGCATGCTTGGCCCTTTTGCTTTCAGACATACTTCCAAATGTCCATGGCATGGAAGTGTTTTCAGAAGGCTATAGTTCCAAACATGTGCACGTGTACTATGCAGCTACGTTACCTGGGGGGAGAGAGGCTGCGTAGGATCCAACAGGAGCCAAACTCGAGCGAAGGAAAGTACAGGTAGTTCTCAGCTTATGACCACAATTGAATTCAAAATTTATGTTGCTAAATGAGAAATTTGTTGAGTTTTGCCCCATTTTATGACTTTTCTAGCCACATTTCTTAAGCAAATCACCGGAGTTGTTAAATTAGTAACATGGTTGTTAAGTGAATCCATTGACTTTATCAGGTTGCAAAAGGGGATTACATGACCCCAGGACACTGCAAGTCATAAATGTGAGTCAGTTGTCAAGCATCCGAATGTAAATCACATGACCATGAGGATGCTGCAATGGTCATAGGTGTGAAAAATGGTCATAAGTCACTTTTTTCAGTGCCGATGTAACTTCGGTCATTAAGCTTATTGTTGTAAGTGGAGGACTACCTGTACCCATTCTCAAGCACTCCCTTCCTGGTCTCGAGCTGAGTCATGCCAACATTTAGGGCAATAGATCTGTGTAGCCCAGGGGTAGGCAACCTTGGCTCTTTTATGACTCGTGGACTTCAACTCCCAGAATTCCTGAGCCAGCATGGCTGGCTCAGGAATTCTGGGAGTTGAAGTCCACGAGTCATAAAAGAGCCAAGGTTGCCTACCCCTGGTGTAGCCGAAAGGCGATCCTCTGCTTCCCGGAACAAGGAAGTCAACCTCATAGGAAGGTGGAAAAGTCAGGCGAACAGGGATTTCCTCCCAAAGGCGCCGCGTCCTCATCGCCAGTCACCGCATTGGCTGCGAGCGAGACTGCCAGGATGGCAAAGCAACCGCTTGGCGACGCTTTGGCGCGCTCAGCCCGGATGTGAGGTGTTCCTGACTCAGCTTCGGTCACCAATTGCAGCCCATCGCCGAAAGCAGGGGTAGGCAACCTCGGCTCTTTTATGACTCATGGACTTCAACTCCCAGAATTCCTGAGCCAGCCAAGCTGGCTCAGGAATTCTGGGAGTTGAAGTCCATGAGTCATAAAAGAGCCGAGGTTGCCTACCCCTGGCCGAAAGCGACCCCGGGGCTTCAGGCAAGAAGGCGCTGTAAAGATCGAGCCGCCTCCGCTGTGCCGGGCAGCTCTTTCGCAAGCGCAAGTCCAGCAGACGAGAGCCTTGCGGGGTGGGGGGGGGGAGAGAGAGACGGAGAAAAAGGCGCGCAACGGCAAGGCGACACTGCGAGAAAAGACCGGCGCCTTCGCCTTGTTATATATAGTCTTGATTTCAGAGGAACGAAACGCAAGCCTCGATGGTGGAAAGAACGGATGTCGATCAGAGTTTTAGGTCCCTTCTGAAATGTGAAGGAAGGCTTGGGGTCACACAACGTCATTCTTACTATACTCTAGCGTGCCTCCTCGGAATTCCGCTCAGTCTTGAGGATCAGCTGAGCGATTCCGTCATTAATGATGACACGGCAGATCTGCAAAAGCTTCTCAGAAACACTTTGAGAGGGAGGCGTTAATTTATTCCTTGGGCCCGATAACGGCTTTCGGTCCAGATAATATGCAAAAGAGACGGGAGAAGTTTTTTTTTTTAAAAAAAGTTCACCCAGGAGGGCAACTGCAGAAGATTAGTGCCTTAGGACGATCCTAAGGGGGGGGGGGAGGAGGGTGGACTAGAAGACCTCCAAGGTCCCTTCCAGTTTTATTCTATTCTATTCCTACCCCCTAACCCCACCCACCCCCGGTTTGCCATACTGTATCTAACTACACGAACTGGCGCGCTGCTAAGTTATTTAAAGGAAACGACGAGGCTTCGGTAGCAACGTGGTCAATCACTTACTACCTTTGTGTACTGAGGACTGGAGTAGTTCGAGCATAAACACGATTCCTCCCGGAGCTCCCATTCCCCCCGCCCTTCCGGAAGTGAACCCACGTGGTTCTCTGAAGGCCCCGTCGTCTGCGGCTCCGTCAGCTGGCGGTTCAGTGGCTGGAAGAGCTTGTGGCTCCTTTCTATTAAGGCGTCTCTTGTTCGACTGCCCTATGCTTGTTGGTTGTTGGTAATTACTGCATGACATTCACATTTAGTCATGATGACTGTGCTCATTCAATTCAGGATTACGCGACGAGCTAACGCTTGAGCAAGAGGGTGCTTTCCCCGCCCGTTTCATCCCAGATGAGGAGAAGCCTCTTCTTACAAGGAAGAAAAAGGAAGACTTCTCTGTCCTTGGCAGCCCACTCATAAGTCCCTAAATTCCAGCTCCGGGTGGCCTGACGGAAGGGGTCGGTGAGGTCTCATTCGGACGCCGTAACGTCCGAGTCACGCTGCTAGGATAGCCCAGAGGGAAATACAGTAAATGCGTTACGCACATGTTTATTCAGTGAATCAAACCGTGAGACCAAAAAAAAAAAAAAAAGAGAGGTCGCGGGAGCCGAACACCCACCCCTCTCCCTTAAAATGCCATGTTTAAAATATATGAAGCCATTAGCAGAAGCGGAGTGGTGGGAAGATATTGTCATTGCGGGATCGGCGAATTTCCCTCCGTGTAAATTGGAACTGACGTAATGTTTTCTCCCTCCCCCCCCCCCGACTCCCCTTCTCCAACTTCGCCGTCTGAACGAACCGCACGGTTCAGGCAACGGTCTGATTCTCGCGGTACTTAAACACCCCCCCCCCCCCCCCCACACACACACCTCCTGTCCCGAGTTAAGCCAAACACGCTTCATCTTGTAGCTGGGCTCTTTTATAAGTTAGCACAGCGTTTCCCAACCTTAGGAACTTGAAGATGCGTGGACTTCAACTCCCAGAATTCCCCAGCCAGCTATGCTGGCTGGGGAATTCTGGGAGTTGAAGTCCACGCATCTTCAAGTTCCTAAGGTTGGGAAACACTGAGTTAGCAGATCACGTGTATCCCAAAGCGCGGCGAAGTAGATCCCAGCAGATTTGGGATAGGATTGAGGATGGGATGGTGGTAGGGGTTTTTATAAGAATCGCCGTTTCTCCCCCTCCTCCTCCCCTCCCCCCCCAGTAAACTCGCGGAAAGGATTTGAGGGGTTTGTTCAACCCAGCAACGAGTTATTCGAAGCGGGAGCTGCATCGATCTCGGAGGAAGCGGAAGGGGAACAAGATTTGAGCCACCTGGCCGCTACGTGCGCGGCTGAAAAGGGGAAAAAACAAACAAACTCGCTCTCTCTCCGGCGGGCCAGGGAGCGGCTGGTGGCTCCACCAATGGAGAGAGGCCGCCAACCTGACTGTCGTAATCCAAGAAGTGGCGCCTGAGGAGATTCCTCAAGCGGGCCCGCAAGGCTATTGACGCAAACTTTCTCAACGGTGTTTATAAGCGCTTCAGGCAGAGAAAACCCGGCGCCTGAAGCATTTTATATTCTCTCTTCCTTCCACTCCGCCCCCCCCACACCCTCCCGACGATTTCCCCTTTTCCTATTTTCCCGTTTTTGTTCAATTAGCGACCCTTAGGACTGCTTAGGAAGCGAAGCACTGAGGTTTCCCCCTCGCCTCCCCACGTTCACGCTGCGTCTCGGGAAGAGCTGCTCTACCTCCTCTTCGGTTTAGCGCCGGTGTTTGACAAGTCTTGCCCTCCCTTCCTCCCCCTCCCCAAAAGCCGTTAGCCAGCCAGCCAGCCAGCCGGCCAGCCTGCAGGAGGGGAGGGGAGGGGCAGCTCTGGCTCCTCTCCCGCTTAGTCAGGGCCGGGAGGTGGGGGAGGGCACACCTCGTGGCGGAGGCGGCAGCAGCAGTTTGTGCCAAGCACCAGTTGAAGAACAAAGAAGGAAGAAGCGGCGAGAAGGGCCACTCTCAAGTTACTTTCTGCACCAGCCAGCCCCGTCCATCCCGCGCGTCAGACGCTGCCTTTGCAAAAAGACTGCTTGGAGGCTGCCTTCTCTCCTCCGCTCTTTTTTTTTTTCCTCCCCCACCCCCGTTTTTCTTTTTTCTTTTCTTTTTTCCAAAGTTTCTTTCGGCTTTTTTTCCTCCCTTCTTCGCAATAAAAGGAGGGCGGGCGGGCGGGGGGGGGGAGAGAAATCTTCCACGAGAAGGCGGGAAGGCACCGAAATGAAAACTCAGAAAAGTAAGTAGGTTTGTCCTGCTCTGAGGCGTCTTTCTCTCTCTCTCTCTCTCTCTCACTCTCTCTCGGCTTCTCCAGCGGCTCCAAGTGAAAAAAGAAGAAAGGGGAAAAAAACAACAACAAGGAGCCCTCGCTTGCCTACCTCGTGGCGTTGCTAAACAATTGTCAGGCAGAGTTGTGTTGCGTGGGGCGTACGCAACTCTTTTTTTTTTTAAAGAGAGTACGGTGCTGTGGAAGAGATTGGGACTTCTGCCTCTCCATTTCTTTGAAAAAGCCGGGCCTTTTGGTAACAGCTTTAGCACGAAGTTGAGGGGGTGGGGGGGTGGGGGTGGGCAGGTGAGGGGGCTTCCCCCTTCGGACAAAACATGAGCTGCTGGCGCCCTGTCAAACAACAAAGTCTCCCCACGGCCTGGTTTGTTTGTCCGAACCAAAGTTTTCTCTCCCCGACCCGCTGACGGCTCTTTCTCGAAGCCTGCTTCTTTCACCTTTTCTGTTCCCTTCTTCTGTGAAAAGCGCGAGCTTGACTGAGCAAGGCGGCATCCGAAAACGAATTCTTAGACCAGCGTTTTCCAACCTTAGGAACTTGAAGATGCGTGGACTTCAACTCCCAGAATTCCCCAGCCAGCGTAGCTGGCTGGGGAATTCTGGGAGTTGAAGTCCACGCATCTTCAAGTTCCTAAGGTTGGGAAATGCTGTCTTAGACTAGCAACAGCGTGTGCTCGAAGTAGTTTCTTTGTTTGCGCTTGTCGCGTAGGGAGGGGGCAGAGGGGCGGGGGTGGAGCCTCGGCAAAAAATCGGTTAAGAAAGCCTGGAGAGCGGATCTCCCACGCTTAAGACTCTGGACGTGTTAAAAAAAAAAAGAAAGAAAGTGAAGCTTATATTTTAAGAGGGCACAAAAGCAAGTTTATAGGCTGTTTCCAGATGCAAGCCTGGGCTGCTACCCAAGATAATTGAGACATCACTTTGGGGGAAAAAACAACAACCCGGAGAGGGTGAAATGTCTTGTAGGCATTGCTGTTTGGGTGAATTTAGCAGCACAGTCTCTTGTTCACGTTTTTTTTTGTAATTTGCCCCAGTGAGTTAGAGTTTCTTTACCTGTGTGGACTACCTGTAGTTTATGTTACAATAGTTAGCTGCACGTACACACTGAAAAAAAAGAAAGAAAAGTCAGTGGCTTAGGTAGTTAAATGGAGAGACACAATGTAACTCCTGTTTTAACGATTCAGGCTTTGTGTGTGGTTGTGCAACTTATTTTTGCTTTTGAGATGCATCTAAAACTTTTCATGCAACTGTTCTTGTGTAGCGACATGTAACTATGAAATATAAAAAGGAACCTGAGCTAACAAGTTAGTTAGAATCATTAAATGGTAACAGTATGTGCTCCAACAATACCATGGCCTACCTCTGAAGTTAAAGACAAATAGAATTGCTTTTGAACTTTGTAACAAAACTATTTGTAACATTATTGGACAAAAAAAAATCCAGACTGGATAATTTGTATAGTTCTTTTTGTAACTGCTGCTGTGCTCTCTTTATTTTGAACAAATAAAGGGGGGGGGGTGAGCTGATTTCCTTCCTGCTGATCCATTGTTCCAAGATTTTGGGGAGGGGGAGGGGTGGATGTGAGATGCTCTGTTTTGTGCATGTGTGTTTAAATCTGGAGCTTCTGTCTTGTCAACTTTAATCATGCTGCCTGTTCCATAGGGCCAGACAGTGTTTAATAAAAACTTTCAACACATTAAGTGCATGAAAGAAAGTGGAAGGAGTTGAGGAGTGGAAGAATTGATCAAAAAGAGCATGAGGAAAAGTTTTTAGGTACATGGAATATAAAAGAGATCAGAACAAAAACATTTTGAAAAGTTGGATGGTTGATGGTACTTGTGGTGTAGAGTAAAATTTTATTTGTGCTGTAATCTAAAGATTTGTACAATTTTATATGAATGTATTTTTTCTATTGGTGGTGTAAGTTTCTGTGGTCTGAGAAATATGCATAGGGTTAAAAATATTAAAGGTAGGATAGATGAGTTAGTAGACTTCAAATTTCACTGACCAGTGAAAGTGTTCTTAAAACATCTATTAACTGCACAGTATACTATACTTATGTATGCTTACACAAATTGTGATAAATCTGGCGTTAACCATTGTTTTGTGAAAGCACACACTGAGTTACATGTGACTAAACTTTAGCATAATGATTATGTGTATCTCTGGGATTTATTTCCTCTTACTTCATGTCTAAAAATTTCCTTTGTCACTACAACTTGGGATCTATTTTTTTGCCTATGCTAAAAGTTTTCTATTTTAAAATATGGTGAGATTTCATTCTGTAATGAAAAACATGTTGATTTTTGAAGAACTATATTCCTATTCAAATCTCTAAACTATCTTTTCTAACTTTTAAAGAGTTAGATACACATCCTTTCTACAATAAAGATCACAGATAGGATGCTATAAATTTCTGGCCAAAATGACCCTGAAAGGATTATATGCTTGTAATTATTAGAAAGTCAGTTCTAGGGAAGTTCTTATTTTTTTCAAGTAATATTTATTATCTTAGCAGATAATAACTTTTGTGTCAGTCTCAAGTCTGCTATTTTTCTTTGTAATTTTGTCTTTCTTGCATTGAAAGAGTCAATACCACATGTGTACTTAAAGTTTTCAAATTAGGAATAATTTAAAGCTTGTATTTTTAAATTCTGTTTTCTGGAAAATTACTGAGCTGCTCTGGAAAACAGCTTGAAAAGAGTTTCACACACAAAGAGATTTGTGGAGAAAGCAGTTTTGTACATTGTTTATGGCACAAAGTGAACTTATGTGATATAAGGCATTTTGAAAATTTATCAAAGCAGCTGGTATGTACCACTTTCCCATGTAATATTCCCCCCCAATAGTCCCACTATTTCATAAGGTTAAATTTTTCAGTAGGTTTGTCATTTCCTTAATATCCAAAAATCAAGGAATTAATTAATATTTTACCCATGCATGGTTTACAGATGTGGCCATGGCTTAAGGAATAATTTCATGTTAACTTTTTGGCAAATAATTTAAATAATTTACACATAAAAGATATTTTTCCTTGTTTAAATATATTTAGACAAGCTGTCATACTGTACATGTCTTTAAAGGACTTTTTCAAATTGAGTCCTGCACTATGAGATGAAAATCAACTGTGCCCGTAAACTTTGGACAAAGTGACCTTATAATGTACCTGCCAATTATAACTCTGGTTTTGGGTTTCTTTTGTTAGACAAATAGTATTGTTAAAACTATTGTCTCCAGAAGAATAAATGACTACTGAACATTAAAGTTATTTCAACAACACAGACAAAACTTGTGTGTGTGTGTGTGTGTGTGTATACACACACACACATTAGTATGTTGTCCAATGTTAAATTGGTGTTAGCTAAATATTTCTCAGTCCTCAGATGAATTTGAAATAAGCTATTTTTTAACACTGAAATTGGTGCTTTGGTTACATTATGACCAAGTAAGTCATGTGAAAATTGTAAAAATTGTAATCTGCTGTGTTAAAACAGCAAATTAATATTTCTCCCTGCAAGAATTCTGTAAAGAAACAAATAACAAAGCATTGAAACAGGCAGCCGAGTCAGACCACCTTTTAACTGTTCCTTGTTAAAACAGGAAATGCAGAGCACAGACTGATTACAGGCTAGCTTTGGTTTTCTCTTGTTAGTAATCAGCACAAATGCTCCAATGTAAACACTGCCATGGCAGCACCAATGTGGCCTTTGCTCTAATAAAAAAAAAATCAGCTAGACTACTTTGCATCTAATGCTCCCTGTAGTTTCCTGTTAACTGCAGCTTCTGCACAAATTCAGGGTCTCCTTCCCGGCAGTTCAAAGAGTTAGTGCTTCTTTATTGAAATCTCATTCTCTTTCTCTCTCCCCCCCCCAAAAAAAAGTTGCATAGCATTTTTCTCCTGTTTAGCCTAAACCTGTTTTGTATCATTAACCTCTTAGCAGAGGGAACATGTCACAATAAGTAAGCAGATCAAAGGGCACTCAGTATTGCAGGTTTGTTCTTGCTTTAATTTTTATTTATATTTCTTTCAGGAGCTTTACTGGTTCTTCTTTTTTATGTTTATAGGATGAGGAGATCAACTTTTGTATTTTGTTTTGAAGGGACCAGAATAAATTTTCTAGCTTTTGAACACTTTTTATTTCAAGTTTCAAACTTGTTTGTTTCTTTTTCTTTACTTTTAAGGCAATCTTCTGTTCTAGGTAGCTGAAATAGTTTGGCTTGATTGCTTTTCTCAGCATTTAGGGGTCAATCTTCTGTAATATACTAGGATCCATTGATTTGCTTTTTATTACATCCCTGAATGAATTCCCATTTTTTGTCTGTGTATGGAAAGAGCAATGACTAAAGGTCCATGAATCAGACTGTTATGGAAAGAAGGGTCTTCCATTCTGTTGACACATTACTATGGTTTCTATAAGGTATAAACTACCTTTTTATATTACTTTCTGCTATCAAAAGTTTTAGCAAATAAAAATATACTACCGGTATCAGACTGAAACCTAGGCTATTTATTGCTGGAAGCACACTGGTGGAAAAAAAAAATCTGGCCTTGTACAGTTCAAACCCTGATTGAATGCCTCCCCCTTTTACATTTGTTCCATTCATGGGAAGACCTCTGTCACAAAATCCTCAATTGAAAGAGACCATATGAATGTGTAACGTATTATAAATTATATCAAACACAATGAAAAGAGACCCCATTTTTCATATATTATGGTCACATGATGCATTGGATCACAAACTGGCTAACCACAAGCCTGTTGGATGAACCCAGATCTTGTGTCTAGATACACTGTGTGATCTCAGAAATGTTGATTAGTTAATTAAACCAGGTTTAAATCAGCAATGGTTAAGAAAGTTTTGTAAACATCACCACACCCCCTTACTTAATATACTAGATAAATATCTGGAAATGCAAATAAACCAATCCGCATCTACAGCAAATGTCTGGGGCCTTTCCCTTTGCTTTCCACCTTGTCACCACCCCCTTCTCAGCTGGTGGTTCATTTATGTTTCAGGACACCTTGTTAATCTCTGTATTCTGTTCAGGATAAATGGTCCAACAGTTAGCTTTATCATTGTATTTAGAGAACACTGACCCATTGTATTGTAATCACCTGGTTTACTGACACTAGTGACACAGCATGACCAAAATTAGATCTTGAGCCCTGATACAATTGAACACCAGAAATCTCATTCTTAGCCCTGCACATGATCTGTTATGCTGATGTTGGTAGATACAAATGCATTTCTTATTTACCTTGAAAACTTACAATTTTTATTGAACAGTATCTCTTAAAAGGTATAATAACAAATTGGGTTACCAGAGTTTATGTTCATAAATAACCCTGGAAGTTACTAGTAAAAAAGTATCCACCAATAAACATTGAGCACCATCTTCCCATCAATGTATTTTATGCTTAAGAAAGCCCCAGCTTTTATCCCTTACCATCAGACATTCTGAAAAGATACAGGACCATTGCTAGAACAAGCAAAGCACAGAAAGCGTGCAGAATGTGGCTTCTGGAACGATATCCAATCCTTTAATTGCAGCTCCAGTCTAGTTCATGTGACTGGAATGGAGGATGGAAAGGATTTAGAATGGAGGTGATAATAACCTAATTCCTTGCCTAACTGCTTCTTCCGTTAGGGATGCATTGGAATAAGTTTTCTGTATTTATTTATTTTTTAATCCACAGCTCTCAGCCTGATGTGGTCCAATTTGAAAAGTAATCTTTCTTTTGCCAGCTCTAGAACAAATTTGATTAGTTTTCATATTTATACTGGGGGATAAATTACATAATTTATTTTTAGTGTTACTTTGGAACAAGAAAGAATAAAGGGTGGCGGTGCAAAAGAAGAACAATCAAGCCCTTCTCACAAGAGGTTGTTGAATTAATTAAACCGTTAGTAATAGTTGTATTTACTAGTTTGAGAAAATAACATCACTAGATCAGTATTCAGAGGGACGAGCTGTTTTGCTCTGTTATTCTATTGGAAAGAACAGGTCTTGATTGTAGCTGCCATTGTCAAGAGACTGAACTATTTTCTTGATGTGTTTCAATATATAGGATGAAAATTTCTGTGTTCATGGAAACGGAGTTATGATCAGAAGTTATAATCATTTCCCCTTTTTATCCAATCCAAAATATACCGAGTTCTTCTTATAATAAAACCTGTTATCACTGTTAAAGAAGTGCTAAAAGAATAATTGAACTATAGGTAGTCCTTGCTTACCAACTGCCTCATTCAGCAACCATCCAAAGTTACAGTGGTGCTGAAAAAAATAACTTTACAACCAGTGTCCACATTTATGACTTTCACAGTGACTTTCAGCCATGTGATTGCAGTTATAGTTACTGTGTATTGTCCTGTGCCTGACCTGTTGGTCTCTCCCAGTATTGCAGTGGAAAGATTGGGGAGGAAACCTTACAAGAAAGAAAGAAGGTACACAGTGGGGGGGGGGATACACCAGGCCATTTGTTCAGTACGCTCATGGTTGCCAAGGCCAGCATCTTGCTTTCTATGTGTATTCCCCAATACTCTCTTGTAATGCCTTCCTCTCTATTGAATGTAAATTACATTCAATTGAAACATTAATTTCCTTCTTGCTAATTATATGAGCATCCCCCAGAGCTTGGGAAGTGGTTAGGAGGCAAGCAAAGTCAAAAGTTGTATCTTGTCAGTTTCAATCCAGCTATCCCAGCACTTAGTGGGGTGAGCATTTCAAAGGACTGGGGAGTGGGAGAATGGATAGCACAGTTGTGGTCATATAAGTTCTCACTTAGTAACTGCCTCACTTAGCAATGGGGTTGCTGGTCCCAATTATGTTTGCTAAATGAGGACTATCTGTAGTCCCTATAGAAAGGTTAGACCAAAAACTTCATTCTAATGTAGACAACCACCTTTCTTGAGGACTTCAGAGAGAAGATGAAGGAAATGTGGATATCATTCTGAGGCATAATTTATCATTTTCTCACGATTTTTTTCTCAGTACATTAGTGCTAAATGCTAATTTGCAAGTACAGTTGTAGAAGTAGGATTGATATTTCTATTCCTAAAAGAGATTGTGATACTCCATGAAAAATGTTAACTGTTTTGTGTGAAGTCTCATATCGAGCTATTATTGGGCTTAATTTTAGTATGTCTTCTAATTACCAAGTTATTATTCTTAGATGACTTAATGTTAGAATATTCATATAAAGTTGGTGTAATGAAGAGCAGCAGTTTAAAAAGGTCAACTGTGAATGGGAAACAGCTGATGTTCCAGAAAAAAATTGTGAATTAATTAAATAACCACAATTTAGTGCTCTAAGTGAATTAGCTCTGAAAAACTGTTCTAAGTTAGTAAAAAGTGGTAGAGTTGGTTTTGAAGAAAATTGGCCAGATGCATATCCACATTGTTGGTGTGGTTCTCCAAATACAGCAAATCATTGCATGTATACAGACAGATACCCAAGTTGTCCAGATTTTCAGAATGAAAGATACTAGGACTTTTTGCCTAATCCTCATCGCTGCATATTACCACATTTTATTGCAAAAGGACGGTGATAACGTGTTTGAGTAGAGAAATGCAGAATTAGAAGAGGTAGCATCACACCTGCCTTTTCATGTGCATCGTAGGTGCTGCTGCAGTATCAGGCAGTGAGACGGAAGATGATGATAGCATGCATGTCCCCTTGGATCTCTCTTCTTCTGCCTGCTCAGTCAAGAGGAGGAGACGGGGTAACTTGCCCAAAGAATCGGTGCAGATTCTTCGGGACTGGCTGTATGAGCACCGTTACAATGCTTATCCTTCTGAACAAGAGAAAGCACTATTGTCAAGACAGACGCACCTTTCCACACTGCAGGTATGTAAGCGTGTCCTAGCGAAGCTTAAGGCAATAATGACAAGTTCGTCTGCCTGATGAATAGTATGTATTTTGCTTTTAAGAAAATTAACATTCAGTGTTCTATTGACTACTAGCTTCCACTTTACTTAAAAAAATGTCTTGATGTTTGATTGACAAAGGTGCTATTTCAGCCTGGGTTTTGCTGTAAGACCCACAAGGTTCATAGCTTAAGTGGTATGGATGCTTCCTTACCCAGGACTAACCTTTTGGCCAGTGCCTAAAATAAGTATGAATGTTCAGTGCCCATCTGTGCCTTTTATTAGGGCAATTTAAGCTTCCAACTTGATGAGAAATCTTGATTTACGTGAGCAGTAACAGTGATGGAAAGAATGTAATTTCAGTTTTTCCAATCTTCTGGATGGAGTACCTTTGAAACTCAGTGCCCTTTCTTACTGAAATACTTCTTTCTGGATAATTAGAAATCAGTTCATGTCTAATTGTCAGCACTCTGATTTACCTAAGAAAGCAAATGGTTGGTTTTTGTTCCAAATTCTGAAAAAAAGTGTACAATTCTGAGTATGTAAATTATACTCCTTTTGTCTGTGGGATTTTAAACACAATTTTCTTCGAATCCATTAACTGCCTGATTTATTTTTTAAAATATTACATGTGTCAGTTCAGCCTATTTCATGGGCTTTATTGTAAATCTCGTTTTGCCATGTTGGCTCAGTAATTGGTATTATTTCTTTGTAGGTATCCCACACATTTTCTTTGTAAGGAGAAACAGTTCTTGTGCACTAAACAAAAAAGGACTGTTGGACTTTCTTTTATTGCCCAGGAAACTGGCTTGATACTCAAACAAGGGTAAACTTGGTGAGGTAATCCCTCTTTTGCCTGTTGACATAGTCAATTGAACAAGGCAAATCAGTAACTCCTTTAGGGAGGAGTCACTGTTTCAGAGGAAAATATTTTCCTGTTGTTAATTAACCTAACTGTAATGAATTGGATTACTCTTTGTTCATTACATATATTCAGACTTAAAACCAAACTTAAGGCTTTACCCAATGCAATATTTGGGTTTTCTGCTGAGAGGAAGGGCTGGCCAAACCAAGAAAGACTCTCTTTAGGGTGTGTCAAAACTTGTTTGCCAGCCTTTTTTTTTTTTTGATTAGGTTCAGGAATCTAGCTTGAAGGGATTCAGGCATTTAGCTGAACTGCTTTTATGCAAGATATAATTGGAATTGAATGAAAGCAAGAATGAAAATGTCATTGTATTCTCAGGTCTGCAACTGGTTCATCAATGCACGGCGCAGGCTTTTGCCTGACATGTTGAGGAAGGATGGGAAGGATCCAAATCAATTTACTATCTCACGAAGAGGGACCAAGATAATTGAGGGCCACCCAGCGGAATTTTCCAGCTCAAAAAACTGCATTCCCCTGATTGAGAGCTCCTTTCTCTCTTCTAGCCCAGGATCAAACAAGACTTGTAATGCTTCTTCTCCTGGATCTCTCCTGGCTCGTCCCTCGGTAATTTGTCATACCACCGTAACTGCACTGAAAGATGTCCCTTTCCATTTCAATCAGCTCATTGGTACAGGCCAGACCACAGATGATCTTCAGTGGGCTTCATCTACCAGCTTTACAGACAACTGTCTCCTATTGCACGAGGATAAGTTGGGACCTAGTTCAAATGCACAAAGTGGGCTTTTCAACACTCCTCCTCCAACTCCCCCAGATCTCAATCAGGACTTCAGTGGATTTCAGCTCCTGGTGGATGTTGCACTGAAACAGGCAGCAGAGATGGAATTGCAGGCAAAACTCATGGCATAAATTGTTCTTCATATTTTCTCCCCCCCCAAACAGGGATGTAATAGAAAGATGTGGCCATTCTTTCAATGATATCAAGGATTTAACTGCATTATTTGTTCTAATTAATCTTATTTGCACAAGGGATTGCTGAAATGAAGCTTCCTATCCCTGTAATGGTCTTCAGTGGATTCCAGTCATTCCAGGAATTATAAACTTAAAGCTACTGTAGAAGCAAATTCCTCCTTTTAAAGTTTCTTAGTAGGGGTTTTTTTTTCATAATGTGAGATAGTTCCCAAGATCATGTGATTTTGTTTTGTTTTGTTTTCATTATTTGTCTCTTTCAGACTGTGCAATATTTAGTTACAAGATTAGTATTCATATCATTCCCATGTGGAACAAAATATACCAACAGGCTGTCTTTAAAAAAATTCAGATTTTAAAATGTTTGGATTTGAATGATTATACTTTTTAATGATATAATAAAATATTTTCTTTAATAGTTGATTTACACTGAGTATTTTGTTGAACTAGTGTTTCAAAATGTAGCAAATTTGTAACATGGAGACATTCAGTTATTCTAACACTATTTTTTTTTAAAAAAAATACTACTACTGATTATAAGTTGCTGGCAATGAAACATGCTGTTAGATTTATATGAGCTTAATATATTTCCTTTGGTACAGTTTTTGGCATATTCTTGCTTGTAGACAGTTCTGTTTAAACAAGTAAGCATTTAAATGCAAGCTCCTTGTTTATTTAAAAATAAGTGATTCCATTGTCTTATTGATTAATCACTGGTTATTTCAGTATGGTTTGTTAAGATTGTTTTCCAAAATGCCTTATAAGAAATCCATATTTATCTGAAAACTGAATTTAAAATGGCCCTGCCCCAAAGGATTATTAAACACATAATTTTTCCCATTGTCTAGGGATATTAGCCATTCTCAAGTGGGACCTGGATTTTCGCCTCCAAATACACGCAGATGGTCACAGGTTAAATCTGGTGTTTATTTCAGAGTGCAGCAATGTGATCTGAAAATGGACAATTGGTTTTCATGCCTCTCACCATCATGTTTAATCTCTGCAGAAATGTTGAAATAATCCACTCAAGGTCTGTTTGGGCTTTTGGGATTGCTTGAGTATTTCCCCTGTCAGCTTTCTTGCATGTCTCACTAATCTCTGGAACATGAAAATGGTGAGGAAGTTTAATGGAATTTTTCCAAATTTCTCTCTTCCATTGCAGGATCTAGCAAGTTCCTTGATTCTTTCTGTAGAGGAACTGCAGAAGATGAAACAAATGCAGAGATGGTGGAAAGTGATGGTGGAAAAAAATATGCACCTAACCAATCACAGTTTTATCTCTGTTTGGGAGTATACCATAACAAATAGGACAGCCATTTCACTGCCCTTACTATATCTGCAGACTTGCACCAGTTTAAGGATACCCATTCCCATTTGGGAAAAAATAGTGAAGATACTGTTGGTGTCATGAAGCTACACTTACAACTTTGTTTATAGATAAAATATTGCACATTTGCTTCAGGCTTGGTAGAGTCTGTCAACAAGTCCAAGGCAATGTCTTGCAAGAAGATCTGACTTGGATTGAGCAAGATCAGTCAATGTGTATTGAGCCATTTATTACATGAATTTTCCCACATTGTTTCCTGTTTGTGGTTGGATTCGGGAGGTGATCACTGCTTTGTTAAGGGAGTAGGAAGTTCTAGTCATCTTGAGGAAAGTAATGGTATGCCTTCTTCTAAAGCCAGTTTTCAACCCAGACACTTAGGACAACTATTAACTAATTTCTAATTTTGCCTTTTAAAGGAAAATTTTGGAAAAGGCAATTAGAATCTAAACAGAATTCTAAAGAAACAAATTTTCTCGACTTCTTGCAGTTGAAATTCAGGCCTGGGCATGGGATGAAAATTGCATTAGTTGTCCTTGTGTATTACCTTTGTTTGATCAGAGTGCAATGTGTCCCTCCTGATACTTTCTGGATGTATGCTAAGATTTGAACTTTGAGATAAAATTCTGCAATGATTCTGTTCCTATCTAACTGAGCAGTTCCAGTTGGTGTATGGGGAGAAATAGTCATCTTGCCACAAAGACTTATCCTTTTCCTTATGCTATTTAATAACCCCCTGAAGCTGCTGGAGGAAATGATTACGGTAGTTTGGGATGCAGTAGCATCTGTATATTGAAAATCAGTTAAACATCATTACCCCAAGTATGGCTGTCTGTGTCCCAGTCTAAAGCCTGGATTCTTAAGCATCTAGATGGGTCAAATCAAGCTTAAATTGCATCTCTTCAGGACTGGTACTGTTTGTTGATGTTTCATTGGCCTGATCCCAATTCCAATTCCTAATAGGGTCATGCTCTTCTATTGGAGCAAATCCATGTTTTGGAGGCCCTTCTGATTCATGACACTTCCTGGAACATTAGATATAGGCTGTGGCCTGGAAGGTCTTTGCATTAATTTCAATTCTTTTTGAACTGGGATTCCCTGGCTAAAGTTAATCATGCCTTTGGCATACTCCACTCTAGGACAATATATGCAGGTCTTGGGGCTGCTTTTAAGATGGCTTGGAAATTTCAGCTGATTTAATAACCAGAAGCCCATGAGTTAAACAAGTGGTGTTATTACGGTGTTGGTGTTTTCTTGTGGGTTAAAAGCAAAGTGCTGGTTATAACCTAATGCTGTGGCAGGTACTCACCCTACAGGAGATGAGGAAAAAGAGCACTCAGCAACAACACTTCTCAGAGAAAGCTTTGCCCCTTGGTGTACTTTATTTGCAGAGGTGAGGAATGCATCCTATTAAGAAAGCTTTGAAAACTTTCCTATTATACAAAGCATGTGGGCACTGATAGTCTTAGGGCTGCCTTAGATTACCTAGATTCGTTACTTTTTTATTGGCTGCTGTTACTCTAAACTGCTGCAAATCCTTGTGTAAGTAGGCAGTCTAGAAATGTTACATGTTACATCATTTGAATGAAGATATTTATTATGTGTGTGGTATCTCTTTCTTTCCTCCTCCCCGATGGATGAATATGGTGGGAATGAGACTTTTGTATATAGACACTAACACCATACCTGCATTTATATTCCTGATTTAGGAGCTTAAATATAGGATTCTGATATCTTTGTAGCAATCAGATGTTAAAGCATATAGATAACTCCCTAGCCAGCTGAATATGCATATAAACACATGGATAGATGTTCAGTGATGTGTGAATATCACCAGACTTCATTTACAATATTTACAAATGCTGTTTCTTCCCCAGAAAATTAAGAATTTGTGACCTAATTAAAAATAACAATTTTGAGTTATCGCCCACAAATATATTGAATTAAATTCTGAATAATTTATACAGAATTATATAATTCCTTTAAAGAGAATTTCCCACTCAAATGGAATTCGAAAGCAATATTACAATGTAGGCTAGGGTCATCTCATTGAATACATGCACTTTAAAGTATCCCTTCAAGTGGCAGCAATTTGGATATAGCTAGAAGGAAGAGGACAATACTAAATTACGGTACTTTCTCCTAATGTTCTCCCACTTGAAATGTTCTCCACTAAAATATTCCTCTACAGGTATTTCAAATACATTTTTTCTGACAGAAATGCCTTTATTCTAAACATAGTTGTAGTGAAAAGCACAAGTTTCCAAGTTTCACCAAAATTCTTCATAGTACCAAGAATATCTAAAATATTAAGTTTCTGGTGTATAAGCTATGTTTGTGGGTCTGATTCCAGGATCCTGTGAAATCAACTGTTTGTTTATTTTGTACCTGAGCCCAAAATGATATGCCAGGCAGCTTACATCAAAATCTGATATAACTAGCTGAAATTGTTTTAAATCTGAGCTGAAATTGCTGTCAATATGGCTATAGATTTTATGAATTTTTCAGATTTATCAGCCACTATAGTTTTTTTTTTACTTAGCTAATTTTCTTGAGTATTTTAAATTGTTTCAACTGTTATCTGTCTTGGTTTCAACACTTTCCCTAAAAATGCCTATTTTCCATTGAAAACATTATTATGAAGTTTGTTTAGTTGACAGATAAGATGTTTTTGGTTAGATTAAATTACTTTCAGTGTAGTGGTAACCATGATTCTAAGTGAAGAAAAACAGAATTAATAAAACTTTGTTTTAGTGAGAAACAAAAAAAGCACTTATGGGCCACTAAGATACTTTTAGCTTAGCACTACTGCAGTGAGAAAAAAAAGAAAGAGATTGTGGAGGAGAAAAAAAAATCCATAATAAAAACCATTTATTTTGTTGCTAAACCAGGAATGGATCATGTTTTGGTGGGAAAGAGCTGAATTAAACCGATTTTTTAAAGCTATGGGGGTAATGTTTCTAGGTTTTCTTTTAAATGTTGGAATTTCTATTTTAGGGTTTAAGCTACAAAATGGTAAGAAATTACTATGATTATTAGTTTAAAAAGAGTCAGACAGAGGACCTAAGATCTAGGGAAAGCCTCATCCTTGACCTAATTGATAAAAATCTGATTTGGATCTTTTATATATTTAGCTGTGAGTTCTACATCTACTTACCTAAGAGTGAACCTCACTTAATATACCTATGTACAAAATTATTCTCATTCTTTTATTTGTGTACACATTTAAGATTCACCATTGTAAAATGGCCAACAATACTTCAGTTTTGGAGAGTTCTGTTTAGTCTGAAGCCTGGGGTATACTTGGGAACAGGAACATCTGTTTTCTTGTGGCAGCATTTGTATCATGGTGCGGCTCATGAGTATCTTGTACCTACAGAAATCTTAGAATGAAGAAATCGTATACTCCAGAAGCCACATTTGACCACTGTACTCTTTGTAAATTCTAATACCTATCCTAAGCTTTCCATCTCTGTTAGGATGGCATCTTGAACCTAGCTAGTACAGATACTGGTTTATGAATGGAAAACAGTAGAATCCACTGCCAACCTATCAAAGATGGAAGAAACAGAATAAATCATGGATTTCCAAAGGAAGCTTAGTGCAGGTTCATATGGAGAAGAGCAATACAATTTTCTTAGGTTAAGCTTTTGTGTTGTATCTCATAGGATAAATGACTTTGCTCATAAAAAATGGGGTTATGACTCAGTGAAAGAAATATAATTTGAATCTACCCTGCAATTTAATCATGCCATCTCCAGGTGAAAGGATTTTTGCCTGAAATCTTGATCAATCAAGAGGGACAACATTTCTCTCATTTATCAGTTTCTAGCTGCATCGGGAATGTAACACTAAGAATTCCCAAATGGCTGGGTTCTTGTTTAAATCCAAACATAGTAAATCCAAACATAGCTGAAGGGCATCAGATTAGGAAAGGCTGATTAAAAACTATCTGATCATAGACATTTGAAATTATCGGCTTATATTTCTGTCACTTATTTTAAAGAGCAGATACATTTACTACTGTTCAAATATATTAATTGATACGAATTATTACTGTTCAAATGTTATTGTTTCTTGTTCCAGAAACAATATTGTATGTTGTTCCAGAAAATTGCAAATTCAGATAATTTCTTGTTTAGAAAAGATAGATCACACAGCTAATATCATATTATTGCAGAAGAGCAATAAATAGCTAAAACATTTCTATCTATATGGTTACATATAGTCTATGGTTTACATTGGATGCTCCAAAATGATGCTTTATAAGATAATTTCAATCTTTTTCAAAGTTGGATTCATTATGCCTTTCCACTATCAGAAGAAATATTTTATTCCACTTAAGCAATGCGTGAAAAAAATGAATTTAAACCTAGAGCTATTTTGCTTATGGAAACATTTATGGAAATAAAACTTCTGTAGCTGTGATATTTTATATCACTGCATAAATACTTCCATTGCCACATTGTGCAGGCATTCATAGACTAGCATTAAGAGTTGGTTTTCATTTCATTTATCATTCTTTGAATTTAAATAGAGTCCTTAAACACAAATATATTACTGTAGAATTTATTTCATGTCTTGAAATAAAATCTGACATGTCTTGTACCAACAAGTCATTGTAGATGTACATAAGCACTAATCACTATGCAAATTTTTAGATCTGAAGAGGATGATTAAGAGTTTTTGCTTGATATACTTTATTGGAGAAACTCCTAAGCAATGAAGTGATTATAGAAACAAAACTGTTGTAACACTTGCTTTTGCTACCACTACACTGCAAATTAAACTTAGAGTACTATCTGGAGAACAGATACTATAACAGATACTGTATATTGCCCTTCAGATATTTTTTCAATTGCTATAGCCTAGAACACCATAACTTATACAGGATGATAGGTTGTGATTTGGTGGATATTAAAAATATCCAGATGTAATTTGGAAATAGGAGACATGAATTACTGTCCTTTTTCATCATGATCAAAGTAGACTAATTATTTTGGAGATGCTGGGTACCTATTTATTTTATCTATTTGAGATGGTCCATCTGATAAATCCTCTGGGTTTCTTGAAGAAATCCTGCGGGAATTTTCTAAAGGCCATGGTGGTCTGTATTTCTGGGACTTAGTTATAGTCTCAAGCGTAGAGGTGGCTCTCACTTTAGTCATGATTGCCACTGAGCAGCCTAACAAGCTCCAAGTAAACTTCCTCTGTTTACTGAGGAGCTTCAGGAAATGAAGTTGAGAGGACATATCTGGGGCATAGCTGTCAAAAAAGAGAGGGAGAGGGAGAAGTGAACCTGATTGAACATGGATAAGGGCTGAGGTTCAAGCTTCTGTGAGGCAGTAAGATTGAGGAAAGGCATTGTTTCTCTGCTTTTATTACATTCATAGAATGTCATCTAGTGAGTCAGATTGAAGCTGTGAGTCCTGAAGAAGTAGAGTTCTCTGGCATATCAGCCCTGCTACTTGTAGCTTACATCCTGGTCCTTTCTGACTCATGAAAGCTTTCAGGGAGTTAACAGGAAGCTGGGTTCAAGCAGTGCAAATGCTTCTTTCCTTGAATGGATGTTTCTGCATGTCTTGAAAGGTAACAATGTGACCTCTTCTCAAGAAGCCATTGTTCAACTGCCAAGTCTAAATAATCTTTGATTTTTGGAGACACCGTTAAGTCACTGGTAGGTCTACAATAGCAGATAGGCCCAGACAATCCCATTTTTTCTGGATTTGATTTCAGGCCAGTCATGAATGTCAGTCCTTCTAAAAAAGACCGGGTTCAAAACAGACACCACAAGGATTTCAGGAATGCCACTTCATTGATGTAATAATAAACCTTTATTGTCAAAGTACAACATGTGTACATTGAGATTAGCTGAGCCTCCCCCTGTGCTCTCTCCCCCCAACACACAGTGACAACAAACCCTCCATCCCACCACACTATGTGAACCAACTACACCACACACCGGCCTCCCAAGTCAATTCTGCATAAGATTATGTCCCATTTAAAAGCCTAACAGCCCACGGATAAAAGCTACTTTTCAGCCTGTTGGTACGGCTGGCTATATTCCTATATCTCCTACCGGATGGTAGGAGAGTAAAGAGATACCGTCCAGGGTGTGAGTTATCCCTGAGAATCTTCCTCACTCTTCCAAGGCAACGAGCCCTGGCGAGGTCATCCAGTGGTGTCAGGGAACAGCCCACAATGTCTTGTGCTGTGCTCACTACCCTCTGTAATACTTTCCTGTCCACGGCTGTCAGACCAGCATACCAAACCACAATACCATACGAGGGGACGCTCTCTATGTAAGGGTTGTTCATAGAATTAAAAAGCCTGTTCAAAACCTTCACTATGTCCCTTTTAACAATAACATCAATGTGGGACTGTTCTTTCTCACATTTTCTCACATTTTTTCCTTTCCCAGAGCTGAGCAACTTTTTTACCTTGTCTTCCTTCCTTCTCAAGCTCAGAGCTAGATTGCTTTACATTGCATGTTCTTGTGAGATCAGGACACAAGAAATGTGAGCTTCCTAGTCCTGTTTACCTATTAGTGGCATTCATGATATTATTCTGAACCAGCTATGAGTGTTGGAACTAGGAATGACTTTTTTATATATGTGTTTAAGTGGCTGGACCAGTCAGAGGTAAGTGAGAATTTGAACCATAAGAAACTCCACTGAAGTTTGCGACAAGACTTGATGCTTTCCCCTCCCCATATTAACAACTATGTGATATCATTGAGTGAAATCATCAGTCAGCATGGAGTCAGGTATCATCATCATGCTGATAACATTCAGCTTTACTGCTAAACTGTTGATCAAATGGGAGATGTAGCCAAGGCAGTGTCCCTATCACTGAAGGCTGCTGGTATCTGGATTGGGAGAACAGGTTTATGTCCAATTCATAGAGAGAATTGGTTTATAATCTTGGGATCTTCCTGAGTCCTCAGCTCCTGTTCAAAAATTTCTTAACTGCAGCTAGGAGCGATTTACACAGACGCACCCTGTGTGTCAGTTAATGACTTTTAGAGAAGTGGAAGTCGCTCCTCATTGTCTCTCATGCCTTGGTCATCTCTTTATGCACAAACTACCCAGAAGCTTCAGATTATCCAGACTCGTCCCAAAAGCATTTCTTTGAGAACTGTCCTGGTTGCCAGTTGCTCCCAAGTGCAATTCAAAATGCTGGTTTTCACCTTCAAAACCCTTCATGGATCAGAACCTTAGAATCTTCATGATTGCTCACTCTCGGTGGTTTCTGCCCAACTGTAAGATCCAAAACAGAAGATTCCCTCTGGTTCCTTTCTCCAAGAGGATGCGATCTGCAGAAACCATAGAGAAGGACTTTCTCAGTTCCTACACTGGAAAAGCTTTGCCCTGAAGATCAGCTTGATGTCTGCCTGGCTGAATTCTGAAAAACCATAAAGATGATTTCCTTTCACGTCAGTGATGTTTGATTTGCTGTCTGATCTATTTTTGGGTAGGAATGTTGCAAGAAATTGGTTGTTAACAAGGCCTGGGACATTTTAATGTTTTTGTGTTGTGTTTTTAATCTGATTATTAGATATATGTGCCAGTCAGTCACTTATGATTGGAATAGCATACGAGCCCAATAAATAAGTAAGCAAGTTAACAAATAACTTAGATTACATAAACATTGGTTCATACACGAAGATTTTTAAATTTACAATCAAAATTCTAATGATTTTTAACTAAATGGAGAATGAAAATGTGAAAACTAATGAAAAAGAAAAATATGGAGGCTATACCACATGGCAAGAAACCCTTTTTTCAATTACTTCTGATAACTTTGAACATAAACATATTACTATCAGCAGCCAGCCAACCAAGCTAAAAGAAAAGGATTCTATTTGTATTAGATCTCTTTACACTAGTATTTTGATGCTCAAGAAAATTATCCCATCACTAGTAAAAAGTATCTGAAATTTGTTTAGAGAAAACCATCAAGTCATATGATATATACCAGCATCTGTCCTCCTAAGGATTAGAACCATGAGGTGGGAGCAAATGTTCACATAAGTCTTTACAAAGCCAATCTAACACTCTATCCTGTAGATACTCAGAAGAGCTGCTGTTTGTTCCAGACATCATACAACCACATCAAAAGCAGGGTTTTTTGGGGGGTGGGTGGGTTTGCAAAAAGGGAATAAAAATTTATATTGAAAAGCCACAGCTCTTACAAGCAGTGCATTATTTATTTTATTAATTTGTTCTTTTTACATTACGGGAAACATTAATCTATTTACATGTTTGTGTGTCCACATATTAGATAAGTAGATAATCCTATGAAAAACTAATTCAAAGTGCCATATAATGCTCTCCAGCTTCCCATCTAGAGTTTTTTAAACTATAACAGTTTTGCAAAAAAAAAAAAAAAAGGAAAAAACAAAACGGATTATCCTGACTGGGAATACAGCTAGAATGCATCTGTGTCACTGATTCTGATTCACATTCTAGTAAAACTATGCATTATAAATTAAAAAACAAACAAATGGCAAATTCATAAATATAAAATACAAATTAAAGTGATAGTGCATAACAAAACATTCAGGGGACACCCAATAAATAAATAGAAATATATTATAAATAAGATACTAGCATTTACTTTTTTATATTAAAACATTTAATCTTTCTTTATCTCTCATTACAAAAGAACAACAGTGCATGCTTATGTGTGTCTACTTAGAAGTAAAGCACAGATTAAATGAGATTACTCCCAGATTAATTACAGTTCAAACTTGTATCCTATCAGGCTTCTCCAATTTGGCACTATTGACATGTGTTTGCCTAGTGTGCTTGGAATTACTAAAAATTTAGAAGTAACTCCAAACTATCTGAAGGTGCCAGCTTGGGTAAGAGTATGAAGCTATATTGAGTGGAAATAAACTCTCTTTTACTCAGTGACACTTACATCTAAGTAGACTTGCATTGTATTGCACTGTTAAAAGTATTTTATGGAAAGATCTGCAAAAATATATATAATAAATATTTTAAAACTTTTGATTTAAGAGGTCAACCTCTTTTTTAATACCCCCTAATCCCAATTGTACTTTAAAACAGCTTTTTTGCAGAGATTCAGAAATTTGAATAAAATAAACCCTACAAAATCAATTGAAATAATAAAAGACACAATTTAGCCAATTAAAGTTTCTAATTCCCACCAATTTCAATTGAAGAAATCTGAGCATGATAAGGTTCCCTGCAAACAAATTATTTGAAAATGTTTTTCCTTTTGCTTTGTATAGATAAAAAGGTCTGCAATAGGCAATCAGAGTAAACGCAGCAGCCTGATTTATAGACCTGCAGTGCCAAAGAGTAATCTGGGTGGCACTATTGTCCATTGCAGGACTGCCGTTTCTTAAATCCTTCTGTTGCCTACAGATATTCAACATCTTCATATCTTCTGCATTGTTCTAGGAATTTATTAGAAGATATAATTGTTATGTCTACATCAAATCCAAATGAATAATGAGGTATCATGTTAACAAATTTCTTTAAGTCATGATGTGTAAATACATCCTTCCTAAAATATAAAATTAAATTGTGATCCTCACCATTTTTTCCCCAAGGGTAATCCAGATAAAACAATTGGCTACTTTGTAGTACATCGTTGTTTGTAATCATATGGTATATAACATTGCTAGATATATTACCTTATCTTAACACATTTTTTTCAGCAGCATTTCAGCTAGATTTTAAACTTTTTTTACATGGAATTCAAATACCACAGAAATAATATAGTTGTGAAAACAGATCTATATGACATGTTTTGCACATCTGTGTATGAAGAGTCCAATTTTTTAAAAAATATCATGTCTATATTTAAAGGTGGCTACTGATATTATATTGACTGCAAACAATGTGCAAGCCTTCAAATATTAAAAAGAGGCTACAAAGTAAAGCAAAAAACATTCTCAACACAATACAGTTCAAATGTTGCAAGTCAGATTTTCAGTTTTGAGTTAACACTGGATTTTTATCCTTGCTTTTAAAAGTCTTAAAAATATGAAATTATTAGCCCTTTACTTGTAAAACACAGCAGTGATATTTTGTGCCCTGTTAATAAGTGTATAGCTTTGATATATTAATGGCTTTGAGAGGTAGCAAATTTTCTAGTGATTTTACATTTTTTAAAAGATTTCCATACCTGTTACCTCTCCCAGATTCTTGGGGGGGAAAAAAGGATAGAGCCTAAAAATGATGCTGTATCATTACAACATGTTCTGGCATGATCTGTTGATATATATTCTCAAAAAAAGGCACAAAAGAAAAAGCCAACTTTTGAATGGTAATTTCTATCACTGCGAGATTGAACTGTGTAATTTTACTATCCAACCAGTTAAGAGTTTCATATTTGAAAAGTTTTGACCTTGGAAGATAGTTGAAAGCCAGTTTTGATAATACAGATTACAAGACAGTAATTCAGTGTATTTCATTAGCACTAGATCACTTCTTTAAAGTTCTTTCTCGATCTGTCAGTAAAGTATTATTTTCCATACTCGACATGGATGCCAATATGAGTAAAGTTAAATATTAAAATAATAAGTGACCCACAATTCTTTGCTCATGTGACATGGGAGGATACAACTAAAAATGATATATAGTCCAGATGTACAATCTGTTGAGTGTTTTAGTCTCATCTATGGTTTTGGCAATGTAGACAGAATGTAGACGAAATCTTGCAGCTGAACCCAACATTTCCATTAGGACATGAACTATTAATTCTCTAATGCTTTAAACATGCACATTAGTGCATGTTAGATGCTTTCCTTAAAATTGTGGTGCTTGTGAAATCATCCTACTTTCTGCTAGTATGATAGTTTGGTCAGATTGTATTCTACAGTCCTATACCAGGATTCCTTATTAGGGCTAAGCAGTGTTTCATATTTGGTTCCAAAAAGATTTTTGTTTTAGCAACTTTGGAGAGAGCCACATAATCATAGGAAAAGATATGTCTGCTTTAAAGAGTCACAGATAGGTTCTATGTTTGTCCTTCCAAAGCTGAAGCAGCTTTTTTGAAATCATTTGTAAAACACTGCATAGCTCTGTTGCCTATCAGTCTTTTTTCCCCAAACAGTCTTGCATTAGGTGTAGATCACATGCTTTAAAACAGTTTTGTAAAGAAAGGTATTCTCTATTTTAAAGAAAAAAAACAAGGGGGAAGTATGAAACACTTGAGATCAATGGTCATGAGTAGTATACAACATGTATTTCATTTACAGCATTTTAGAAACAAACAGCTAGTTGGAGATGTGCAAAATCTGAAAGCTCATCAAAGTCAGGAAATCAAATGATTTTCCCTTTTAAAATGCACACATTGTAATAAGAAATGACAATATAGTACAATGTTAAAAATTCTTACTAATTGATTGGATGAAAATATTCCTTTAATCCCAATTTTCAATCATCTTTTAAATTCATCTAAGCTTTCTTGTTATTGCCTTAAATATTACTACCTTGGAAGATAGATTTTACAGTCTTCTCCTGATCAAAAAAATTCTAAGTTGAGTTTGAGGAAATAGAGTGAGGCAGTTTGTGCAGCTGCTAGTCTTTTCATGGGATGACAGACATTTCATCCCCAGGACTCATTTGAACTTTTACTACAATACACCTATCGCCCCATCTTCTTCTGGTATGACAGATGAAAAGGATTATCTTGAAAGATCAAAATCATATGTTTCTCTGTTTCTAAAAAATAAAATAAAAAAAAATAGTCATATAAAGAAGGGATTCTGAGCCCAAACTCCATTCACTATCAATGTGGAGGACAACAGAATCCTAAAGGTATTATTACCCTGAAATACTGGATTTCCAAAATACCAAATAATGGAATATTGCTGTACACTAGATAACAGACTAGCTTTTAGGAACAAGGATGAATAAATCGGTGCATCTATCATACAGATCTCTCTGTGTGTACATGTGTGTGTGCGCGCATACATGTGTGTACATGAGACATAAAGGAAGAGAGGTGTTATTTGTGGGTGTATGGGATTCTTTACAAGAGGCGAAGTGGGCAGCATCAGTACATATGGCAAAGCACTAGGCTGAGATGGGCAAACCTTTAGAAAGCAAGGGATGTTAGCAAAACCCTCTTGGAGAATTGACAGTTACACCACAGAAGTGTTAATTCATTGGGAGAGAAGAGAGAGATAAAAGGTAGAGGAGAGAAATACAAATACATATTGGTATCTCTGAGCATGGACCTAGGGCAAATTATACAAGAGATATTTCTTGCCATTAACAGTCCTCCTGGTTGGATCCCTTCATAGCCTGGTCTGGGCTTCGGGGATGTAAATCTCAATGCTTTCGGCGCTTTCAGTGGCTGAGTTCTGACGAACCGATGCAGCTCGTTTGGCAGCCATCAGCCGTTTCCGGGCCTCCTGACGCTGTGAGCTCTCCAAAGAGCGTTCCCGAATGAGTGGCACCTGACCTTTCGATGGCTTCTTTGGCACTGGAGGAGGGGCCCTTCTCTCCTGATCAAAGCAGAAGGTTAATGACATTATACAGCTTCTCAGGGGAAAAATTTAAAGAAAGGACGGGTGGGGGAGACAAACAAACTAGGACAAGTCAGTGGTTAGAAGATACTTGTTTACCTAAAGTTAACTCACTTTCTCTTCACTGAACTGCCACTGAAAGACTTAAAAAAGAACATAATCTTAAGGCAAAAAAGGATGGCTTTAACAACAGCACTAGTTCTCCATAGATATGTGGTGTCTGAGGCTCAAAAGGATGAAGCTCCCACCATTAACTATTGTATGTAGCTCCTGCTGCACAATCTAAATTCCTCTTCTGGATATTCAGAATTAGAAAAGAGAGCACTTTTACTATTGCTAGTTAATACAATGTCATAATTCTATAATCTTAGAAAGTCAGATTGTAATTAAAATAATCTGCCATCTTATTATTAATAAAATTCTTGAACGTTCTTAATAAATTAACTCCGCATAATAGAATAGTATATGGAAAAATGAAAGACAAAGATAATGAGCACTGTCCCCTTTGTATACAATATACATACACAAGACTAAATGGGCTTACAACATTCAAGACTTATGGATCGATTTCACACAGTCATATGAACTAGCAGCCTGAGGTTAGTTACCATAGCAAAATTTAAAAACAAAATGAAAAAGAACGTGGTTGGCGGTGACTGGCCATGTAACATTGCATACTTTGGGTGCAAGTGCTTCTTAAAAATATAGTATTAGAGTCAACAATCTAGAAACTGAATTCATAAGTGGGTGGGGAAAATTTAAAGAAGGAATTCTGAGAATATACATTAGTAATTACTTTGGCATCCAAAGATATTGTAGCTAATAAAAAGGAAGACATCTGTATATATCCACATGATATATATCATATACATATCATATAGAAAGACAGAGAATTGGGAGGGGGAGAAATGTGGGTATGTTACTTCTAGAATTTATATCTAGGATCCAAATAGGGCTACACAGTAATCTGGATTTGAAGTGCAAAGGAACACAGGAGTCATACAGTCTGTATCTAGCCTTCTATAAATTAAACAGAAGCCCATCTTTCTGGGCTTGCATAGTGGCTATGGGAGCCCAGGAATGATGCATTTTCTTTAAGGAGTTGTCAACAGATGTTATATTAGTGCATGATGCACTCCAGTTCACCCTTTCCCCTTTAAATTTGGATCCACAGGTCTAATCCAAAATATCTCTCTCGTTTACATATCTATTTTTTCAAAAATTATATGGTATTCATCTTAATAATTTCCTAAATGGATTATTAATTGCATTATGCTCTGTAAGTGTAATCATAATTTATTATTATTTTCTCATTGTTGATCAAAACAGTTCCTCAATGGAAATGAATTTGTTTGAAACACTGCATTCGATCTGCATGCAAAGAATGAACTATGGCAGTTACCCAAGTTTAGGATGAAGGATAACAAGCACAAATATAAAAACAGATTCACAACTTTTTTCATATTTTGCTTAAATAGGGAAAACAAGCAATTTAATTTAAATATTAATGTAGCCACACTTGATAACCATGATCCACAAAATATATTTTTTCACTACAGGTTGATGATACATCCTGATTTTTAGGTCTGTTTAATTTACTCCTTTTGTTGAGTTTATCATTAAAGTATTGCTTTCTTATGCTAGCAAAAAAAAAACCTTTTAGCCTATTTAGGTATCATAACTTCTAATAAAAATAGGGTGCTTTAGAACAGAGGTCCCCAACCTTTTGAGCACCAGGGACCGGTTCCGTGGAGAGGTTTTCTGCGGACCAGAGGGGGGCGTGGTTTCATGTACTGCCTGCATTCTGCAGATGGGACTTTGCTTGTTTGCGTGGACCGGTTTTTGACATGCCGCAGCCTGGTGCCAGTCCACAGACCAGGGGTCGGGGACCCCTGCTTTAGAATCACCAAAAATTTTGTCTTAGAAATGTTATCTTGTGGAACTTCAAGAGTCATTTATTAGTATTTTGGTTTGGAACAAGCAAGAATGCAAATGCATGATTTTCTCAAAATGTTGTCTAAACCAAATGACTTCGTGCTTTTCCCTACTGAACATTTATAGGTGAACAATTCTTTTACTTGACTTAATCATGCAGTATTTATTTTGGTATGGGTCAATATTGAGAACTGGTTAAGGTTCCAGCATGCGGCTTAAAAAATTCAAGAATGGTTCAACAAGCCCATTCTTTTCCTTGGACTTTCTTCATATTCCCATAGCTAACAAAACAAAGATTCTGAGAATACTGACATTATGGAATGAAATCCCAATTTTTTAAAAAGTATCTCTTGAAAAAAATGAAATATCTACAGCACTTATTCCCATATTATTATCCTTTGCCTTAAAAATAATACATGAAATAATCATAGGCAGAATAAGCCGGAGTATAAACAACATTCCGAACAGCTTGAAATGTTCTAAACAAACAGGTGCAAAGGGGAACACTTTGTCCCTCTTTTTCAATTTTCTTTAATATGTGTGAAACTGAATTTGTGCTTTTCCTTGTAAAGGCACAGGCCTTAGAAATATTTGATTAGATCAGCAGTTACAACAACAGCAAATTTCTCTTTGCTATGGAAATTTAGTTTTTTTTACTAATTGAAATAAATTTCCCACTACTCCGCTAGATCTCCATCTTAAGTCCTCAACTTAAATTTTAAGGGTAGACATATTAATAAGGGCAACAGGGTAGGAATATATTAAAGTACTTCATTTAAATAGTACATTTTTACATTTCATAGTGGGAGAAAATATTTCAGAAGACTTTCATTTTTTTCCTCCTAATGTCCTTTCCTTTCCTTCCCTCCCTTCCCAATTTTGGGCCCTGAAAAAGAAAAATGTTTACATGCAACTTTTCATATTCTACCTATCAATTTGTGTATTTTTACTGATATTATTGATGGGATACATTTCAGCTTTAAAATGCTTACTGATCTCTAGGGAGACAATGACTACTTCTAATACTACTGCTGAAAACCATGTGTGAAAGCACACTAAAAATTACCTGACATCCAGGTAAGTCTAGGAAAGGAAATTGAGTCTTGATTAACCATCCTATTTAATGTTTTGAGTCTGTAAGACAATGGAGGATAGGGGCATGCTATGGTCCATGGGGTCGCGAAGAGTCAGACACGACTTAGCGACTGAACAACAACAAATTAGTGTTTTAGAGCTAGAGCTTACTGAATGAAATAAAAGAGGTGAAACCACCTATGAGGCCTCCCTCAAAATAAAGTAATGACACAAGAGATTTTCCAGGTAATATTTATGATGGCTTGATTGGCAGATACCCATACATTTATCCATGGGAATGGGGCTGCCAATAACACTATTTCCCTAGTTTACTTATACATTTCATAGTGCATTAGTAAACAAAACTCTTACACTAGGCAGCACTGTGTTCTCTCTATATTATTTATTTTAATTGTAAGAATCAATATATGAGGCAATTTTTTCTAACAGTTGATTATCTAATATGATTATACGTTAAGTATAATAAGACAAATGAGCACATTCCCATTTTTCACACGTACAAGTTTGCCTTAAAAATATGCCTGAACATATTACAGATAATATTCCAGGTGATTCTTAAAGTAAACATTTTCTTTTCTTTTACAATGGAATTAATCTGATATGAAATCCATTTCATGTTTTTAACATCAATGAAGTATGCAGAGGCCTATTTAATCTGTCCAGAATTTGTGCAGGGTGTTAAATGAAGCATACAAAATCGACAATGTTCTACCTTCTTGTCATGTAGGTCCAGCTGTTTCCAATTATTGGCCTTTAACTGATGAAGTTCATCAAATTTCATACTAATATTTTCTATGGACAACTGCAGCATATCCCAAAACCCTGCTAAATCTTGGGAGGCTGGTCTCGGGTGTGCATTGGGATTCTGTGTGAGAGAAAAGAATGGGGGAAAAACACGAAAAAAATCAAAGTCCTTGAAAAAGTCAGATGGAATTTTGCTTTTTATTTCTAATGATGTTGGCTACCTTACTACATTAGGTTCATCTGGAATAACAATACAAGTTGATTAAATTAACTAAGTCATGCACTCAGGTAACGGGGGAGTCTTACAAATGTCATAGTTTTATCCAGTGCTTTTTCTGTAAAAGTAAAAGGTGCCGGAACTCAGACATGTCATACAACCTGCCTTGCCTAACCTACAAAGTTCCATCCAAAAAAGGTGCCGGAACTCCGTTCTGAGCGTTCTATGAGAAAAAAAGCCCTGGTTTTATCACAACCAGTATGGATAGCATATGCTGTAAATTGGCTAAATGTTTGTGGGAAAGTTAGCTGAAACAATCTTACCTTGGAATGAATGTTTTGGCAGCAATATGCTGAGGTAATGACTATGGATATTTTCTTCTGGACATGTTTCTGTTATTGCATATACAAGTAGTCCTTCACTTATGAGCATTCAACAATGGCTTGAAGTTACGATGGCCTCCGAAAAAGTGACCCATCTTTGGAGTTACAACCATTGCATCACCCCTGCGATCATGTGATTGCAATTCAGGAGCCTGGTGACCAGCTTGCACTTATGATGGTTGCAGTATCTTGCAGTCATATGATCACAATTTGCAACTGTCACAGTGGCTACCAAAAAGCAAAGCCAAATGGGGAAGCCGAATTTGCTTAACAAGGCAGGATTCACTTGCTCTTGTGACGCGCTTAACAACCACAGTAAAAATGGTTATAAAATTGGGTGCAGTTACATGATGACTTGCTTAACAACCACATCACTGAACAACCACTTAACCACTGAAATTTCAGTCCCAATTGTGGTCATAAGTTGAGAACTACCCGTACCAGAAATAGAAGGCCAAAATATTCTGACACATTCCTGAGCTTTCAATAATTTCTCAAATCAACATTTTTTGTATAGTTCCAATACATCTGTGTCCTAGACAGTGTACGTTTGGTAAAATTTAATGTAAATTTCTGTTCTTTGTTATGATATAGGAGAATTGGAAATAAACACAGGCCTACGAATGTTATAAACTCACTTTTCTATTTTATTTTTAGTGGGTTTTTTTAAAAAACTTCCTGGGAGAGGCGGTTTTAAGATTTTCTTCTCAAGTATCAAAATATTTTGGCCAGCCTTAGATTCTTGCACGTGAGTTATGGGAAGAGCAACAGTGGCATTTTACACTATCCTGCTTCAGACACTAACATATTTTTTTTGGATGCAAGTAATAAAAAACCCAATATCATAATACATGTTACATACCAGATTTTCTTCACAGAGTTCTCTGAATTGGTAAAACTTCTGAGCCATGAGAAGCTGGGCACTACCAACTGCAGTTTGAATTTTACCTAAAACTTAAAAATAATCAGAGCATAAGATACCATTGTGATGTATTAGTGTAAGCAAATATTGGAAATCTCTCCACTGTTACAAAGTCAGCTTCAGATCTAATTCAGGAGTGAGCGAAGTGCAATCATATGCAGCCTGTAGCCTATGGACTAATTTCAAATGCTGTCTGCAAGCTATCCATATTAATATCTGTGGGAAGAATATTTTTTTCCTTTTGTATATGAGAATGAGTGAAAGACAGAAAAGAGATTGGAGTGTCAGAAAGAGGAAGAGAGGAAGAGAGGGGATTATAGAAAGTGAGTAAATGTGTATTGCTACCCACTCCTAGTAGTTCCATATCAAATGATTGCTTAAGCTCAGCTCACCATAGATGATTGGTGCTAACAGATTTCAATTAAGAAAATGCAGTCCTCTACAAGAAAAGATCTCCATTCCTTTCCAAATGCTACTACTAAAAACCCACAGTTCCTTTTAAAAGTGAACAGATATTCCCAGTCACTGGAACTCCCTCCAACAGATACACCAATTAGCAAAAGCAGGAATGCAAAAACAATGAAAACTCTCACATCCAAAAAATAACCAGCACTGTGTTTCAACTTGGCCTATATACTTTTCACATATGCAGATTTTTTTTCAGTTGTGTTGCTTGTTGAATGATGAGGGATGATAGAAACTCAGTTCAATAATATCCAGAGAGTCATGTGTAATCCTTCTGCTGTTTGTCATTGAAACAATACAGTAATAGTCCAAAGAATGCAAAATATTTAATCAAAACTGAATCTGTGCTGAGTTCCCCACAGGCAACATATGTTTGGTTTGGCCAAATATATGGACTTCTGTAAAGTAGCAAGTTGTACAGTGCCAAGTTAAACAGATCTCTAAGCCAATGAAAAGGCAAATCTATCTACCGGGTAGGAGACTATGAATTGTGAACATATAGGAGGCCCAGTGGCTTGGATCCTAAATTGCTTCATGCCACTTTATTCCTGGAAATGCTCCTCCATTTTGTAGCTGCTTGCATCTTATCTTAGATTTTCATGGTCATTCAAAATTGAAAATAATTATTCCTTGTTCCTAAAATATTCTCCAAATTTAAATAAGCTTTGAGAGAAACCTCAAAAGCATCTGTATTCAGTTCTGAGAATCTTGGGCGTTCAATAGGAGTTATGTCCTAGTTGCAAATGTTATGGCATAATTCTAAAATTGCACACTTGCATTGGTGGCAGTTGTGGTGTGGGTTCATAGATGAATGCTAGAATTCCTTGTGAAATCCTAGGCTTCCTCACTTTAGAGTATGTACTGAGATGTTTAAAGTGATAAAATATTGTGGGATGATTTTTATCACAGAGATGATCCACTCTCCAGCAGTTCTGATCTTTTTCTTTATGAGGGCCATTACAGCTATTGTTGATAAATTCTGAGGACTATCACATAAGGCAATTAGATGTGAGGCACCTGTGGTGCCATGACACATACTCTAAACAATCTCCCAAAATCATAAAATACTAAGGTAGCAGTCTTACATACTCTAACTGGGAAGTAAGTTTCACTGAAAATAATGGGCTTTATGTCTGAGCAGACTTACGTCCAGTATATACATACATTGTATTAGTAGTTAAATTATTATATCTTTTCCTCTGGAGGTCCTGGAAACAGAGTTTTCTCCTTAGTTTTAGACATCAACATAAAAAAGAAACAACTTTGAAGAGGGAAACATAAATTCACACTACACAGCACAGGGAATTCTACACATAACTGCCATTTTTCCATTATTGTTTGCAAGGGTTGCGTGTCTAATTCCCTAGGCACTGTGCTGAAAATGTACCCCTTGGTGTGTCTAGTCTTTTATTCGTACTAATGTGCAAACCACTCAAGTGAAAGAAGCCTTCAATAGGGGGGGAGGAGTTAATCGGAGAGCTTTCATGTGGTTCCTATTGTTGTGAGAACCCTTCCCACTGCATCAACTTCAGAACAGCTGCCTCAGCTGGAGCTGGGCCATCTAACATTTCACAAGGCATTTTAAGAATTGAAAGGAAGGATGAGAGAAATAGAATGGAGATGGTCTCCCAGCTGTGCATGAGAGGAGAATTTTGCACAAAGCCAAAAATTGCTCGGGTGATTATACTGATAAGAGAAGTTGCTTAAAAGTTGTTTCATGGTGCAGTATTGAACAATAGCTTGAATACTCCTTATTAAAATAGTACTCTATAATATTCCAATACTTTCTGGAGGAAAGAAGATTGAGGAAGATAGAACGTGTCCAAATATTTGGTGATCTAACACAAATTCTAAGATGACTATGACTATGAAATGAATGCTGAAGTTGTTTTGCATTGAGTTAAATGAACAGAACAATATTGAGCTTTTCCGGCTTGGTGTAGTTTTCAGTGCAGTAGTGTCTTCATGCTTTCAGACTTCAAATCTATCCAGTGATTCTAGACAGTGAACCTTGGATGTTTGGCACGCAAAGTACATGCAGTTACACCTCTTATACCTACTTCTTATAGCAATCTTTCCCCAGGTTCACTTTCCAGATGTGTCAGATTTAATTTCGTGAATACCCATTCCCAATGGCCAAAAATAAGTAACCAACTCCAAAAACAATGCTGATAATTTATAAATCCCCAAATGGATATTGACATGTATTCCTGTTGGACACTGATTTAACCGAAAGCCTATAATAGTTCTGCCTTATACCTATTTTATCTCTGATTTCTTTTACATCGGCTAAGTAAAGAATACACCTACAAAACAAAATTTTTATTATGTATAATGTTTAAGAATAAGCATTCTTAAACTCTTATCAATAATCAAAGCCCATTCTGGAGATACTTCTCTCATTCTGAGACTTTCACTGGTAACCTTTGCTTGTCTATAGTTGATTACTTCATATGATGCGTGTATAAGTAAAATTAGGCATATTTAATCCAGCTAAAATATCACCTTATTGGTTTATTGGGAAGAAAGAATGGTCAGAAAAATCTATTCCACTGAGCTGCACCTTCTTAGAAATAAGTGTCCATGTTCTAAAAAAACCTGAAAAAATAAATAGGTGCAATGGGCAGAAAACTAGTTGATGGTTAATGAATAGAAATACCAAACAAAAATCAAATCAAAACTAATCAGTGTATTGTCCAGTACACTAGTTTCACCTTCTTTGCTCTTGTGTATTCAATAATCTACTAATAACAGAGTTTTTTTAAAGGGACATATCTATTTAGCTATTGGCATCGTGTACAATCGCTTGGTTCAAAATGCTTTTTCTAAAACTTAATCAGACACAGTTCCCATGGTACATGTGTGTTCCTATGCAGATTTGGCAATTTTATGTTGATCATGAACACTGACCTAATCTCAGCAATTAGTACAGACAGGCGTGGCTTTAATAAGCTAGTTATTATCACTATTATGAATAAGCACTGTCAGAGGAAAGTAACAGAACTGTAATGTAATAAAACATGTGCATAATTAACTAAAGAACTATTTCCAGATGTTTTTTAACTCAGCGACTGACATTATAAACTGTTTTTATATGCAACAGCGGGATCAGCAGCAGCAGTAAGAACAAATTGCATTCATAACTGGAAACACTCTTTTCATTGTGACACTTTCTTTCTCTGAAAGATAATAACAAACATGTCCGTGGAGCACACAAGACCCTGTCAAGCAGCCCTAAGCCAGCTCCTCCAGACAGCTGTTGTACATAAGGAGGCATTGTCTGGAAAGGCTTGTATCAGATTACTCCTTGCTTCGGGGTGGGATGGGAGAACATTCCCTCTCTCAGCTGCCAAGATATTGAGAAAAATTCAGTCTTTGCAAGTTACAGTAAGGCTTAGTATGGTGTAGTGATTAAGACATAATGGATAAGCACATAGTCAGATAATAGAGAAAGGGAAAGGAAGAGGAAGTTGTTTGAAGCCATTCTTAGCCCTGGAAACTCCCTGTTGCTGTTGTGGGAAATATTTGAAAGAAAGAAGGTTCTGTATTAGGGCTTTGCATTCAAAATAGGGCATTTTATTCAGAGTGTGCATGGACCAAAAACTTTGTAAAATCTGTTGGAATAGCAATGCATCTTTCTTGGTGTAAATTACAAACTGCAGAGAGCTGCTATATCAGCCCCCAAAAGGGAACAGTTGCTTTATGGTTTTCCTAACATGGTGTTACATTTTCCCCAATAATGCCATATTGGGAATATTAATGAAGTAAAATGAAGTGAAAGCAAAAAACATGCAGGAAAGGGGAGGAATGACAAAATGTGTACAGGTAGTCCTCAACTTACAGCAGATGATTTGGTGACCATTCAAAGTTACAATGTCATTGAAAAAAGTGACTTATGACCATTTTTCAAACTTACGACCATTGCAGCATTCCCATGGTCACATGATCAAAATTTAGACAGTTGGAGACTGACTCATATTTATGATGGTTCCAATGTCCCAGGATCATGTGACCACCTTTTGTGACCTTTGACAAGGAAAATCAATGGGGAAACCAGATTCACTTAACAACTGTGTTATTAATTTAGCAACTGCAGTGATTCACTTAACAACTGTGGCAAGGAAAGTCGTAAAATGGGGCAAAAGCTCACTTAATAAATGTCTTGCTTAGCAACATAAATTTTGGGCTAAATTGTGGTCGTAAGTTGATGACTACTTGTACAATGTCAAGAAAATACTGTGCCAGGTTTGTGTCAATGTCAGAATGCAAGAATGTAAGGATGTCATTGTAATGAGGTCAGCACACACTGATTGTCATTTCAGTATCACTTCAATTTGCTATGGATGTTAGCAAAATGCACAGTGCTTTTTGTGGTACTATTAGCAGTAGAGATATATCTTGAGAAATTACAAGTGGAATTGGTTTTCCAATCTTTAGATTTTGATTTAAAAGATAACAGAATAAAGGCAACTTCTCTTGTTAGCATTGGAATTACTTACTTTCTTCTGGAAGATGATTTTCTTGTTCTTCTCTCTCCATTTGTTGGCACCAACCCTCCATGCGTTCTCTTTCTGCTTGAAGAAGCTTCAGAAACCAATGTCCATCTCTGTGGCACACAGACCTTTGAACAGCTTCAATTGGATCTTCAATTATAGAATCAATCCAAGGATCCGGTGGAGGTAAAATGGAAGGATCAAAATCAGTGTCAAAGTCATCATCTACTGCACATGCATGATAATGGTTTCCTGAGCCTTGTATGCTAACAGTGGAAGTGCTAATATCTCGGGAATATTGTCTTGACATTGGCCCAGAATATGATTGATCATCTTGAGGGTCCATGGACATTTCAAAGTTCTCATGGAAATCCATGTCTGCTTGAACAGCTGTTGTAACACTATTTGATCGGGTAAATCTGCGGAAACTGAACAACACAAAACAGAAAGTTTAACAATGCAGACATTCATAGGCAGGTATACTTTACAGACATACAGATGCAACTGTACAATAGGTAAAGGTAAAGGTTCCCCCGCACATGCGTGCTAGTCGTTTCCGACTCTAGGGGCTGGTGCTCATCTCTGTTTCAAAGCTGAAGAGCCAGCGCTTGTCCGAGGACGTCTCCGTGGTCATGTGGCCAGCATGACTAGACACCAAAGGCACATGGAACACTGTTACCTTCCCACCTTAGTGGTCCCTATTTTTCTACTTGCATTTTTACGTACTTTCGAACTGCTAGATGGGCAGAAGCTGGGACAAGTAACAGGCGCTCAATCTGCTATGCGGCACTCGGGATTCGACCTGCCAAACTGCCGACCTTCTGATCGACAAGCTCAGCGTCCTAACCCACTGAGCCACCGTGTCCCATAATTGTACAATAGGACAGCTTTAAATTCAACCCGATATTTTATAACATCAGCAATTGAAATAAAAACACATTTGCTTTTTATAGACATAATAATGGCTTACGTTTTGCATGGTTTTGAATGCAAATATTATCACATTCACATTAGTCCTTGATGTAATAAGATTTTACACATAAGGTTAGAGTCATAGTGATATTTCTTTAGCATGTTCTTGAAAATTTGATTTTTGTTTAGTATCTAATGATATTCATTTGTGTCTGTGTGTTTGTGTGTGTGTGTGTGTGTGTGTGTGTGTGTGTGTGTGTGTGTGTGTGTGGTAGTGGTAGAAAGCCAAAACTGAGAAAGGACAGAAGTTAACATTTTCTCAGAATACTCCCACCTTACTTCTACCTCGTAGACCAAAATCACAGCTATCTTTCCTACTATACCAAACACAATTATTAGATTTCTATGCATGACAATGTTTAGAATAGTGTTTCTCTTTCATCATTCAAAGCACAGAAATTGCATAAGACTGCCAGTTCTACCTCTTCTCATTTTCCCTTACATCTGATTTCTATATTTTTGTATCATTGTACGGCAGTACCTGCTGCTACTGATTTCATTTGAATTTCTATAAAATAGCTGGAAGTTTCCATACAGTACAATTGAACTGAATCAGTAATACTCAGACACAAACAGCATGGTTTCCCCCAAATAAGTACCTGTGACTTTATGAGCATGTGTGTGGATGAGAGAAACTTTTTTTGTTTGTAAAATAATAATAGTAATAAAGGAATAAACTACTGTGGCAGAAAGGAAGGCAGCCCACTTCTCAAAGAGGACAAGAGACTCCTATTAGCCTAGCTTTTTGTTGTCCATGTCTAGAGGGTAACTGCAATGAACAGCAAATGAGAACTCTATAAATGTCATGATCTCAATAGATGGAAAGTCTCAAAAGATTAATAGGCTCTTCATTGCAGACATTAATTCTTCACAAGCAGAAGGGAAGAGAGTGGAGTAGGTTTAATAGCACTATCAGTCCTAAGTATGTGTATCTGAAAGTAGTGGCCAATGAACTTAATGGGACTTCTTACAAAGTAAGCACATGTAGTTTTCCTTCTTTAGTTGCAGTCCTACACAAAGTATTTATCATTTTCTGCAAATGGGGGAAAACGTAGCAGTCCAATACCAAAATAAGCTCTTCTGCAGCTTCCTTCCCAATTTTCATAGAAGCAGCCCAGAAATGTTCACCTAAGACTAAGAGATTAAGCATTCTTAAACTCATTGGGATTTCTAGCAGAGTATGCTTATATGGGTTTATACTTTTTCAGGACAGTTTTTAAATTCATCTTTATGTGTGTAGATTTGTGGAAGGTAGATTTGTGGGGGAGAGAATGGTTTGGATAAATGTGTATGGGGGAATATTAAAAGTGGGGTAAAATTAATTTCAATCAAAGGTCAATAATTAATATTGGTTTGACATGTCCATGTCTTTTTTTAGAATGCAAAATATAAATATAGATACACAACTGACATATACACACAAAATCTTAAGAATGGTTTTATTGTGAAATGGATAATAGATGCAGGCAGCTGGATAGTAAACAAAATTTGAGTATATATGTTTATAAGCATTATTTTTTTGATAGTGGTTCACCTTAAATTCAATTTAAAAAGAATAGTGTAATAAAAGATACTGTTTCTGTTGGGAATGGCTGGTGCACAACTTTCATATGGGACAGTGAGAAATAAATGCTGCATGAAAATATATTAATAATTTCCATCAAAAACAAAATGCAAATTTTATGAACTTCTCTGCGAAAATATAGTGCTGGATACAGTCATTGCATTTTAAAACAAGGAATGTATCACTCAGTTCTGAGGTTAAACTTGTATAACAAAAGACAGGCTGTGTTGAACATGTACTAAGGAGTGACCCAATTTTGTATGCCTTTGTATTTATTTATACAACACTGTGGCTAAGCCTTGCTGAGTGGACTGTTCTTGGCACTGGAGCATGGAGCTACAATGGAGATTCATGTAACACAATCTGCTAAAAGAACAAAAAAATTCTTTCACTAATATTAACAAAATGTGAATCCTCAAACATATCTATAATGACCTAGATTATTGTTGCTATTTTCATGAACAAAAAAGAAACAATATGATGACATATACAAATCTTCATACAACAAAACTTCATTACTGACTTAGATGCCTCAGTGTTGTTGATAAACCAATATAACTTTATTAGATATGGCTATATATAGCTCCAAACATACCAATGATTAGAAGTGAATATGCATGCACAAACACAAGCAGGAATAACTTTCCAAGCCACTGACAAACTTGGAAAAACCACAGCTGCTTTAATGATTAAAAGAGAAATGCTTTGTTCATTTTTCTGTGCATTGTGAAGCATCCCATTCAATGTTTTAAACAATGCTACAGATCAGACAGTGATCATTTTATGTAATTCTGTACTACAGATCTCCATTCTAAATGCAGGTAAATAACTCGCAAAAACTAAGATGGAATTATGGGTCTATTGCTTGGTCAATGAGGCCTGCACTCATTCATGTATTGTCACCTGTAATCCTTCTAGTTTAAATTAAATTTTACAGCCTCTGAATACTTTGACAGTTACCTGGCCTAAAGTGCAGAAAATCATGAAACCACGGACTGACTAAATAAGCATAAAACACAAAACAGTCTATTCCAAATAATTCAGGCTCTTTTTTTATATCCCCTCCAGAGTTCTGTTTACATTTATTAGTCAAAGAAGATTCTTCTTTTGCACAACAGTGCCAAACGATTTACAGGTGTTTTTGACTATTTCTATTATGTACTTGTTTATCATGTCTTGAAATTTTAATCACAAAAATTCATATCACTTGGCTCTGACTCATAGCTGAGCTGAAGTTACAGATGGTAAATAGCAACAGTGCTGATGACGATTTCAGCCTGCTTCATTATTATCATTTAGGATAGATGGCGGTTACTTACCTTGGGAGGAGGCAAAGAGAAGCCACGCCCTGAGACTGTTGTTTAAAAGGGGAATGTGTGGAGGTGCTGGTTGCTGAAGGCAACCGTTTGAAGAGCTTCTGATATAGTCTGTCTGTATTTGTTTTACTCTGTTTTGAACTGTTTCGTTTAGTTTTTGCAAATAAATTTGGTTGGCTTAATTCCAGCCTATTGAATATAACAAAGGGGTTGTCCCTGACATTTCTGCAGGGCCGGTTGTAAGCTGGAACAGAACACACGCCTACTGCTTCAGTGACTCCATCCAGCCATCTCATTCTCTGACGTCCCATTCTTCTATTGCCCTCAACCTTTCCCAGCATTAGGCTCTTCTCCAGTGAGTCCTTCCTTCTCATTAGGTGGTCAAAGTATTTGAGTTTCAACTTCAGGATCTGGCCTTCTAAGGAGCAGTCAGGGTTGATCTCCTCTAGGACTGACCGATTTGAATGCTTTGTAGTCCAAGGGTCTCGCAGCAGTCTTCTCCAGCACCATAGTTCAAAGGCCTCAATTCTTTGGCGCTCAGCCTTTTTTATGGTCCAACTTTCACAGCCATACTTTGCAACTGGGAAAACCATGTCCTTGACTATACACACTTTTGTTGGCAGGGTGATGTCTCTGCTTTTTAATATGCTGTCTAGATTTGCCATAGTTTTCCTCCCCATGAGCATACATTATGTTAAAGTTTATCTAAAAGGAAGCCCACTCTCAGCTGCTATTCATGCATTATATCAATCAACAACCAGGGTAATTACTCATAGGAAATATCTTTCCTACACCAGGTAAACTGTGATATTATTCTAAATTATTCAATGCTCTCGTTTTATGGCATGACTGGTAGCTGTCAATGACTAATTGGTTGATTTTTCAAGATACGACTGGACCAGATAGTATTTAGATGAAAGACCACTGGAAATCCAAGGGTAGAGTTGTACTGAAAACTTCAAAACACATCCCAGCAGGTGAAGGGCATCATCCTATAATTGCAGTTTCATATGTCAATCAGAAACTGAGACTTAAGTCTGACTTGAATTGTGAGCAATATGTATTCACCAATAAATCCTAGACGTCTGGGACTTCCTTCCATGTAAATAATGCAAAAAGCATATTTTGTCAGTAAAAGAAGGAAAACAATCTTGGCATTTCCCTTCTCTTGAAGAATCCATGCCATCTCCCATAGTGGCCTAATGGGCCCCTTTATCCCACAAACTAGCACAATTTAGATATCATCAGGGAGCCAAAAGGTCTTAATTAAATCACAAAACAGTGAAATAACACTAGCAAAATACAAACGTTGTTGAATTGGAGTGCCATATTATGACTTAGAAACTGGATGTCATTCTGCAATTCTAAATGCCAATAGTTGGGAGATGTTATACAGAAGTTAAAGCACTGATGGACAATAGAGCTCAAGCCATAAAATGAATTTATAACTAAAATTGGTATTGGCACAGAAATATACAGGGAAACATAAGGCAAAGCCCCCATCCATGTATTACATAGCAATAATTTGGCAGGAATTTTCTACAATTTTTTTCTGTGTTTTTTCTTTAATTTTACAGTCAACCATCCTGGATTGCTAAGTAGTCTCTCATTTAAATACCAAACTCGTCCACTCTTGATAGTATTTTCTCATCACTCAAGACTAGAACATAGCTTGAAATAACAATATTAAATTGTTTGGCATTATATTATTTTCTATCTGCAGCAGCAAAGATATTTACTATGGTGGGAAAGAGGAGGGAACGTTAAGCAATTTCCACCAAGAAAACAGGTGCAGAAGGAAACTCTTTGCACACTGGTATCTTATTTATTTATTCCTCAAATGTATTCTTCGCTTGTCAGAAGGTTGCAAAAGTTGATCGCATGACACAGGACACTGAACTGTCAGAGATACATGCTAGTTACCGAGCATCCAAAATCTGATCACGTGACCACGGGAATGCTGCAACATTTGTAAGTGTGGAAGTAGTCATAGTCATTTTTTTCAGTGCCACTGTAACTTAAAATGGTCGCTAAACAAACTGTCGTAAGTCGAGGACTGTCTCTTGTGATTACAGTGTTAGACTATGCCAGCAGACCTAGCTAACAAAGTGCTGCAAGGGTAAAATGAACTTGTTAAGTAATCAGTGAGTGGTAAATAAATCTTTATTTTTATCACAGGAATAATTAACCACATGCTCAAGTATCACTGCAGGAAATTCTGCCATCTCCAAAGTAAGGGCTAGGTTTATACTATGTGGATGTCTACTGTGTGCTAAAGGTTTATTTTGCTATTGCATGTTATCCTTTAATATACTTTACTTATCTGAAAAAAGGCTCAAATTTAGGACGATGTCTCCTCACAAAGGGAAGATTACAAAGAAAACATTTTACTGGTCTGTGTTGCTAAATTTTCAGATATTTTAAGATTATAATTTAATTTAATTTAATTAATTCATAGATTTGTTAGGTAAATCAATTAAAAACCACATACTCGAGTTTATTACAGTAATGTTACAAGGAATAGCTAAATCAGGCAATCAGACAGAGAGTTAACATTTGGACATATGCCTTGATAATCACCACTGCATAGACATTTGTATTCTCTAACATTGGCCTTAAATTAAAATAAGGAAGAGACCTGAAGAGAATTTCAGTTTATCCACATGGAATACAGAAATAGAAACTTGACTTCTTGGTATTTCATGAAGGTTTTTTAACCATCAACAATATAGCTGCAAACTATTGATAACGCACTTAGAATATAAAATTAATATTTGCTTACCACTTTTCCTCCTCCACTTGAACTCCTATGGATTGGAACTTACTGCACACTCTGGTTTCACCAGAACTAGAGGATTCATCTCCACCATCAACCTGCAGAACAACCAAATTAAAATAGAATTAAAGGCAATGTGTGAACTTTATTGAGGATGTGTTTTTTAAAAACCGTATCTTGCCACCTCAGCTCTGTTGTTCTATGTAAAGCTCTGACTTAAGACAGCATGAACTCATTTCAAATTTTCAGCAAGATTTCAATATGTCATTTTGAAAATGAATCAATTTGATTCCTGCACTGAATTTATCTTGTCTAAATTTTGTCAAAGAGCGTGTAACTTATGGCACTCAACTTGAACCAGCAGCTTAAAAGTAAAGACTCTATTATCATTAGAGTATATATAGGGCTCAGTGTAACTGAGTGTACATTCAGTGCATTTGTTTAACTAATCCATAAATGTATTTAAAATAAGAACTGTGGACAATGAAGCATTTTTCTTTAAAAATGATAAATAGTATAGTATTAGTTACTGTACCTTTCTGAAAGGGATTTATCAGTGATTTAGATCCTAAAAATAACAAAAAATGACATAGGGGTAAAACATTTTTTTAGCTATTCTTCTCAAGATGCAGCTCTGTAGCTCTCTCTCTGTGCTTTACATAGTCACACCTGAAGATCAGAAAGTGTTCTGGAATGGCAGTCATATAGTAGATGAGTTTGATTGTAGTATATTATTGATAGAAAATGGAAAGTGCTCCATTGTATATAAGCCACTATATCCAGGATGAAAAGAATGAGAATCAATGTCATATAACAGCGGAGTGTTGGAGACCAAGTCAGGATCCTATTTGTCCACAAAACTTACTACTACCTCTCAGCTTAACTTGCTTGTAGATTTGTTGTAGGAAATTACTACTTATGCCTCTTTAAACTTTTTGGAGGAAAGGCAGCATATACATTCAAAAATAATTTATTCTGGGTTGTTTATTAGTCTGCTTATCCTTTTTTATGGGTAAATGTGTAACTAGCTTCACAGTAAGATCAATTTTTCAAATGCCATCTATGTTGATTATCTATTGAATATTACATTTCTTAGAATTACTTTCCTTAGACAAACCTCTAGTTGAGGAGAAACACTGCTAGTATAACACTATCTTCTCTGGAAAACTTCATTGTAATATGAAATCCAAATTCCAAATAAGAAACAGGAGCAAATGTATATGTTAACAACGCAAAGTATCAAAGAGTTACAATGTGTTTTTCTACTGTACTTTCTAAGAACTTGCTGCCTTTAGTGTAATCTCCCTTCTTACTTTTGTGTACATTTTGAGCATTTTGAGATTGTAAATATAATATATCTGCTTGTTCCTCTCTTTTCTTTCCACACAAATAAACTATAACCTTAAGTGGCTTGATTGTTGTTTGAACAACATTCATAATTCTAAATTTCTGTACATCCCAGCTTAACAGCATATTTATCACGATGAAAAGAAAATAGGTTACTTGAATTGTTAACAGCCTGCCCAGCTATGATTAGTAATTTATTTAAAAAGCAAGGTTCTGAAGATAAATGATAAGATAACAAAGAGTAGTCTGCCTTAATTCTAAGTAGGGCAAATAATACTAACTGTAGTAAAGGAACTATATCTCATTTATATTCTTTCTTGGCCTGGACTTAGTTAAGTTTTATTTGTTGAATTTCTTGCTCTGCCAGTGTAATAAAAATCTAATCTATTTGTATAGGGAGTGACAACTGAGATAATTTGACAGGTGTTTTAGAGAACCAGATTAGAATCCAGAGAGCTGGATGAAAACTCTATTCAGCCACTAAACTCACTTGGGCATAATCAGAAAGCTGTGTCAAGAATCAAATTGGAGGGAAAAAACCTCGTATGTGCCATCCTTGGCTGCTTAGACAAAGAGTGGATAAAATTCAACAATAAAAAACAACAAGATGAACTGCTACTGCTTGCTAGGCTGCCTGTTTCACCATATTCACAAACTTTCCAAAAGCCCCTGCAACAGTTCTGCCTGCTCTGTAGATTCTTGAACCGTTTGCAACAGCAATTAAAAAAAAAGTTTAATGCTGAGGATTGTCCCATTTGATCTTGTGCATTGCTCTGAATCTGTATTTCAACTGGAAAGGGCACTTCGCTTCAAAATGCAGAGACAGAGGATTGCTCAACTAAATACTTCATTCCATGGTGAAGCTGGACATCTTAGGGAGAAAGTTAGTTTCTCATCTGTTTGAATAAATTCAAAGTATAATTTATTTAAACAGGGTGAATCAGACGGATCATCCTTTGGCCCTCCCTGCTGATTTAACAGCTAAATAGAACAAAGCTGCTGCACTGAAGTGAGTAACATGTGATGCATGAATAAGCAGTGACAATTCAGCTAAACTGACAGAAAACATGTCTCTGGTGATGGTGCAGTGTAAATCACTGCTTTACACATTCCCTTTCAATGATTTCATTCATGATTTCCTCACTCCTGCAGGGTTATGAATCACAGGTTTAGGTTTCTGTGCGGTCATTCAAATAAGAATATATTAAACATCCAGAAGCTTCAATAAATCCTTACATATAATGAAAAAAAAAACTTGAAGAGCTTAAAGTGATTCTAATTGCCATATGAGTTACCTAAACCAAAGTAAAACAGGGGACCAACCAAAACCAAGAGTTTAATGATTGGACTGTCCGAGTGGCTGAAAAATGACTCCCAATAGCAGTTAAGACACTAAACTGTAATATAGTCCCTCATTTTGTTTGTACCTGTATTCCAATGGACAGACATCTGTTTTTCTTGAAATGATCTCTTTTTCTGTCATCTGCAGTTACTGCTGCAATGGTAGCAGTGGTGGTGACAATAGCTGTGTTGTTGCCCATATGCTGACTGGCAGGACCATGGATCTGTGCATTAGCTGCTTCAATAGCAGCAGTGAGTGCTTTCATACTGTCCAAGCTTTCAGTAGAATTGCTAAGTCCTGACTGATTGATATCTCCCCTTGGTCCATGTCCATCCATGTAGGCATCCTGGGCAGATTCTGTGCTGCTCTGGGCTGTAATGGAGATAAAAGGTTTGGTGGTGGTTCTTGGTGGGACAGGAGGTGGTGTCTTCTTATAGGTGGTAATGCAAGAGGAAACTAAAATGCAAACACATATGAACGTATGTGATTAGTATTCTTTTTTTTCAAAACCACATGATAACAATCTGTTTGTATTGAAATGGAAAACTTTCTACCATAAAGTCAATAAAACTTTCTGACCAAGCTCATAAACACGGAAAGATGTCTCCTAATTTTTTTAATTGCAATGTTTAGCTATGTTTAATATACAGAGAATTAGACTTTGTTGGTTTAGTATATATTTGTATATAAAATGTTACTAGTAATCTAAGAAAAAAGATACAAACTTTAAACATCTTTTGAATGTGTATCATTTAACATTACTAAATAGTTGGATAACTCTTTCCACAGAAATCTGCTCTGAAAGTTTCAGGTGCGTTTCTAACACCAATGTACTTTCTACCAACTTATCAACTATTTTTGAATGAATCACAAAAGATATTTATTTGAATGTAATTACACAGAAGCTATTTCATATTAGAAAATATTGATAACATTAAAACATTTTCAGACAGAAGGTGAACAGTTATGAAAGACAAAAATTACCATTACACAATTATATCATATTGATAAACTATAAGCCATACAACAGTGCTGAATGAATGGTACTTATCCTTGTTCTTGGAGTTTCAGCCATCAGAGCATCCCTGCAGTCACATGATCATGATCTGGGCACTCAGTGCTTGACTTGTAATTAGGATGCCACAGAAAATCAAGGTTATGATTTCCAATGTTCCCCGCTGGCTTCCCACAAGTCACTGGGGAAATCAGCTGGAAGTTGGAAGTTGCAATCATGTGAGGTGCTTGCTTAATGACCCACATGATCCTTGCTTAATAGCGGTGATTGGGAGTGCCAGAATTACCACTGCTGAGTGGCACACTCATGTAACATTGTGCTTTGTGTTTTATGATTGTTGTTCCGTGATGGCAATTGCAATTCTAATTGCCATTGTAAAGTGAAGATTACAGTATATCTAATATATTATATGTTAGTATAACAAATTATAACATAGTACATAATTTCATGTTATGGATGAAATAAGTTATATATCAAAAATGAGAATGCAAATTGAAATAAATCAAGCAGGTATTACAAATATGAATTTGTTTTAATTTTCAGACATGTATTTATTTATTTGTGAGTGAAAGTATAAGCTCACAAGTTGATAAGAACTTATTTTTGTTTTCCACTGAAAACAAAATATTCTTCTTTAGAATATTGATCCTTTCATTTCCAGTTTCATGTTTGCCCAAATTCAAATGCTAAAAGAATATATTGAACTTTTTATAATTAGTATATGATCTCCTATCAGTCTTCCCATTATCTTTTTTGCAGAACAAAGCAATAATTCACTTTCTCATATGAAATATTCTATGCACACATCCACCCACAAATATTAAAAAGTGATTATTGTAAATACTTCTGAGTTTGTCAGAACTGCTTCTATTAAAACAACATTCAATTATGTTATGAATTAAAACAAGAGGAGCAGAAAGAGAAAGTACAAAAACAAGGCTTCTTAAACAAGATAATGCAATCTTTTAGTTTCTGAAGTTACATATAAAGTTCAGAAGCAGACAGAAAGCAAATCATAATGTGGGTGGAGTGTGGGGGCAGAAAGGTAGGTGGAAAACTTTTGTACTGGAAATGATGCAAGTTATTTGTCATTCCTGTGCTGGAATTACAAAATAAGCCACAAGTTTCAATGGAAGCTTCTAAAGGTCAGCAATGACCAGAGAACTTCAGGTGCATAAACCAGAAGAAGTAAATGGACTACATGCCTTGGATTTATTTCTAAACACTCCAACATCCTAGCAACTTTGAATCATGGCAACAACGGCAAAAATATTTTAAAAAAGAGGTTTTTTTTAAAAAAGAGATGCAATAACTTTTTGTTGTTGTTGTTCTGGAGCCAAGTAAAAGCAACTGCAAGGCAATGTGTGAAATCTTCACAGAAAAGGATCCACTCCCTTTTTGGCTAGGGTGAATGATGGTCAAAACCAGGGCTTTTTTTCTCATAGAACGCTCAGAACAGAGTTCCGGCACCTTTTTTGGATGGAACCTTGTAGGGTAGGCAAGGCGGGTTGTATGACATTTGTGAGTTCCGGCACCTTTTTCTTTTACAAAAAAAGCACTGGTCAAAACAAATGTCAGCCAGATCAACTAAACTGAGAGAGGTGGCTAATATACTGGCTGGTTTAAGGAAACTTGTACATTCTGAGGATAGAGTAACTTTACCTTCTTCCTTTTCTTGCTTTCCCAAATGCAAAAATGGGAAAGCAAGAGTTCATATGTCATTTTTCTTTAACCTGGTATGTTCCACTATGTTGTGCATAACATCAATCTTAATCTTCCCATAATTCTTAAGACAACCAAATGGGGATTTTTTTAATTTTAGTTATGTTGCCCAAAGAGCAAATTTTTAGACTAAGAGAAAAAGGCAGGAAGTTACTTTAACAGGTAGTGCATTTAGATAACTTAGTCATGGGACAGGAATTTGAAACAAGGAGTGCCACCCATTAATTACAAAAGAAAATAAAGTTAAAAGTACGTACTCTACAGCTGTTAAGGACTGTGAAGTACAGCCTTGCCCAATCCATGAATAACAAATCTAGGAAATATGGTGGGTACCAGACTGAGAAGTTTAATTAGATTCTGAAGATGCTGGAATGCTAAACAAATAAAAATGATGGAAGTGATCAAGAGATTTATTCATCGATCAGCCAGAGAAAAATAAAGGCAATATTCCTATTATTCCATCAAAAACTCTCAGTTTTGCCTGGCTTCAGGAAATGAAACTTTGTGCCACCTTGAATGACATAATAAAAAGTTTGGCTAACACAGGTATATAATAGAATAATATACAAAACAGCTCTGTTAACTCAAGAGTTCTGGCTGAACAGAAAGCTGACTGGGAAAGAAAGTAATGTGTATTTTAAAAGGTGGAAGTCTATACACACAAATTTGAGAAGCTGTGAAAGATTGACTGTATTGGTGAATTGGCTACTGATAGGAAATACTGAAATATTGCAAACTTTTATTTAGCAATGACCGAGTAGAAAATAAATTTCCTACAGAAAGCATGTGGAAGTCACATACAAGGAACAAGAGAACAGAAAAAGAGGCAAATTTGAAAAAATAATTTATTTTGTGTTTCAGCTGAGAGTTACTAACATGGAAAGACTTAGTGGCTGGCAGTTCAAAGGCTTTGAATTTTAGGGCCCAGGTGGTTGTAAATTACTTTATACCTGGCAGAAAAAGAGCAGTTTATTGCTGCCCTGATTTGTTTATTTATTTTAGCAGCTGTATAAATGGAGATGTTTATCAGTTTTCAGCAAGAAAGAAGTGAAGATTGTTGAAAAGAAACAATACCTAACAACACAATTTTTAAATTAAATAATTTTATTACATTTGAACATCATTATAGAGAACCAGTCTGTTAGTTAAGGCATCACACTAGAAACTCGGAGACTGAGTTCTAATCTTGCCTTAGGTATAAAGTCAACTAGGTGACCTTGGCCAGTCACTCTTTCTCATTTGAGGAAGAGGGAATTGCAAACTACTTCCAAATTATTGTCAAGACAGTCTCAGTGACTTTTTCAGGCTGTCACCAAGAGTGAACAAAACTGATTCAAAGGCAAATATGCCTTCTCACAACTGTTTGTCTTTCATTATACCTATATGCAAATATTGTGGTGGAATGTAGTATGGAGTCCCAGTAGGGAGAGGCTGTCTCCCAGAGGGCAAAGAGGCAGCAGAGCTTCAAATGTCTAATAGGCAGAAAGAGGGCAAAGACGGTTCTACTCTAGCAGTTCACAGAGTATATCTATAGTTATGCAGGTAATTGGTTTGGTTTAGCAAGATTTCTGTTTGTAGGCAAACAACATTACCGTAACTACTCAGAAGTTACATGTTGTTCTTCCTTCTTAGATGTGACAATATACACAGCAGTTCAGAATAACATGCTGTGTCTTATATAATGTATAAATGGGCTCTGATTTAGAAAAAGCTATTTGTTGTCTTTGTGATACAAGAAGAGCCTTGGTATTTAGATACATCAAATTATCAATAGATCATTTTAGAATTTTAAGAAAAAAACCTGAGATATAAAGTTCAAGTTGTGTCATTATTTTGTAAGGAAAAAAAGTTTAAAGTATGTACTTTTTAAGTACATTAAACTGCTACTTCTATTAATGATTGTAGTCCCTTTTTGGTTCTTTCCCTAAATGCATTAAACACAAATTCAAGATTCTTAATGCCCAGAAATAACTTTCGCATTGTTGTCCAGGATAGTAGATTCCTGGCTAAATCTGAATATCAACTACACAAAAATAATTCCTATTGACAATTCATTTGTGACCACCCCAGTACCTAGATAAAAGCTATTCTAATAAATCAGTGCTTCCAATAATCTATTCTACAATATCTTAGTTAATGCCAACTAAGTAACACTCTCTATTGCTTCAGCAAATAAAGGATTCGGTCAAAGGACTGGGGATCCTAGGTTACATGAAGGTTGCCAAGCCAACGTTGGCATTAACAATGAATGTGCTAAAGTGAAGAGCTTTCCATTTGCTTTTTCTCTTAGGTCTATCTCTAGACATGACAAAGGAGCTTGACACAAGTAAAGAAGTGTGAAGAGCTCACCCAAAGATAGACTCACTATATGTTATATTTCCAAAGTGCTAATGCCAATGGATGCTATAGGTAAGAGACTCCCTCATGTAATGAAGTAGGGAGCACACAAGTATTTGCAAATGTCAGAAGACAATCTCTTAATACACCAGAGTAGTAGAGAATTTGATTAAAACCATTCACACCTGCTGTTTTAAGCTCTTAGGGACACATCTTTAAAACAAATACAGTCTTCTATGAAGCTTCAGTCTTTCAAAGAAGAACATCAAACTGCAATGTCCAGCTCAAGAAGTAACCTATATTCTTAGAATGAGTTTATGTTGTTTTACTCTTTCTTTCCCTACAAAGCAAATCTGAAACGCCAGCCTCAGCTGACTTTCATAGTCCTTTTAGACCATTCTTACTACCAGGCACTTGTGTTTGCTTAAAAAATTCAATTCTCTGGTAGGATGTCAGCTGTTGCAAAGCAGCAAGTTCTCTAAGGAATTGGGAGACTTTTACTGAGTAAATATTTTCTGAAACAAGCATACATGGAATTGTGAAGATTTCTGAAGATCTGAAAAAGCAACACTTGCATGGTTTCTTAGGAGAATTTACTTGCATCTGTTAATTTTTTTAAGTTATCAGCAATTTCCACTATTGAAAACATAGCTTTACTATTGTTAAAAACGCATTCATAATTGGTTAAATGTAAATCTTGTAATAATCATGTAATTTAAGTGAAAAATGAATGGCAAATTGCCAGTTGCTTAAATTGCTTTTCTGGTGTTGTATTACATGGTACTGTATTGTATTGCCACATTGTTGTTTCTTTAAATGTAAAAGGTGTGAAACTTGAAATCTGACCATCTACTCAAAAGGCCTGTGAGGCAAAAGCTGTCCTTAATCTAGTCTTTGTCTCTTTCCTTTCAGAACTTCATAAGGATTACTTTCATAAAGAAGTAGAATGTTATACATATTATTGAGTTTATATAGTTAAATCATAATTTTTTTTCCTCAGTGACAGGAAAACAGCTGTGAGGGTGACTTCCATAGTGTGTAGAATGTTCAACTGTTAAAGGCACTATTTCCTGTACACAAATGCATATTATGACCATACTTGAAATAGTATTGTTTAAATCTAACTGTACTTCTAAAATGATGCCAGGGGGAGGGGCAGGGCAGAAAAGATGCAGAAAAGGGGCTTCCGGTTTGTGTGCATGGCGCTTCCAGACGCGCAGGAACAGTTTGCTTCCTGCCGTTCATTCTTTCTTTTTTGGAGGACCCTGAAAAGGGTTGAAAATCGCCCTGGAGAGGTGACTGCCGAGAGGAGGCCTTCCCTGTGATCATGGAAGGGCAGCAGCCCTCTGCTTGAATCTGGGTCAACTCCTTTGGCCCAAAGAAGAAGAGACCGGCCATAAAGATGGCCGATCATTAAGCCGCTCCCTGCCGAAAGCCAAAGGCACTAACTAGCACTAAGAAGCAATTTGGAGGACCTGGGTGAGACTTTACCTTTCTTACTCCCTTAACTATTTTCCTGTGGGACTTTCCTGAAAATTTCTTTCCCCACTTTTTAAAAAAACGACGAATATCTACTCTGGGAACAAATCTTAAAGCCTTAAAGCCTTAAAGAAATTCAAGTAATTCAGCAATGAAAATAAGTAATTTTATTTGTATTTACTAAAAAGCTCCTATTTTTTGGTGGGGGATCTACTATTTCCCTATTTCCTCTCTAAGCTGTGAATTAAAGAAAACAAAACTGGACTAATGCTACAAAAGTTTTATATTAAAATTTGGAAAAAAAGAGAAAATTTTTACATTGCATTTTATATGCTATTGATGACATCTTGTGGCGAAACCTGGTACAATAAGTAAACTTTTCTCCTGTTGTGAGAGCTGACTGAATAACAGAGCTGTCCTTGACATTACTTTTATTTATTTATTTATTATTTAAACAGATAAGTGTGGGAACACCTGGCACTGAAAACAACTCTTGGAGGTGGATAATCTTTGACTATGATTAAAATAGCCCCCATCGAAGATTTAGCTGCAAACAACAACGAAATGGATGAATATATCCCACCACTTGATTATAAACTGATACTGGACACGATTGGCAATGACAGAGCAAATTAAAGCCAAACTGCAAGAAAAATCTGACAACTTAAAGCCACCAAATCAAATTCTGACCTTAAATGAGGAAATAATAATCCAAGAGCAAATAGAAGAAGTGGAAACTAACACTAAAATAGGAGATTTCAAAGAACAACAAATGCAACCAACAGAGAATCTTAAAGTCCAAACTTCAATGTCAACTACAAAATTTACAACTCAAAAAGAAGAAAGCAATATTAAGAGTGAAGATATTAAAGGCCTTCAAATATACTTTATTGAGATGTGCCTGATTTAATGACAACTATATTACATCAATAATCAAAAACTGAATTATTAAAGCAAAACTTCAATGGTTACAAAGGGGACACCTTCTTTGCAAAACTGACATTTGAATACTCTCCCTGGATTCAAATAAGGGGTATAGGAAGAAAGGGAGATACATTTGAGAATTTAAAGATGCCAAAAGGGAAGCCTGATTGGCACAAAAGGAAGGCAAGAGTTAGATTTAAAAAACTGAACTTGTTTCTTTTTTGGGATTCCTAAAGATAGACTATAAAAATACCTTTCAATGGATTAAGGGGAATCTCTAAAAATATAACTGATTTTACATTTAGGTTTTAGATCTGTAAGGGGAAAAAAGTAAGCTTTTAGAATATAATTCTGAACTATATTATAGAATTTGGAATGATATATCGAAAGATAGTATTTTAACAATTGATGTACGGTTAAGACAACTTATAGAATATATTAGTTGTTACTTTTGAACTATATTATAGAATCTAGAATTTTACATACAAAAGATCAGGGCTTTTTTTGTCATAGAACGCTCAGAATGGAGTTCCGGCACCTTTTTTGGATGGAACCTTGTAGGGTAGGCAAGGCGGGTTGTATGACATGTGTGAGTTCCGGCACCTTTTTCTTTTACAAAAAAAAAGCACTGCAAAAGATAGTATTTTAATAATTGTTGAATGGTTAAGACAAAAATATCTTTCTAATAATTGGTGATTTGTTAACATGAAAACTAGATTTTAATGGTAAAACATAAGAATGTTTTGTAATGAACAATGTAAGTTTTGTAGGCAAGAGAATTATTCTTTATTGGAATAGGGAATTGTGGGTTACCCAAAAATTAAGCTTTCTTTTGTACATTATAGGCTATTCTAGAATATTCTATTGCAATTAGATAAAATTTAAAAACAGGAAATTGATATGTATTAGTGAAAATATATTGAAAATTTTGTTAATTGACTAGGTTACAACTAGAAATGTATTAACTTGACTATTCTGAATATGTGATAATTAAGAGAATCAGAGAGGGAATCGTTGATGTAACCTGAACTATTTACAACTTGTTATTTGTTATTTTGACTACCCAACCACCGTATTGCTTCACAAATACATGTATATGTAAATATTAAAAAATCAATAAAACTTGTATAAAAAAGATGCAGAAAAGAGTAACCCAAAGTACCAATGGCTGGAGGAAATATTATCGTTTAAATCTAATTGTACTTCAAAAATGATGCCGGGGGGAGGGGCAGGTCAGAAAAGGTGCAGAAAAGAGTAACCCAAAGTACCAATGGCTGGATCCTTCACTATTCTGAGATATTTTTTCCAACTATTTGGAGGAAAGTTAAAAGGCCAGGAAGTTATGACAGAAATATATAATATTGTCTCATATTATATGTTACATCATGTTACAAAAGTACACAGGAATTTTTCTTCTTCGCTTCACTACACTTAGAGTAATTTGATGAAACTTCATAGTCGGGTCCTTAGAAATCAAGCCATGTTTTTCACTACTGGAAGATAATAAAAGCCAGATTAAAGGAAATGTGCTCATTGTCTATCAAACTGTGGGTCACATTGCTGGCCTCTATTCAATTCACAATCCTTCACTATTCTGAGATATTTTTTCCAACTATTTCAACCAATACACCCCTTCATATGTCTGTGCACTTGGTTTTTGTTTCCTATATACACATCTTTGCATTTAATACTATTCATTATTATTATCTGATACTTTAATTTTATACATGTAATCTACTGAGAAAAGGGATGCGGTGGCTCATTGGGTTAGGATGCTGAGCTTGTCGATCAGAAGGTCGGCAGTTTGGCGGGTCGAATCCCGAGTGCCGCGTAACAGAGTGAGTGCCTGTTACTCGTCCCAGTTTCTGCCAACCTAGCAGTTCGAAAGCACGTAAAAATGCAAGTAGAAAAATAGGGACCACTACGGTGGGAAGGTAACAGCGTTCCGTGTGCCTTTGGTGTCTAGTCATGCCGGCCACATGACCACGGAGACGTCCTCGGACAAGCGCTGGCTCTTTGGCTTTCAAACGGAGATGAGCTGGCCCCCTAGAGTTGGAAACTACTACCACACATGTGTGGGGGCACCTTTACCTTTACCTAATTTACTGAGATCATTTAAATTTTTCATGTGTTAAACATTCATCTAATTTTGTGTCATCTGCAAATCTGACAAGCATCCATCCACCTCTTCATTGAAGTTATTAATACAAATGCTGAAGAAAAATCTCTTTTATGTAACCTTACCTGCTGCATAAGCTAAAAGATAAGGATAGCTACATTTTCAGAACTTATTTTTAATTCAAATCTGTAGTTGTATTTCTGTTCTCACACATATTTGCATGTGCTGTATAAACCACAGAATATTAGATTTCATTTTTGCTTAAAATAAAAAAAAATCACAGAAGTTCCTAATATGTTTAGGATATTGGCCACACTTGGCATGAAACAGCTTCAGACATACTGTAGCTTTGCAGCCTTCTCATTTGTCCCTTGAGGACATGCAGGAAACAGCTGCTTATTTTACTCTGTATTTAGCCATTTTGAGTTCTGCTCTTTTCTGTACTGTAATATATTGTGCAAGAGAGTCACTGTGAAGCATACTTTTTTTTGGGAAGAGAATATGCTAGCAACCTACATAAGGAAAACATAAATTAATAATAATTTGTTCAACTTTTGAAGGGTAATACATACACACACACACACACACACACAGAGAAACACACACATTTGTTGTGCTGATGACCAGTGTTGGTGGGGATTATCATATTAGTAACTGATCATCTCTTAAAATGCAACAAAGATCTATCCTTCCCACGTTTAAATTCTTATCAAAAAATAAATTCTTAAAAACCTCATCATTTTAATCCCAATCAGCAAAGGTATACTAAGAAGAGCACCAGAGATGACAACAAATCTATTTTAACCTTAATCCAGTAAACCAACTTTTTATTTCCTCCCTTAGTGATCAGTCTCAGACTTGTCTGATAAAACTTGTTCCTCTTCCATAATACATTTTAAATATAGTCTATCTATATAGAGGCAGAAACTCTTAAAATTAATTTTGGGATCCATTATTCAAAAAATATCTTTCAATATATCCAATGTTAAAATATTTTCCTCCATTCTGTATTAATAAGTCAAATTTAAATATTCTTCTCCTTTAATTATAATATTTAGTTCCTTCTAGTTCCCTCTAGTGTTCAACCTTCAAAATTTCACCCTATCATTTTTTAAAAATGGAATTTAATAAAAGTATTCTCCCGTGGAAATTAATTCCAAAATCTTATTTCAAATTCATCTGGATCCTTAGTCTTTCTGTAATTTTCCAAAATCAAAGTTCTAACAGCTCTTCTGCTGTTTATTTCTAAACACAAAGATTTAAATCTTTAAACTTTTATATGAAATTTCTTTACTTAAGGTTCAAAGGAAACTCACCCGATGTTTTCATATGCATGAACCTAAAAGGTTCCTAATTGTTGCAAGCAGTTAACAAGCAATTTCCAAAAGTGATTAGGGAAGGAAGCATGCAAACTCAGTGTCTTTTTGAATACACCAACCATGGTTTGAGCAAGATGGCTATTCTCTTGCCTCCCCGAGCAATAAACCCCACAGGAGACTGCTTTCTTGCTGTCACTAGAGTCAGTGGTGATTTAGTAACATATAAGTTTTAAAAAGTAAATATTGATTTCCAAATCCAACTAGCTTCTTGAGGAAACACACCACATTTTTAAATAATAACCTTTAATATGATTAACAGTGACAATGCATCCATACGCGGCAAAAGAATTCTGCAAGAAGTTTAAAAAGTGCAGTCATTGATACTGTGGCTATTACATTAACAGAGCACTTGGCAGAACAAAGCAGCAAGTCCTGCTGGAAGGAAGATGCTGACAGAACTGAATAGCTGATGTGGGAAGGGAAGGGAACCAGCTGGCAGCTGTCAAGAGGGAAGGGAGAAGGGAAGCAGGATGCTGACAAGCTACTGGGCAGCTGCTCTTCCAAGTACTCCACAAGCTAAGCAAAAAGCCTTTGATCTCTTGAGCAAACCTGGGATTCCAGCCAGAATTCATATCCTTTCTATCGTAGTTTAAGTCTGTTTCCCCTTTACTAGTTCTGCTTGTTGATCACAGGACAGTCCTCTAGAGTAATTTTTTTCAATCAATGAAAAAAAAAATGAGATTCCACAGCTTTTATGCCCAAATATTTATTTTCTCAAATCAGAAAATATGACATGCTGCTCTGGTTTCCCATCTCGAAAGGAGCTGAATGAACAAAGAAGCTCCAAATTATATGTTTTGAAAATCTGGCTATGCTACGTATATGTCCTGCTGCAATGCTGTGTGACCAGATAAGCAGTTGAGCTGAGCGGAGCAGACAGGAGAGGAGAAAGGAAACTGATTTTTGATCATTTGCAGCTGGGGTTAAAGCTGGATCTGATAACACAGGAATCTCAAATCCAGACAACAATGTATATTATAAGGGCATTTTTCTTTTCAGAAAACTAATCTGTAAATGTTAACAAACACATAAATAACTGGTGCCTGTAAATTGCACAGTGCATTAAGAAAAATGCATAGTCAATGAATTGGTTACATTCAGAGTTATATTTCTTAAACAATATTGCCAAGGAAAATGAGGTCAGTATATACATACTGTATGTTATTATGGTTCGCTTCAAAAAGTATAAATCAATCAGGAACTTGAGTTGGACTTACTGTACTGGATAATTGCACATTAGATTAGGACAAAACAAGTGTAAGGTGAAATTCACACCAAATTCTATTACTTCTTTGAGAATGTTTTGGGGCAATAGGCTGCAACATATTACAGTCCACAAAGTTGTCAAAGGGACGCCATAGCATATAACAAGCCAATTTACGATAAAACTATAATTTACAAATGCAGTTGATAAGCAATTATTTACAGTTTATTTTGAAATAGTAAAACTTGCCATAAAATTATGACAAAATAACTCAAAATGACAAAATGCATATTACACACACAGACACACAGATACCCCCCCAAAAAACCCCCACCTACTCCTGTTTTGTCCTATGAACTGCCCAAAGTAAAGGTACGGTAAATGGATTATAGTGCCTGGCTATAAACCTGCATGCTTACTTGAAGGTAATAATAGCCAAACAAAATAGATCTTGCTTCTAATAAGTGAATCAATTAAATATAATAAATTAAATGTAAAATTGGATTGTTACATTTTGAAAATATTTTTAGATCATTCTTCAATTTAATACCATTCCTTCCCTTAAGCAGACACTGAAATAGTGGCAAGAAAAAAATCCTAAATTATAAGAATATAGAAAATATTTTTTTAAAATTTTATTTATATACCGCCCTTCTCCCGAAGGACTCAGGGCGGTGAACAGGGCAAATATATAAAAATACAAAAATACAAAAGTTAAAAAAGAATTAAATACAATGCCCAAACTAAAACAGTAAATACATATATTAAAAAACAACAATAAAATCCCAAACCCATCCCCCATCAGGCCAGGCCGGCTTGTTCGAATAAATGTGTCTTCAGATCGCGTCGGAATGAGCGAAGGTCGGGCGCCATCCGGAGCTCGACCGGCAACCGATTCCATAAATCCGGGGCACCCACAGAGAAGGACCTCCCCCTGGGGGCCACCAGACGACATTCTCTGACCAGTGGCACCCTGAGGAGGCCCTCTCTGTGGGAACGCACAGGGCGGAGGGAAGTTGATGCCGGCAGCAGGTGATCCCTGAGGTACTCTGGACCCATGCCATGTAGGGCCTTGAACACCATTACCAGTACCTTGAATCTCACTCGGAACACAAATGGGAGCCAATGCAGCTCATGGAGCAGAGGTGTAACATGGGAGTATCGGGAGACTCCCAACACAACTCTCGCGGCTGCATTCTGTACCAGTTGGAGCCTCCGAGTGGTCTTCAAGGGCAGCCCCATGTAGAGAGCATTGCAGTAGTCTAAACGAGAGGTCACGAGTGCATGAGTGACCGCATGCAGGGCATCCCGGTCTAGATAGGGCCGCAACTGGCGCACCAGGCGAACCTAGGCAAAGGCCCCCCTAGTCACGGCCACTATGTGATCTTCCAAAGTAAGCCGTGAATCTAGGAGGACTCCCAAGTTGCGAGCCCTATCTACGGGGGGTAATAGCTCACCCCCCATAGAAAGAGATGGAATATTCTGAATATCCCGGGATGCCGGGATGCACAGCCACTCAGTCTTGTCGGGGTTGAGTTGAAGTCTGTTCCTCCCCATCCAGACCCGAACCGCTTCCAGGCAACGGGACATCACGTCGAGGGCATCACTGGGGTAGTTTGCAGTCGAAATAAAAAGTTGGGTATCATCAGCGTACTGATGATACCCAACTCCAAAACCACGAATGATCTCACCCAGCGGTTTCATGTAGATGTTGAACAGGAGATATAAGAACAATTCATATTTGTGATATTTCTGGTGACAAGAAATTTAAAAATCTATATCAAGACATGGTGAGATTGATATGTACTATGTGAGAAATGTACAACTAAACATTTCTTCTTATTAGAGCACTTCACAGTTCTTGTATTATTATTATTTTGCCTTTTGAGAAAACATTGATTAAAAGAAGAAATAATCTCTAGGAAAATCCAGTTTTTTAAAATACATAGCACTTTATACTTAATACTACTAGGACCATTTTGGATTTTCAAAAGAAACAAATAGATTTTTAGATAAGGGCAAACTGCTTCATGCATATCATTGCCACCTTACTAGTTCAAAGAATTGCAAATGCTATGTTTCATCATATCTCTTGGAGGTCAGTCAAGGCATTGCTACTTCAAAAATAAATCCATGCATTCCAAGGCTTCAGGCTTGTTTGTTTCTTTCTTTGGTAAAACTATCTTTAGCTTAAAACGCATTTAGAAAAATCAAGTACAGGCTTGGCATAGCATAGAACAGAATATGATTCATATAGCACAATACCACTTTCTTAAACATAGGTAATCTCTATAAAATTATATGCTATGTGCTAACTACATTTTATGTTGCACTACTGCTATGGTGCAAAAGAGAAATTATTCAGATTTATGTATCAGTCCCTAAACAGAGTTTATCCCCAGTTTGTTCTTTATACCGGAAGGGTTCTGGAACAAAGGGAAATTGTTTAACTGTTGCTTTCTTGCTTTTATAATCAGCTTTTGCACCAGAGAAATTTTATGCAAGCTTGGGAAACATGTACATGGATGTGATATACTGAAAGAGGGAATAAGGGAGTGTACAGGAATGATTGATGTCTTTCTTATGATGCAATGGCTCTGTTGTCTGATTTTCATTGGCTAACAAAGTTTATAAAGCAGTGCTACCAACTTTCTAATGCATGGCATTTCTGGATGTAATTCTGCCAGCGTTCCAGATTGTTGGCCAGTCAGCTGCTTAATTTGATCAAATAAAGTGCTGCTTGATCAAGAAGTCTCCGCTTGGGTTATCTGATTAGATTGATATGGTATCTCAAGTTCAAGTAAGGGACTGGGACCTTGCATATCTGAATTTTAAAAAGATGGCTATGAATCAGTTTGTACAGCATTATTACAACCACAGATTTGCATGCCATTTTCTCTATATTGTGTAGGCTGTAACTTGCATCTTTTCAGCATAATTTCCAACCACTAACAATCTTTGGATAACTGAGAGATATAATTCAGTCTAAATGATTTCTTTGGGAACACTGTAAGTGCAGCTTCTGGTGGGTAAAACATCTCCTCAAATTCAGAGGTTTCCACAGGTAGGGGAAAAAAACCTATGAAGGTAGGATGAGAAAGGAATGCTGAATAGTGAATCCAGATTTGTTTCTCTGTTCCCCCCCCTCCAAGAAAGATTTTGGATATTTAAGTCCTGTTCTTCATTATCATCATACAGCCTATCAGAGGGGAAAAGATGGAATTCTGTCTGAAAAACCATTTCCTTGGGATGGTGTTTAAGATAGAAGGCCTTCCAATATTTCAATTCAAACAAAATTCACATGGAATCCTAATAAAATTTATTGTTATGCTAAGTGATAGTCACAGAGTTACAAAATGTTTATTAGAATTTAAAATTGTCAACTTTTCTCCATAAAGATGATTTAAAAGCTTTAATTTGCACTTGACTCTAAATGAACAAATTCAATAATTTTTTTTGAAGTTCAAAGCTCTTCTGCTAAAGACTTCAAAAGAACAATATCTCCCTCTAGTGTTTAACTACAATTGTAAATTTATTATTTTATTATACGTTGAAAAAGCTATGGTATCTGGATGCCATTCCACTTGTTAATAATTTCATTTAAATCAACAAGCATTCCTAATAATATTTAGTTTTTATTCACTAAAAGCTTACAGCGCATTCAACAGCTTAGAAAAGGATTGAGATTCCTAAAAAGGACTCTGGCCATCTCTGGCTATCTCTCATTATATAATAGCAAATGGATTAAACCAATGGCTTATTAAGAATTGACTGCTGTCCTTCATCTCCTTCAGCCCCAATTCAATTTAATTGCCTAAAAAGGCAGCATAAAACTAGAGAAAGAAAAATATCATATTAAATACACACATCCTAAAAAAAAATCCTGATACTGAAAAGTTCCTCTAACTGAGGAAAGGGCACAACTAGAACAGCAGCTGATTCTGTGCAAAGGTTTTCCTGGCCACACCTGCTATCTGCTCTTTGAGTTGTGCACAAGTCTTGACTGAGGAGGTTCAGCCCTATCCAACACCAAAGATGATGACATCTCCAACTCAAGGGTTCCAAACGGCCCTAGCCACTCAATCTTTTTAGAATTGAGCCAAAGTCTGTTCTGCCATGTCCAACTTCCAGACAAGGGTCAATACACTAACAGCTTCACCTGTGCATTTCAGGCCAGAGATGTAAAGTTAGATATTATCAACATACTGTACTGATAATAACACACCCCAAACTGGTGGATGGCCTCACCAATGGTTTCATGTAGATTTTGAACAGGAGCAAGAAGGTCATTGAACTGTGAAGCATCCGACACATGAGGGACCCAGACACAATTTCTTTTCCCCTGTCAACACTGACAGGAACTGGCCACTCAGGAAGGAGATGAACTACTGGAGCACAATGCCTCCTACTCTTAACTCCTGCAGCCCATCGTGGTTAATAATATTGAAAGCCACTAGGAAAACAACAAGCACTAGGAAGGATGTACCCCATCCCAACTCTGCCAAAGGTCATCAGTGGGTATGGGTAATGCTGTCTCTTTACTGTATCCTGGCCTGTAGACAAGTTAAATATCTTACTAAAGATTTCTTTTAAAGTGTCCAGTCATGTCTGTGAATAATTTGAAGGGTAACTCTAAAATTGGTAATGCTGTTAACTGAGATTGTTAATCCTAAATACGAGGAAAAGTTTTGCATATTGATGAATCAATTGAAAACAATTACAAAATGCAATAGTCTTAGTGTATAGCTGTAATGAAAATCAAAATGGGTCACGTTTGCTTAAAAAAAATTACCACATCCTCCCTCAAAACAAGTTGGATAAAGAGGAAATTAATTAAGTGACTTGACTAGACTGCCTAATGTTAGTTAAAGTCAAAATGATAAAATAAGAATGAAGACATGGACAAAGGAAATACAAGCACTAAAGAAATGTGCCAGCAGGGGGTAAAAGGGATTTTGAGAAATGGGATTTGATATCTTTCATTCACCAACAAAAAAACAAATTTCAGCTTTCAGATATTCATTTTCCAATGTCTGAATAGTATTATAATTATACAGCTGTTGCAGAATTTACAGAAAACTACAGGGCAGCTAACTCGATTCAGGTAAATTGGTGAAAAGAAACTCTTAAAAATATTTATCAATCATATGGACATAAAAGGGCAAGTCCTGCTAAAAAGAATCAATATAGCTTCTTTAATGGTGCAGCCTGATTTACTAAGCTATTGGAGTTATTTAATAAGTGCCAATAAGCAGTGAAATAAAGCATATATAATTTATTGAGAATTTTAGTAATGCTTGTGGCAATTGTAAAAATGATTTTCTGTACTGAGCACTGATCATTTTCAGTATCATACAAATATGCAGCTTAGGAAAATATGATCAAGGACAGACTGTAGCAGTGTCTCCAAGTTGTAATATATGTTTCCAAATTACTAATTAGTCTTAAATGCTGCTATGATTCTGATTGATTATAAACCATGCTCCATGAAAATACATTAATTCTGCATAAAACTAGTTTTAGGTTATTCAGTTGTCAAGTGAGTTTTGCCACATTTTGCAACCTTTCTTGTCACAGTTGTTAAGTGAATCACTGCAGTGTTAAATTAGTAACATGTTTGTTAAGTGAATCTGGCTTGCTCATTGACTCTGATTGTCAGAAGTTTGCAAAAAGCAAAGTTTTAAACCAGAACAATAGAACTGGAAGCTGCAGATTGACAGGTTTTTCTAGTGGTTAGCTAGGCTGGTTGAAAATTATCATCAGATTATAATTTTAGAGAAATTATTAAATATATGGTATAATCATGTAAATGCTAATGAACTGTTCAATTTTAATTGCATTGTATTCTTATTCCGACTTCTGGGATTGTTACATTCAGCATGCCAAAAGTCAAGAGAGTTGCAAGCCCATGGAACAGAGCATTAAGTGGTAGAAAACATTTTTACATTTTCAGAAAAGTTTCCATAAAGATGAGGGATGCTTTTATGTGTACAAAAGTAAGAAGTAGCTAAATGGACATAATAACATAGGTTGCCTGAAATTGCTGATTGCTGTCCATTTAAAGAGATAAGAAAATCAGATGTATAAAAAAGAAAGACATGCAATCAGACTTGGAGAAATAGTTTAAAAAAGCAAAGTCAGCTGGACTACTGACCCACAGCAGTAAAAACAAATACAGAATCCACAATATACAGAAACTGACAAGAAGCAGTAAGAACAACTATTGTCTAATCAAATCACCACCTGGAGAACTCAAAAAGAACCACAGATCCTATCGGTGCTTATTTGAAGAGGTCCATTTCACTTCAGTTCTTCAATCAAGCTATCATTTCTTGGTTTTGAAATACGATTTTCCCCCTGCTACATGCAAACTGTATGGACAGAAACTATTTTAAGCATGGACTATTTATAATGAGTATACTAATTATTCATTAAGGCTTTTGGGTAAGGAAAGGGCTAACACTTTAAAGGCTGATACAAAAGAAAGTGGAAATTTACTTGTCAAAAGAATTTTCATGGTTCAATTTCACCAGTCTTTTCGTGTTCCTTGGGTTCATTATATAATTTCTTCAAATTAGAATTTTTTAAAAAGTGTTTTTGCTGAATTTTAGGTTTAATGCTATTACATTGTACTCAGATAGTATCTGAAATTTGTGAGACTGCCTTATTAATATCCTCATTATACAGTAAATCCTAGTGTGGGAAAATTCAATAATCAAGATATGCTCTTCCAATATTTATGTTATTTTGATGAGGAGAACACACAGAACTTTTCTTAGCTTCTGCATGTAATCAGAAAATGGAGTTTCTAATCCATATATTCTCAGCACAATTATATAGAAATATACAACAAAGTATTAATTAAATAATAATATAAAAGAATCTGGAAAATTAAGATATATACAAAATAATATCATATTAAAAAGCTTCCTTGCTAATGTAAAGACATATTAATTAACCCACAACAAATCAAAAGTTGAAAGACAAAACATAGCAGCACAGCACTGCTGAATATCAGGTGGTATGATAATTATTTTAGCCAAACCTGGAACATTCCTAGTATTTTGATATTACAAATACTGGGACTATAGTAAAGAATACCACATGTAACTTTCACACACATATTTATCCAGAATCATAGTAATGTGAGCTCAAAATGCAACAATAATAAGAGTATTCTGTATTTTTATAAAGTTCCATAGAAACAGAAGAAAAATGTTAAATCATATAGATCAGGGGTAGGCAACCTTGGCTCTTTTATGACCCGGCTCAGGTATTCTGGGAGTTGAAGTCCACGAGTCATAAAAGAGCCAAGCTTGCCTACCCCTGATATAGATGATCCAAGGAAAGAAAATATGCATCAGTATGATTGAAACTTTTAAAAACATTTACCAAGACACTCAAAGTGTATTCTCCATCAAGGTCATGGGGAGATGGTCAACCATATATGCTTACTGTTTAAGGATATCTTTTTATCCTTTAAGACTATCTTTGCTGATATGTGCTGTCAACTTTGTCAGAAGATGGAAACATCTGCCTAGAATGTCTGTGGAGATATTTGCATTCTTGATTTAGGTGACCTTGAAGGCAGATAAACCCCCAAGTCGCCTCAATGGCTCTCAGAGAGAGCTGACGACCAAATGACTGCAAAGAAATACAATCCTTCCATTCCCCTCCCCACACCCGCCTCCCAATCCTGTCAGAACCTATCCTTCCATCCTCCCACCATCCAATCACAACTTATGAAGCTTCTTGGATGAAAAGCGAAATATCTTATTCGTCCTCAAAGAATGCTTGAAAAAAAATACAAGCACCTTTGAGACATCTCCCAGAAGTGCTACGTATACAGTATGATGATTTCTTTCAGGAAGCTATATTGGTAATGTCCTTTGATTAGGATAAACTGGTACTAAGATGATACTTCTATTGTGCTACTGACTATAATGAACAAACTCACTTTTACCTAACTCAGCTCTCATCTCTTTTACTCACATATATACACACTGTTCCCTGTTTCTGCCCTTTCTCCCCCTATTGTACATGTGAATGCACACTCATACCCAGGTACTGTCCTGAGCCTTGTCAGCTTCTTCTGTTCCCTTCATTTTCCTTCCATTCCTTCCTAGAGTTTTGATGCACTGATTTGCCTTCCTATCTCTCCCCCACCCCCCTTTTTTGCACTCTTTCTCTTCCCCACTCTCTCAGGAGAAGATGGAAGCTTCGACATTTTACAGCAGTTGGAAGTACTTTACAAGCTGTCAAGCACTCCTTCTGGGATGCTTCTCAACAAACCAATAGCAAAGCTAGGTACACGAATGCAAATTTTTAAAATTATAAGTGCAAAGGAAAGTCTGGTGTGATGTTGTTGTTACCATATACACCATTACAAAAGTTGTCTTTACTTGTTCAGTGACTGTTCAAAATTACAACAACACTAAACAAGACGGACTTATGACCAGTCTGCAAAGTTGCAGCTGTCACAATATCCCCATGATCAAGTGTTGCACTAAGCAGTGGTCATATGATTGCAGGTTTTGACCTTTCCTGCCAGTTTCTCACAAGCAAAATCAATGAGGGACAGGGAAGGTTGCAAGTTGCTTCCATAAATCACTCCTGCTGGGGTTTCTCTCAACAAGACCCACTACAGAGTAGAAACCCCCCAGGGATCTTGTACTCTTTAGCACCCATTCACCTGCTTGCACTGCACAGTGGGGTCTAGGACAATTCACTATGGCCAACTCATCATGGCCAACTTGCCATGACCAACCTGCCGAGGATCAACTCGCCACAGGACAAGAGTTACACTAATATCTAAGAAATGGTAGAATAGAATCATTTAAAAAAGGATGCCAAAGGAGGGACAAAATGAAATGTAAATGACAAAAATTAAAATATTTTTAAAATTATTTTAAATAATTAAACTGAACTGTTGAATTGTCCCACAGTGAGTTGTCCCACAGCCAATTGTCCGACAATAAGTTGTCCCACAGTGAATTGGCTGTGGTGAGCTGGCCATGACAAGTTGTTGCAATGAGTTGGCTGTAGCGAGTTGGCCATAACATGTTGGCCCATTTCAGCACAGTGTGTACCCATCTGCAGCACTCCTCCCCATCCTGTCTGTAGCACACCTGCCCATAGCATATTGTCAACCACAGCTCTCATTGACCTGCCCGAGGTCCTACCTGGCTTATCTGCATTCCCTAGTAGCCACGTGCAACCCTTGCTGACTATCCAAGCTCCTCAGTACTCATCTGCAGCAGCTCCCCCTCCAAAACCCCTCCCATTCCTTTCCTGGGACTTCCATCTCATTCTGCTTAACACCCACATGATCCCGGTATCATGACAACAACCAGAACTGCCATCACTAAGCAATATGGTCATGTGACATTGTGCTAAATTTATGACTGCATCACTTAACAACAGCAACCTGTCCAAACTGTTGTCATAAATCAAGAACCACATGTATTACCAATAAAAAAACCAAATCTGCTGAGCATAAGCCATTACAAACTGTTCTGACTACATGCAACAATCCACAAAGGACAGACAGACAATGCAAATTTTAAAGGGATATCTAAGGAAAATGAAGCAAGTGACTGTGCAGGGCATGAAGGTTCATTGAATTCAGAATATCTAGGGTTCAAAAGAGCCATTTAGGTGATTACATTTAACATTCAAAATTATGAGTGGAGAGAAATCCACTGATGACTTACCAGTGCTGCTTTGGATGGTCCTCACAGTAGTGGCTGTGCGAGGTGGAGATGAGGATCTCAAAGACAAACATTCATCATCTTGGGAACAGCCTTTTTCGATTGCTCTCACATAACTGTGGCTCCTCATGCGGAAACACCCAGGCATTGGCAGATCTAGGGCTTCTACTGCCTGAGACTCTAGTTCGCTGAATACAGACTCACAGACTGATTCAAACTGACCATTTACTTCCATCTCACTCACCTGCAGGCAAAACACACAGCTTAATTGTACCCAATTATAATGAATAGAAAGTGCAATCTGTAGTACCATATTATAGCAGGAAGAAGAGGGATCAAAACATTATTTTCCCATTGTAAAGAATCACAAAATAGGATAAAAGCTGTAATAAACCATTTCATTTCAGGTTTGTAAGTTTTTAAAATATATAAGGATATAAGTGAAATATTTTCCTGTTCCATTACAAATTTTTTGGTTGTCTACAGCATGATGTAAACTGTCCACACTAATTACAGAACTACCAAAGAAAGACACGAAGCCTTAAATATGCCAAATGTTTTAAGTCAAATACCTTAAATGTACTTGATGTCAAAAAGTCCACCTGGATTTTTTTTTAAGTATGTTATCCAAGGGGACAGGAATCAACAAAATAAATGCAATAAAAGTGTAAACTGATATAAGGACTTCATGATTAAATAATAGTAAATACTTAGTAGACCAAAAAGTGACAAAATATTGATGACAAATTATTAACAGTGTTCAGTATATTTAAGGCAAGCATTTACAAGTGGTCCTTGACTTACAACCATTCATTCAACAACTGTACAGTTACAGTGATATGAATGAATGATGGCTATGACTGGTCCCTGAAGTTCTCATTGTCTCAGCATTCCTGAAGTCCTGTGATTGCAATCAGAGTGTTTTCCAATTATGACTGTTGGCCAAGTGTCTAATTACTATATGATCACCATTTACAATTTTCCATGCCAACTTCCCTTAAAGTCAAAGGTAAAATATAACTGGGATAAATTTCACCCACCTATACATCTTCCCCCATGTCCTTTATGCTTGTGTTGACTACTTGTACATCCATGTACCCTACCCAGTCTGCTCAGTATCTCCTACCTCCATGCATTCTCACTGACTTATAGAGCACCTTTTGCTCCCCAGTCTGTGTGTCACCTCTTGAGAGTTGCATACCCTGTCCAACCTGTGAAATGAATCTTGCATGTCCTTTTATATCCTCCCTGTGCCACACTTCTCACACATTTTCACCAAGCCATACAGTGTCTCTCATGCATCCTTCTTGACTCACACAATCCTTCTCACAGACCCTCCTCAACTCATGCTATACCTCTCACACACCATAGGGCTACTTTCATATACTTCCTTGCACCCTCCACATGATATGCCTCTTGTGGACCTTCTCTGACTTTCCCCCACAGCCTTGCCCACCCCTCATTTCCTTGTTAACCTGGCAGCAGCTACTTACTTGCCTATGGGATAGGACTTGAAACATCCTTCTAGACTGCCTGCTGACTTTCGTTGTGGGATTCTGGCAGGAAGTTGTCTTGTTTAATGACAGTTAATAACAGCAACAAAACTGTAGGGATTGCCATTCCTATGCGATGATGATGCAGTTTTCAACCACATTACGTAGCAACAGAAATTCCAGTCCCAATTGCTGTTGTTAGTTTAAAACTATCTATATGTCAGTCACTCACAAAGTCCTCCACAATGGCTTTTGACTATTATTATGACATGCATTATACAATATATAGATTTTTATCATTTTTTCTGTTGTTCAAAAGATCTTTATGCTGAAGATGTACCCAGATCTTTCATCCCCTATGGACTGTTTTTTTCAGGGTAAAATTCCAATGCAAAGAAGCAATGAACAATAGCATCAATATTTAAGACAAAATAAAATGAAAATAATTATGGTATATCTCTTTATGGCTTTTCTGTTTGACTTGTCATAGACTTCACTACAAGCACTACTAGTTGTTTCTGTAGGGTCTCTGCACAGAAAAAAATGCAAATGTTGGAAAATCATTACTAACATAATGTTTCCTATTTGTCCAAAAACTTGCAGGAAAGTTAGATATGCAGAATATCTATTGTTCCTCTTTAAATTCTAAATGATAAAATTCTGAACATGCTACTAAGATCCAGAAGTGAACCTCTTAAACCCTGAGTAAATTATATGCTGCAAGTTGCTGCTTAGTGACATAAAAGCCTATGAACCAATTGAGTTTCAAATCTAAAATAAGACTGACAGATTAGTTATATTCAAAGACAAAATGGAAGACAACCATGTAACAAGCTATTATGTCACAGGTTTCTGTTAACTTCACTATCCATCCTAAAAATACCACAGCTTTGCTTGTGGTTTAGTGAGGAAACTATTTTGTATGAATATAGAATAATCCCTGGGTTTCTCTCTATGTGGATTTTTTTTAAAAAAAGGTTCCTTAATATAAGTTTCTTTCTTCTCAACTGCTTTCTGTCAGGATTTCAAGTTCCTGCCTACTACTTCAATGGTGGGTGTATTAGTAGAACTAGGAATATTCACAGTATTGCCAGCTTGCCTAGATACAGAAAGGAACTTCTTGATTTGTGGCGTACTGTCCAAAATGTACAAGAACCAACTGGCACTGTACACTACAAAAAAGTTTGTGATTGAATAATGGCTGAATAATGATTGAATAATGCTAGAATGGGTGGAATATACCAATATCTATGGCCCTGTCTGGCAACTACCATAGAATATGGAAAATTGCAACTTTGAATTCTGATTGATACAGAATATGAATTGAAAAAAAGGAAAGGAAAACCATTTGCAATATTGTATGTCTGTATCACTAACATAAAAAGAAAGGGGAACAATGTAATAATTTAATTTAATTTAATTTAATTTAATAATATTTATATACCGCCCTTCTCCCTGAGGTAGACTAAAGCTAATAAGATGTAAGTTTAATTATAAAAGAAACAAGTAAAAGTTATATTAGAAAGTATGAATTAATACCATCTAGGTTGCGTGGTAAGCATGAAAGCAGGAGTTTGTAAATTGGAGTCCCTTGAATGTTTTGCTCTAATGAATGGTGATAATGGAAGAAGCAAAGATAAATAACTAAGAATTGTGCAATAATACTGAATGTTTAAGATCCATAGGGAAAAATATTCTGTTAGGTGACATAATTGGATGGCTGTAAGACAAGATAAGAGGGAATGCTAAAAATAACTGAGCTATTTGCAGTCTAAGAATGAATGAGACTGATGATTGGTGTGTTTAGAAAAAAATCTATTTCAATTACAGTGTTTAAGAAAAAGACTATCAAGCTCAGTTCATGCATATACATGTCAAAGGAATGGATGTGAATCTTAAAAGAATGGCTGATTTAATTGTTTATGATGAAAAACTGATACAATTAGTAAAGGATATAATGGTGGTGCAAGGTGATGAATGCAGGGAAAACTGTTTTTCAAAAGTGTCAAGTGGATCTTGGGAAAAAATGCTTATGAAAAAGGAGAACAAAGTAAAAAAAAACTAGAATGAAAATAGAACCACAGTAGGAAAAGATAGTATGACTCTCAACAAAATGAGTAGAAAGTGGGTGTAAGGAAAGAGAATGCGAAAGATGCATGAAAAAAAAGCAAAAAGAATTATAGTGGTGAGTATTTATAGCTCGGGTGTAGGATGAGGTTGAAAGTTCGTTCTCCAAGCTTGTTTGTTGATTTCCGAACATTTCATTACCAGGCTAGGTAACATCTTCAGCAGAATTTAGGGCATGTCTGTGTCACTATTCTTCTGTTTATAAGGGATTCAGGTGTGGGTGTGTCAAGTGAAGGTCTTGTGATGGGTCTTGTGATGATGGAAATGACAGCCAGAATTTTCCAACCCATAGAAATAGCAATAGTCCCAAAAACCCACAGCCACACTTTGCAAGGAATTATCCAGAACCAAAGACAAGATACAGAAGGATGCAAGAAACAATATAAGCTTCAAAATCATCTGTAACAATTACAACCAATTCTATGTAAATATCATGTCAATTAAAAAACAGGATCCATGAACATTGGCTAGCAATCAAATGCCACAATCCCAAATTCTTAATCTCTACCCACACTGACACCAAACAGCACCAGTTCGATTGGAGCAACGCTAAAATCATCAGCCATGCTACTACCTGCCAAGCCTATGAGTTCATTGAAGCCTGGCGGTCCACAAGCAATTCCATCAACAGACACATTGAGTTACAACCAGCCTACAAACTCCTCATTCAGAGATCTGCATTGCTTGCAGAGACATCCACAGGGGACTTAATAAGAAGTGGGTGACAAAAAAAATGGTCATATCATTACACCACAAGCTCTATCCACTTTATATATGCATTATGATGTTGTATACTTATGAAAAATGTGGTATTTGCAGTGTGGCAGGTGATACGGTTTGGTCATTTTCACAAAAGTTTTGAATCCTGCAGATACCTCAAATTTTAATATACATGAGCATCCCGGGATATTCAGAATATTCCATCTCTTTCTATGGGGGGTGAGTTATTACCCCCCGTATATAGGGCTCGTAACTTGGGAGTCCTCCTAGACTCACAGCTTTCTTTAGAAGACCGTATAACAACTGTGACTAGGGGGGCCTTCGCCCAGGTTCGCCTGGTGCGCCAGTTGCGACCCTATCTAGACCGGGATGCCCTGCGTACGGTCACTCATGCGCTCGTAACCTCTCGTTTAGACTACTGCAACGCTCTCTACATGGGACTGCCCTTGAGGACCACTCGGAGGCTCCAACTGGTACAGAATGCAGCCGCGAGAGTTGTGTTGGGAGTTTCCCGATACTCCCATGTTACATCTCTGCTCCGTGAGCTGCATTGGCTCCCAGTTGTCTTCCGGGTGAGATTCAAGGTGCTGGTAATGGTCTTTAAAGCCCTACATGGCATGGGTCCAGCGTACCTTAGGGATCACCTGCTGCCAGGATCAACTTCCCTCCGCCCTGTGCGCTCCCACAGAGAGGGCCTCCTCAGGGTGCCACCAATCAGAGAATGTCGTCTGGTGGCCCCCAGGGGGAGGTCCTTCTCTGTGGGTGCGCCGGATTTGTGGAACCGTTTGCCGGTTGAGCTCCGGATGGCGCCCGACCTTCGCTCCTTCTGACGTGATCTGAAGACCTACTTGTTCGAACAAGCCGGCCTGGCCTGATGGGTGATGGGTTTGGATTTTAATATTGTTTTAGTGCATTTTAACTTGTTGTTAGTTTTGGGCACTTTGTTTAATCTTTTTTAATATTTGTAGTCTTGTATTTTTATATGTTTGCCCTGTTCACTGCCCTGAGTCCTTCGGGAGAAGGGCGGTATACAAATAAAATTATTATTATTATTATTATTATTATTATTATTATTATTATTATTATTATTATTATTATTATTATTATTATTATCTATATTTCTCTACCCAGGCAACATCTTAAATAAATGGATCAAATATTTCATTTCCAAGGCATACTGAAAGCATAGATCTGTATGCTCAATGTTTTGCCTACATTAATTGGCTTTCATGTGCAGGAATGCTTATGAAAATATGTTAATTCAACAAATAATATGTGATTAATTGAGAGTGTGTTATTGTGTGCAAACCTATAATCTTATATTTTATGGATCAATGATGGAATTGACAGAGGCAATAAAAAGACAAAAAAAAGAAAAGAAAAAACACTGGGACCAGATGGACTCCTGGCAGAGTTTTATAAATGTTTACAAGATATATTAAGTTCACTGAACTTCTATTGGAGGCAAAGAGCCTTGGTGGAGCAGTAGGCTAATGCCTCCTTAAGTAAAACCAGCTGCCTGCAATTAGTGCAGGTTTGAGTCCCACCAGGCTCAAGGTTGACTCAGCCTTCCATCCTTCCGAGGTAGGTAAAATGAGGACCCAGATTGTTGGGGGCAGTAAGCTGACTTTGTAATAATGCCGCTTGGGGGGGCGAAAGCCCTAATAAGCAGGCATATACATAGAATGAAGGCTATTGCTAAGCACATTGGTTTGTGCTTAAAATTGTAAGCCGCCCTGAGTCTTCGGAGAAGGGCGGGATATAAATGGGATTAAAAAAACAAACAAAACAAAACTCCCAAATACATGGATAGAAGCTAATGTTACTTTGATACCAAAAGAGGACTCAGATCTGACCCAGATCAAAAACTATAGATCGATATCATTACTGAATGTGGACTATAAAATCTTCACTTCAATAATAGCTGAGAGGCTGAAAAGATTTTTGACTAAATTTATACACCCAGATCAAAATGGATTTTTGCCAAAGAGACAAATAAAAAATAATTTGAGGGTAATACTAGATACATTGGAATATTATCATCCAGGGAAACAACTGGCACTAGTACTTTTAGATTCCCAAAAAGCATTTGATAATGTTTCCTGGCAATTTATGATTCAACAACTAAAAACAATGGACTTTGGTCAAAACTTTATAAATACAATTCAGACAATATATCAGAAACAATCAGCAAAAGTAATTGTAAATGGAGATTACACAGAGAATTTTGATATATGAAAAGGCACAAGACAAGGATGTCCTTATCCCCATTGCTATTTATCTTAACTTTGGAAGTTTTAAATAGAAACATTACGCAAGACCCAGAAATGAAAGGATTGAAAATAAAAGGTGAAACCTACAAACTGCAAGCATTTGCAGATCATTTGGTATTCATTCTAGAGGAACCTTTGGAGACAATTCCTAAACTATTGGAAAAGATAGAACAATATGGAGTGATAGCAGGATTAAAGATAAATAGAGAAAAAACTAAAGTGATAGTTAAAATTTTTAGTTAAAGGTAAAGGTTCCCCCGCACATGTGTGCTAGTCGTTTCCAACTCTAGGGGCTGGTGCTCATCTTCGTTTCAAAGCCAAAGAGCCAGCGCTTGTCCGAGGACGTCTCTGTGGTCATGTGGCTGGCATGTCTAGACACCAAAGGCGCACGGAATGCTGTTACCTTCCCACCGTAGTGGTCCCTATTTTTCTACTTGCATTTTTACATGCTTTGAGGTATATTTGTGTGTGGCACCAACCACCAATTTTATAGAGTTCCATTTTGAGACTCTTGATTGTGTCAATGATTATTCAATAATATTATTGAATATTAGGAACTGGCATTTATATAGATAGCTAAGGGATTTTTAATAATACACGCTGTCATACATTTGTTTTATTGCAGAATTGTCCATACATCGGTTTCTTATATAGATTTTATATTTATATTTATCAGAGGTGTTTTTGTTCTAACTTTATTTTTTTTAAAATTGTACAGGCATGTCACTCACCTGACTAATAGTGCTCATCGCCCTCATGTAGCTTTCATTTCGGGAACGAAACTTAGGAGATGTAAGCAGAGCCGCAGGATCCAAGCTATCCAAACTCCTATTGATTGAAACTTCACTCACTGCCCTCAAGTAACTGTGGCTTCTGATTTGAAGTTTTGGAGAATGTTCACCAGATATCCTTAAAGGAAAAAAGCAACAATAATTCACTACACCGTATCTATATTTCATCTATAATAATTAAGAACAATACTATGTATTACAGCAAAACAACTATCATAGTTGTTCTGTACCAGCCTGCTACCGGCCCTGCAGATAAGGCAGGGACAACCCCTTTTACAATAAGGCAAGAGGCTGGAACTAAGCCTGCCAAATTTATTAACATAAAAACATAAACAGAGCAAAGAGAGCAAAGAGAGCAAAGACGAACCATGAAACAGGAACTATTCAAACGGTTACCTTCAGCAAACCAGCCCTCCCACGCATTCCCCTTTTATACAGTTCAGGGCGTGGCTTCTCTCTGCCTCCTTCCAAGGTGCCCCATTGCCTTCCTCTGTTTACTCCTGATTGACTGCCTCCTGCGTCGGGCGTCCTTGAACAGGGGTGTGGGTCATCTTCATCCACGCTGTCAGGCTCACACAGCTGGGTCTGCGTTGTGACCAGGTGGGAGGGGCCTGGCTGAGGGCTCTCATCAGCAAGCTCTCCAACCCCCTCAGCAACCTCTCCAACACCCCCTCCTCCTCCTCCGAGTTGTCCAACCCAACTGCCGAACCCACAGGCTGACCCTGAATCACAACAATAGTATTCACACACAAAAAAAATCTACCCAGTGACCCATAGCCATATATAAACATAGAACTCAACCCCCAGAAAGGGGACTGTTCCTATTCATGTTCAAATAATTTTTCCAAGTCTGCGCACCATTTGTCAAAACAGCATCATCTAGTTTTGTCTTCTTTTCTAGTATTGTTTTTATGTTCTCTATGCTATTTCATTGTTTTTTAAATATTTTTAACAATTGGTAAACCATGCAGAGTTGCTGAGATTGAACAGAATATAAATTTAATATTTTGGTTCATACTACAGGCAGTCAGGTGTTCAGACTGGATTTGGCATTTTTATCCGTGGTGTCACAGGTTATAAGCCGTTTTGAGTAAAGCTGCATTTTGCAATTGATCAGTGGTGAATTTGTTAATGACGATGAGGTTCAAAGGGTGCTTTAGTTATTTTGGGATGCACTCCCTATTACTATTAGTACCACCTTTGCTTTCTTTTGCCACAGATGTTCCATTTATATTTACAGGTCTTTGTATTTGTTATCTTCTCCAATTCCTTCTCTTCAATTCTGCTGTCTCAAGACTTTTTTTGCCTTTCTTATTGACAATTGTTAAGTGTGATGTGTTTTCAGCAGGTGCAACTCTGTTTGAATTCTAAAGTCTCAGAGCACTTTGGCTTCTTCATTTTCAGTTACTTTCTCTATTTTATGGTCCCACCAGTTCTTGTTTGCACACAAATAATATTTCTTGCAGATCTTCCAATGTCTGATTGTTGTTACTTTGTCATGCTATTCTTTGCAGTCAGTCTGTGCAATCTTCTTGCAGCAGCTAATTAGGTGATCCACTGTTTCTTCAGCTTCTTCGCAGAGGTGCCACCAGCTGTCTGTTGCTGTCAGTTGTGGCTTTGTATGCATTTGTGCAGCCAGAATTAGCCGATCTCTTTCTTCAACTTTCCTGTTCTTATCAGGAAATTGGCAGATCTTGATGTTATCTGCCTTGCCTGCTTTTTTTTTTAAATGTTCTGGCCATGTAGTACTTTGTCTTCCCATGCCTTTTTTCTGTTCTTCATCTTTCTTGTAGGTCATTTTAAGCAATCCGGTCTGGTCTGATGGGTTCTGTTTTAATTATTGTTTTAAGATAACTATTTATGCATTCTGTTATTTATGTTCACTGTTCACCGCCCTGAGTCCTTAGGGAGAAGGGCGGTATACAAATCAAATTAATAATAATAATAATAATAATAATAATAATAATAATAATAATAATAATAATAATAATAATAACAATTTGGTTTCTCCAGTATTCAGCAAGCTTCCTGGCATGCTAGCTTCAGTGCATCTTCTTCACTATTCTTCAGATATTCTTCCAATGCCTTTTTCCTTTTCCAAACGTCTGATGTACTTGTAACATTTCATGCCTACCTATTTTCCCTGATAAATAGAGTCTGTCAACGCCACTGAAAGGATGAAGACCATGATTCATTGTCATTATTTTTCTAGGGCTTTTAGTTCTGCTTGAGTCCACAATTCCAGCTGTGTATCTAATGACTGGAATTGTCCAAGTGTTAGTTGCTTTGATGGTATTTCCTCCACTGAGTTTGGCCTATAAGATCTTCTTTACACTCTTGATGTATTCACCTCTAAGCTTTTTTTTCCACTTCAGATGTTGTCAGCCTGAAGGATGCCCAGGTTATTTGTAGTGATCATGTTCACCCAGACTCTTGATATTGATTCCTTCTGTTTTCACTATTTTCACCCATTGGATGGTGAGCATGGCACATTCATCCAGTCCAAATCAGTTCAATGGGGGTTGCAATTTGGATTTGAATTCATTAATGAAGAGTGCAAATTATTCAGTAGGCTTTTTAAAAATGCTTTTTCAAAATGGATTTGCCTCTTTATCGTGGCATGATTGAAGCAGAATTTTTCTGTTCTAAAAACTAAGGTTAATTGTAGAATACTTAAATATTTTTACCCAAAAGTACCCACAGAGATTTGTGTTGCCCTGTATATATCTGAAAAATCTGCTGTTTTGATAGCCTGATGATTACTGGCTTATATAATACAATCCGATATAACTCATTATATATGAAATAATGGATAATGGTTTTGAACAAACCTGATGTTTAATAATGGATGATGTAAACTTAAACGAACTACAAAAGCTTAAAAGAAAAACTAGAATGATTTCTATAGCTTTTTTTTTACTGATTCTCATTCATCTTGTGTTAGCCAGATAAAATCATTCTAAGAACTATCAATTTAATCAAGCTGTAGTATAGGTTGAAATATAAACATAGTCTTTAAACATACACACACACACACACACACACACACAGACACACACACACACACACACACACACACACAGAGAGAGAGAGAGAGAGAGAGAGAGAGAGAAATTAAATGTAACTTAAATAGACAATTTCAAACACTGATTTAGTTTGATACCAGTTTTTTCCATATTCAATCCACCTATTTTCAAATAAATGTACATACTAATTGTGCATTTTAAAATGTGCATGCTAATCAGGAACTATCATGAATAGAAAAAACTTTCAGTTGGCAACCTTTTCAAAATAATTGATAATTTAGTTAATTTGTCTCTAGTGCTATATAATTTTACTTAGACGAGAAAGAAAGGAGAAATTAATGAATTTCCATGGGCTCTCTCAGTACAAGGATTTTAAAAGTAAAGATAAGCATTTCAATTTATTATTATTATTATTACAGCCAAAGGCCACACATAAATCAAACATCCAAATAAAACCAAACTAAACAGAACCATCACAAGAGGGCATAGCAATACATCACAATCAGTGATGCAATCAATGGGTGACCAAGGTCTGCCTAGTTTTACAGGCAGTATATGAAAAACAAGCTATCTTCAGAAAACTGAATCATACTGACCTGACAATAAAAATACAATGAGTATAGTCTAAAACTGTATAAAACACGTAATAAAATCAATTATAAAAGATTATCAAAAAGTTCTAAAATGATTGTTTATGTTTCTGGTCAGGGCTTTTTTTTTGTCATAGAATGCCCAGAATGGAGTTCCGGCACCTTTTTTGTATGGAACCTTGTAGGGTAGGCAAGGCAGGTTGTATGACGTGTGAGTTCTGGCACCTTTTTTTATTACAAAAAAACCCCACTGCTTCTGGTGAATCCCCAATGCTGCTGCACAGAATCTGGCCACCTGTGCCATGATCTCTGCCTGCTCATCCTTAAGCAGCCACAGGAGATAAATACTTTCTGAACAACCAGGATATGGGGAGGATATGGTTTTACTGAATGGCTCTGTAGAAGGAACATCGAAGGAGTACATGTCCAATGGTCTCCACCTCTCCTGACCCACAGGAGCAGAGTCTTTTAGACAGTGGTGTCTTTAAGATAAGCATTCTAAATATGATAAAAGTGGTTTGCATTTTGAGTGGAATGTCAGGCTATACATTCTGCGGTGCTCCATTTTTTGTTTTTAATCAAAAGCCCACATCAATTTTAAGCTGTCAATATGGGGAGAATAAGTTTAATTCTGTTCTCTCAGAAAAAGAATTTTTTTAAAAAAAAATACTGCATGAAAAAGGGCAAAGAATTTATAAATTAAATTTAAAAAAAGAATAGTGTAAGATACATGCTACACAATTAATATGTATATATGTGTTCAAACTACTTCCAACCTGCACTGAAGTATGTGTCCTTTCTCTATGAATGTTTTCAAATAATCAGCTTAAATACAGAATGTAGAACTTTCTAATAGAAAAGGCTTGTATGTACTTGGCAGAACATTATTTTGTCTTGAAATGATAGTAAATTTCCAGGCAAACAGCATAAATGTGTTATATGTGTTATTTATAACTATTTATGACAATAAAGTATACTGCACTTTAAGTAAATAAACACGGTTGGCATTATGAAAAGAAAATATATACTGTAAGATAGTATCTACTGATCTTAGAATAAATGCTACTTATGGTAGCATAAGTTCAGTAAAGAATGCAAAGTTTTTTGTTAGGCTGATCTCATAAATTAGGCAGGGATTTTTTTTCTGTAGGGGACTTATACACAACAAATCTATTATAGTTTATATTTAAGAAATACATGGTGCAAATTTTGTCAGTCATGTTAACTTTAACTTCAGGAATATTTAAATAAATATGCCTTAAAGGATGGAAATGAGATTATTGCCAGATAGCAATGCTGCTGCTTGCACCATCCGCTGGTGCATTCTTCTGTATGTGAGAAGGCAAGTACAGATAATCCTGACTTTATCCCAGTTGGGACTGGCAGCTCTGTCGCTAAGTAAAATGGCTGTTAAGCAGAACATCACATCAATGGTGCACTTAGCAATAGGAGTTCCAGAAATCCTGGTTGCGGTAATTATAAGTGAATCACCCAGAGTCATTAAGCAAGAAATCACATGACTAGGATTTGCACCATCTTGCCAGCTTCTCCACTGACTTTGTCAGAAGCTGGCTGGAAAGGCTACAAATGGCAATCACATAATCTTGGGATGCTACAACCATTGTAAATATGCAAAAACTGCCAAATAACAAATACAAGTACGAGGACTGATGATAAGTCACTTTTTTCAGCATTGTTAACTTTGAAATGATTGCCATGGTTGTTAAGTGAGGACTATTGCAATACTGTTCAAAACATCTTAATCAAGTAGGATGCTCTGCTTAAAAATGATCTAATGCAAGAACTTTCTTTGATGTGCAACGAATCAAAGCCTGAGGTCATACGCTTTAACATGTTAGGTGTTCCTTGAAGTCTCAAGTTATTTTCAGTCAAAAAGAGTAAGTGACTAGCAGTGAGGAAAAGCCTTTTCTCTTTCTCTAAAATGGATCTCTTCTCTTCGCTGAGAAATTAACAAGTTACAAAGTTCTGGAAACAAAAGAAAGGATGCTGATTAGGTTCAATTATGAAAGATATGAAAAAAAAAACATGGAGGAAAGAAGCTGTGGACACATCCTTGATTGAGGAAAATCAAGGAGCCATTTCATTTTCTGATTTTATCATCATTCTAAAACAGGCATGTCAAACTCGCGATGTCACGTGACATCACGCAACGTATCGTGACTTTTTCCCTGTGGGCCGGCAGTTTGACATGCCTTTTCTAAAACATGGATTGAACTGATTTCTGAAGAAGTTATTTCATGTTAAATTATTTTGCCGGAAATGATGATATGACAATTGCACATGTAGTGTTGAATGCCAAGAGGTAACAGCCACAGATATATATCTGCATAAATCCTACTGTGGCTGTTTTTTATGGAAGCCAGTTACAAACACATTGTCTAAAAGTACCAAAAAAGAAAGCTGTCTTTGAAACAGGAACATCACACTTTTCTCTAACCTTTAAAAGCTGTTCTGTCTTCCCTCAGTGGAATTGTGAGGTCCCATCTGTTCATATTTTTAACTGCTTATCCCATCAACACTCAGCAACCAGGTCAAATTTTGACAAATGGAGCCATTTTGAAATTATACATAGGAGAACTACGCTGTTATAAGGAAATAAAAATAAAAATCTAAAATTCAGTGTGGAATAATAAGTGGGGAGGATAGGCTACATAGAATTACAAGCTTCTTTTCTCTATTATCTCCCTTATGACTGCTTGGACAGACATAATCTTAAAAGAACAGATGATTGGCAAGGAAAGGATTAATTATTAATAGTGTGCAGATGTACTCTGAACTAATTTGAACTAACAAATAAAGTCACTTTTTTTGAATCACTGAACTGATTCAGAGACATCTGATTCAATCAGGAGATTTAACCATGTTGCCTTTGGAACAAATATTTGAATTAAATCTTTGCATAAACCTATCAAATACCTTCTCTCTCCCTTATGCTTTCAATCTTAAATCAATCTGAAGTTAATTTTTGCTGATTCTTTGTAATGTAAAGCCCAGGGACAGAGAAATCATAATATAATCTCTTCCTCCACATATAAAATTAATTCCTAAATGGACTTTGAATCAGCAGGTGTTATGATGTCTTTGGACCTCATGCAGCTTAATAATACAATAAAAAGGAAGTCCATCCTGCTGTAGCAGATAATGATTTCCATTTAAAATAAACCAAAATCAGTATTCAAGATTAATGCAAATGTTAATAGCCACAGCTATGATTCTTTGAATTTTAAACTTCAGATTGGCTTATTTACCCATCTCCTTTTTAACCTCAGTGTAAATTTGGAGGTTTAATTTTAATGTTCAAATAAAATAAACTTAAAGTAAACACTGAAAAAAGCATGTAAATTGAATGTTTTTTAACTGCATAAATCATATTCCAACAGGGAAAAGGATTATGTTGCTAATCCACATGCATTATATCACATTACTTTAATGGAATATATAGAGAGTTGTCACCTTACAGAAAGATGCTAGAGTTAATTTTGTTGTGAAATATGATGGAAACAGAACATTCAAATTCACTGCTATGATATACATGCCAGAGTTCAAAGTTCTGACCGTGAATTTGGAACAGTTGAAAGATATGACCATGAGCTTGGTCTGGCTTACATGAAACCCTGCCTCCTCTTGAGTAAGTCTGACAATATTGAAATCATTTAGAAACCCTTCCTTCTGTACCATGTTAAAAATATTATTTAAATTGCATACCAGGGTATTGTATGGATGATCACAGAATGCCTTTTTATTGTTCATCCTCTTCCTCATCTAACCAGTTTCAGATTACCTAGATTGGGCATGGACTTTACTGTATTTCTAAATACAGATTTTTCAAAGGAAATGGGTATACTGTATCACTTTGCCAGTGCAATAGTGTTTCTTATTAAAGTAGAGAACATAAGGAAGAATTGCCTCAGTTGTCCAGCTCAGTGATAAAGAGAAAGAAAAGTCTATATTTTCATATTCAAATGAGTGCATATGCTTGGTGTGTGCATATTTGCAGCTTTCTACCAGCTTTGGGCAACACAGATAGTTCTCATGCCAAAACATTTGCCCACATTTGTATTAAAAACTAATGGTTAATGGAGAATTCCAGAACAAGAGTGCAGAGCTGTAAATCAATGTCTGCACATAAAATTATGAATGTCTTGCTGCTGGCAAGTCAAAAGGCACTCTAATTTTGCAGCTAATCTTTGATTGAATGACAAATTCAAAGTGGAACATGTTACAACAATATAAAGCAATATACTGGTAATAAATAGGGGAAATTAGAAATTGTAACTTGGGAAAACAAAAATGATGTGATAGACATAATTGAAACTTGCTGGGATGATATTTATGATAAGCACAAGCATCTGCTGAGAATCCTACTGTGCCAAGAGCTGAAGTTTCCAAAAATTCTCATTCATTTTTTTGCTAACAAATCCAGATTCTTTTACATTTTTATTCAAGCAAGCAAACATCAGAGCAAACAAGCAAGTTATCTCCCCCCCTCCCCCGGCCAGCATTTTTAATTGCAGTATTCCGGCTAGATTCCTTAGTACAGAGGTCCCCAACCATTTGGGCACGAGGGATTAATTTCATGGAGAAAGTTTTTTCCATGGACCGGAGAGTGTGTGGTTTTGTGTGCTGCCTGCACTCCACGGATGGGACTTTGCTTGTTTCTGTGGACTAGTTGCTGGCATGCTGCAGTCCCTGGGGTTTGGGGACCCCTGCCTTAGTAAGTGATAGCAAGAATGACTTATAGTTATAGAAGACGAGGCCATATCCATACTTCCTCTTTCATCTCTTCCTGAAGCTTGATTTTTAATCTGACTTTTCCAAGAGTACTGTTAACTTGCAGTTGAAGGCAGAATAGTCTTAAGCCTCTCCAGGCATGTATATCTATGGAATATGATGTGACTTTATATGTATACCATCTTTTCTGACTCTCCTAATTTTAGTAGTAATTGCAAACAGTGGCAATTTTCTCACTGATTAATAAAAAAAGTTTATTTTCTGCAATCATCTGGAGCCCTGTCATGCTCTTTGGATTGTTAGTTATTGTCTCTCTATGCTCTTCGCCTTTTCTATTTTTCTTTAGATTGCTGACAACTTCATTTTTGTTGTTACCCATTTTTTCAAAAATTTCAATTCCAGTTTTCCTCCTTTCTTTTTCTTCCCAAAGTTTGCTCTGCTGCCAACTGAATTTATTTTGCCAGGCCATCTGCACTCCACATCAACCCTTCTCCTGTGAGAAGCTTGTCTATGAGAATCTAAAATAGTACATATCTTCACCTTATTTTTAAAAAAGCTAACACACCATTCTTTTTTTATTGAAAAGTTTTTCCAATACATTTTATCTTTAACAACCCCTCCCCACCCACCCCCTTCCCAACCCTACCCAACCCTCCCCCCCTCCCCTTCCCCCCTCCCCGTCCCCGACTTCCCAGAGCTAAATACAAGGTATAAAAGTAAAAACAATCATAAACAACCATATGCTAACAACAATAAACTATTAAATCCAACGCGCTCTAGCTCCAGCACATATCAAACGGATATATCTTGCATTGATAGAAATTGACTCAGAAACAGAACTTGTTAAAGATTGTATGATAAAGTGGGCTCAGAATATCCAAGAAGTTATTACAATGGATACTTGGGAAAAGATCTGGGTGAGGAACGTAAAATTTACACAAGCTCAAAATTTAAGAGAGAACTTTTATAAAATGTTTTACAGGTGGCATTTAGATCCTAAAAAGCTTGCAAGTATGTATCCGAACTATCAACCTAAATGTTGGAGGTGTGGTGGCGAAGATGCAACGTACTTTCATATATGGTGGACCTGTAAAAAGGTTAAAGCTTTTTGGATTAAAATCTGGTGGAATATGCAGAAGATATTTAAGAAAAGGATAAAGTTTTGTCCGCAATTGTTTTTACTGGGCATAATTACTGATACTACTGTTGTGGACACTAAGTTGATGTTGAATTTAATTATGGCAGCAAGACTTTTAGTAGGTCAATATTGGAAAAAGGAGGAACTGCCGACTATAGAAGAATGGACTTTAAAAGTTTCTGACCTGGCGGAAATGGCAAAGATATCGGCGTACTTGAAAGATCATTCGCAACAACGTTATATTACGGAGTGGAAAAAATGGATTGATTACATCCAAAATAAATATGGAACTAAAAAATTTCATTTAGCATTTGCATAAGTATTGATGTGATATTAGTATTGCTTGTAGTCATTTTATATGAGCTAACACACCATTCTTGATTGGGTTTCGGCCTGGAAGTCTAGATATATGATACCGAGCAAGAGGTCATGGGTTGTCATAGGATAGCTAACACTTTCAGTGAAAAAAGAGAAGATTCAAAATTAGTTAGACAGGTTTGAGTAGTGAGCTGAAATCAGCAGAATTGAATTTAACTGAGAGAAATGTAAAGTTCTACATCTGAGAAAGAAAATTGAAAGATACAATGGATGGGTAAGGCAAGTTGTCTCATCTCTTGCATAAAGATATTGAAATCCCCGAAACTATGATCTATCTTCCACCAATCTTATTGTTCCCATTATCTTAAGTTGTCCTTAAGAGTATAAATTTGCTTAAAATTTAAACCTGATTTTATTTTATGTCACTTTGATTTTTTTGCTCTGTCACTTTTGCATAAGCATGGGTACCAGTATTTAAATTTATTCTAATATATAAGTAAGGAAATTTCCATCTGAACTAAGAAGTCACTGACTCACGTTCACCATCACTGATCCAAATACATTTTTATATTTTCTGAAATTGAAATGCAAATTCAGTTGGTTTATGTATCTTACTCTTGGCATTAAAAAATAGGATCAGGCTGTCTTTCTCTTTAGTCTTTCCAACACAACAGAATGTTGGAAAGAAATTATGTAAAGGGGATCATTACTCTATTAGTCAACATAACTCTCTGAAAATGGAAAACAGGACGAAGTTTGGTGTGGCGGGGATATGTTAACTAAATTTTTTTTTGTTAAAATGGACTATATGCAAGGGGCTGTCAACCAAAACAAAAGATACCAACAATGAAAATCCCAGAAATTTTCCCTTAATACAACCTCATGGAATTGGCAGGTGGGCAGCTATGCTGAATGTTGCCAGCTCCTTCTTTCTAATCATCTTTCCTCCAAGGAGACCTATTATTAAGTAGTTAGAAAGAATTCCAGAAGCCATGTTCTGTAATGCTTTTCCTACTTTGTTATTATTTCCAAATTACATAAAGGACAAGGGACTCTCCCGAGCCCGAACAAACGTAGGATGAGAGAAGATGCAAAAATAAATACTGAACTAAAACAATGTCTCCAGTTATCCAATATCAAAGACTTGATATTACTTGTGCTCAGTGGATGAATTGAGTATAGAAATAGACTGTGCAAAGATGATTGCAATGAAGTGACATCCAGGGAAAAAACGGCAAAGGTAGCTTGATGAAAAGCAGAGCCAACAGAATTTAGAGCCAGCAAGGAGACCAGATGTTTGATAATTCCTGTCCAAACAAGGAAAGGATTTGAGATTACCCATAAGTGTCCAGTCTGCTGCTTCTCACAATGAATATGCAAGAAAGTGCTATCTGGAGGGTTTACAGTTCTGGCAGTTGAGGGACAGCTATCTTCTTGAAAATGCAGTTATCACTTTGAAAGGACACGGGATTCTTCCTGTTCTAAGGAAGTACTAAGCAGATACTTCCTTTTCTAATAACTTTTTGAAATTGCTAATTAACTTGTTTTTTTTTCTGAGTAACTTTGAGATCAATACGTTTTATAGCATCAGGTAAGTGTTTTGAAATATTTAGTGAAAGTAGTTTTAAATGTAAGTTTATAGACTTAAGTTTCTTTTGAAGTATGACTGGAAAATTTATTTTAGAAAGTTAAAAATGGAGTAAGGGTCCAGATAAATTCCAAATAGTATTTTGGAATTAATTATAAAAAATCCTACCCAAAGGGAAAATACATTTATTTTGAATTCTTTTTTTAAAAAGGATAACAAGATCAAAACTTGGACACTAAAGGGAACTAGTAGGAGCTAAAAACTACAGTTAAAGAAAATAATCACTCAAACCTAACTTACAAACAGAGAATGAAGCAAAATAACATTGGGCATATTGTAGAAAATTGTTGATCAATGGACCCAGAGTTTTAAGACCCAGAGTCCAAGAGTGTCTGCTTCTATACATAGACTATGCTTAAAAGTATTTATGGAAAAAGACCCAATTTTACCTAATAAGACTGATACTAATTTGAAAGTAGACTTAAAAATGACAGGCTTGAAGAATGATAGGGAAAAAGATGTTATATTGCACATAAGAAGAGATTGGCTGATGTCTTAATAATAATTATAGTTTATAGTTTATAGTTTTATTGGATTTTTATACTGCCCTTCTCCCGAAGGACTCAGGGCGGTGAACAGGGCATATAATAAAAATACAAAAATACAAAAGTTAAAAAAAGAATTAAATTAATGCCCACAATAAAACAATAGAAATATACAAATAATTAAAACCCTAAAATAACTCCCCATCAGGCCAGGCCAGCTTGTTCGAATAAGTGGGTCTTTAACTTGCGCCGGAAGGAGCGGAGATCCGGTGCCATCCGGAGCTCCACCGGCAGTTGATTCCACAGGGCCGGGGCGCCCACAGAGAAGGACCTCCCCCTGGGGGCCACCAGCCGGCATTCTCTGACCGGAGGCACCCTGAGGAGGCCCTCTCTGTGGGAACGCGCAGGGTGGAGGGGTGTTGACGCCGGCAGCAGGTGGTCCCCGAGGTATTCCGGACCCATGCCATGTAAGGACTTAAAAACCATCACTAAGACCTTGAACCTCACCCGGAAGACAACTGGTAACCAATGCAGCTCGCGGAGCAAAGGTGTAACATGGGAGTACCGGGAAACTCCCAAGACAACTCTCGCGGCCGCATTCTGTACCAGTTGGAGCCTCCGAGTGGTCTTCAAGGGAAGCCCCATGTAGAGAGCATTGCAATAGTCAAGACGAGAGGTCACAAGCGCATGAGTGACCGTACACAGGGCATCCCGGTCTAGATAGGGCCGCAACTGACGCACCAGGCGAACCTGAGCGAAAGCCCCCCTAGTCACGGCTACTATATGATCTTCTAAGGTAAGCCGTGAATCTAGGAGGACTCCCAAGTTGCGCGCCCTATCCACGGGGGGTAAAGACTCACCCCCCATAAAAAGTGATGGAACATTTTGAATGTCCCGGGATGCCGGAATGTACAGCCACTCAGTCTTGTCAGGGTTGAGTTGAAGTCTGTTCCTCCCCATCCAGACCCGAACCGCCTCCAGAAAACGGGACATCACAGCGAGGGCATCACTGGGGTGGTTTGCGGTCGAAATAAAAAGTTGGGTATCATCAGCATATTGATGATACCCAACTCCAAAACCACGAATGATCTCACCCAGCGGTTTCATGTAGATGTTGAACAGGAGAGGCGAGAGGACCGACCCCTGAGGAACTCCACAAACGAGAGACCTAGGGGCCGATCTCTGCCCCCCTGCCAACACCGACTGCGAACGTCCCAGGAGATAGGAGGAGAACCACCGAAGAACCGTGCCTCCCACTCCCAATCCCCTGAGACGCCGTAGCAGGATACCATGGTCGATGGTATCGAAAGCCGCTGAGAGGTCTAATAGGACTAGGACAGAGGAACATCCCCTATCCCGAGCCCTCCAGAGATCATTCACCAGTGCGACCAATGCCGTCTCCGTGCTGTACCCGGGCCTGAAACCCGATTGGTACGGGTTAATTAAAAGGGATGTGTAAATAATAAAGCAAGAGAGAGATCTGGATAATTTTCCTATATTTGATTTACAAAAGAGGTGTGTTAAAACTTTAAAAAAATTTATGAGAAGACATGAAGAAAAAATGAAAAGAAATCAAGTTCTTTAACATTATTTCCAGGGATAAAGATCAAGATTGTTAGAAAAAAAGAAAGGAATGTAAAATTGGTTTACTTGATCAAGGTAATATGAATATATTGTTATCTGAAACCCTTAATGGATTTTTGGGTCTCATCAGAACTGAAATAATAAGTTTTTATGGATTTGTTTATAGATAAGAGATAGGATATGGAAAGGAGAAATTGTTGTGTTTTAAGAAATTGTTTATACTTGTGATGGAGGAAACCATTTTTATATATTTATTTTCTTTTTCTTTACAATATTTTTAATTTTCTGTATCTTCTATTTTTTCTTTTTTTAAAGTGTATTAACTTTTATTATTGTAATTTTTAATAAAATTACTATAAAAAGAATTGAAATGAAATGTACCTATCTTTTATTGAATATTATATAAAAATTAAAATACACACATCTATATGTATACATACAAACTGATGATCCATTATTTATACTATTTGTCATATAATTGCATTGCTACTCTTTTTAAATTATTTTAATACATTTTTATTGATTTTTCCTGTTTTATTTAATTAAAAAAATAAAGGAAACAAAACTCCATTTTTTAAAAAGTGCCCCATAAAGATACAAATTTTCATAAGTGTAACTTTTAAAGCTTTGCTTGAAATATGTTTTCTTCAGAAACTACCTGTGTCACCCTACATAAACAGAGGCACATACAAACATGGTGGCTAATATTTCATTAAAATAAAATAAAACTTTGGCAATCATTTTGTATAAGGTTGATAGCAATTACAGATAATAAAACCAATTGTAGTCTGCTGAAGGCTACTACTGCAGGATTTACAAGTGAACATTGTTAAATATTAATTTGAGTCAGAATAATTATTTTGAATTTTTGAATTAAAATAGAAAAAAATGTATTTTTAAATCTCTAAATATGTCACAAGGAAGACTGCATACTAACACAAAAATTACTTCATATAAAAATTAGCACATCCTGAGGCCTTTGAAAATGTCCCTTTCTGTAGAAACAACAACAATTCACTTGGAAGTATCTATTGTTATTGTGCATTCTTTACTATCATCAACAATTTTACTATCAGCATCTTAAATGTTCTTTGAGAAATACTTCTCGTATCTTTTTAAAGATTGGATTGCAATTGGTAAACTTTCCTCTGATATCACTGCAAATCTGCATGTGTTAGCTTTTTATTGGTAGAAGAACAAGCAATATTTCCATGCAAATGTAACTTCAAATTGATCTGCTAAACCAAAAATCTTCACTTTTCAAATTTAAATTTAAATTCAAATTTAAATAAAAACTAAAGAGTTTTAGCTTTTATTTGTTGCTGTTTATATATAGCAGTTGTAAACCCCTTATGCATTACACTGTTTAACTTCACATACCATCTGCCTAAAGGCTTGCTTATATTCAGCACCTAATCACTAAAGAGAAAATGGTAGTTCCATTGCTTTTTCCATCAAAAGTGCGTTTTCTATCATTCAAGTAATAATTAGCACTATATTCTGTATAGGTAATAATTCAAGGATTTATCGTAACTAGCTCTGTCTCCCCCCCCCCCATTAGATTCACGGGCCATGTTCTGTTAAATCATAATGCTTTTATCTGTTCACTTAAAAATCAAGAAAATTATTTTAAGCATTAATCCGCATGGGAAGATTATGAAGGGCAGAAAAAGAATCAGTTTAATCAGAACAGTATTATTTGCCTGATAATTATTTTTATTCCCCTCCTCCCTTCCCAGCAAACATTGCCATCTGAAGGAAAAAATAACAACAGCTTCTCACTTCCTAGTAGGATAATGGGAGTAAAAGAGCGGAGGTGTGATTTCATGATCACAGCAAGCTGTGTTTTATTCAGAATTTTAACTATAATGTTCAAAAAGTGTTCTGTAACCACATGGAAACCATGGCATGGGGAACAGATTGTAGGAGGGAGATTGTGAGGTGGGCTAAGGAGAAAATATATTAAAAGAAAGTGTTTTTGCTTATGTAATGTGACCACAATGCAGCTCTGATTTCATACTCAAATAAAAAGCACTGTGGATAATGAAATATTCTGCCTTCTTATCATTCTCCAAAAAAAGGATGATTTATATTATATGTCTAGTATTGGAAAAATATTGGGAATATCTAGTATTGGAAAATTGAAATACAGTAATATTCCATGCAGTAAAGGGAAAATGTGGTCATAAAACTAGAATATATAAATTCACTCCTACTTGCCTTAAACCCTACAGAAATTATGTTGCAGTGTCTTTTTAATGCAGTCAGTTTTGGGCTATTATCTGAGATTGAAAAATCACAAGCAGTTTAAGTAAAGAAAAAGAAATCCATACTGATTAAAGAATATTCTGATTCATAAGATGCAGCTCAGACTTCTCCTACTTAACAGATCTAGTACTTCAATAGTACAAAAGTTTTATATTTTTGTTGGGACATTTGAAATGATCTTATTTATCAAGATAATTAATTCTAGGCTTCTAAGATGATTTTGCAAAATCTGCAAAGATGGGTAGAATATTTTTATATGTACAAGAGAGAAGTCTGATACAACCACTAGGCAAGGTTAGACTGTTATATAAGGGAAATTAACTTGCTTCATTAAATTAATTTTCATTTCCTAGATCTGTATATGTACTAAGAATCTGAACTTCTAAAATTTTGCAATGCAGTTTACAATTCAAAAATATACAATAAACTTACATTAAATAAAATTACCTGCAAAAATGAAGAATGCTTTTTGAAACATAAATACTAAAAAATTGCATAATTACAGACAAATGTATTACAAAATCTGTATTGGAAGAGTTACTTGCATGAGTTTTCAAATGAGTAAATTGGTATTTATGATTTTAAAGGCTAGAAATTATATGTATCTGTTCTCTATTCCTCATAATCTATTAGTCTGGGTTGAGCAAAAAGCTTTGCTACCAGTATTAAAACAAAAATTGATTAATTTTAAATAAAAGCCAAATTAATTAAAGTTTTTAATATATGAACAAAAAAGAAGGATTACCTTCAATTTAAACAATGTACTTCAATAGAAACATTAAAGAAAGACAATTGTCACCATTATCCTGCAGGAAAACCAAAAAAGTCAGGGATAGCTAGGTCTAGTTAACAGAGCATTAACCGGAGCATTAACTTTTTTGGGAATGCCTACCATCTTATCCAATATCTATGCCAGCTGATGGCAATGGAACAAAGTCTCAGAGGTAGATGGTGAGCTTCACGTGCATTTGTCTTTTCATGTAACAGGGAATCATGGCATGTAATACATATTATTTACCCAAACTGTAACTTAGACAACATCTTAACATATCAACTGGTAACACAGGCACACTCCTACTCATTTCCATAATTGGTGGTCCAGAAAACTCACCATCTGATCATTTTTGAATTTGTATCCTATAATAATAATTATTAATACAGACTTACTTGAGGGTTGTGAGCTCTGTAAGTGATGGCTGGGTGGCCTTAAGATAGCTCTCTCTGCGCGCAGCAATCTTTGGAGATGGCTTTGGGCTGGTGTCTGAGTCTCCACTGTCATCATCTCCCATAGCTTTAATGTAGCTGCCACTACGCATTCGCCGACAAGGAATCTCTTCATCTTTGCCATGAGGAGTATATCCAGACCATTCATCTTGAGGAACCTATAATTCAAAATCTTTTCAGTTTGCTCAAAGAACACTGATGCTAAATCCAAGCTTATCAAATTGTCCTAGAAGCAATGTAGGTTTGGGGGAAGCCAAAGCTGATTCTGTGATTATATTACCATGAAGTAATTTCTTTGGGCACATTCATTGCAATAGTCATTGCAAATGAACTGCTTAAACTGTTCAGCAGAATACGCATATCTAATAAGATTCTTATAAATGAAGCATCAAGCTTTCATTCTGCATTACTGAAGCTTTTGTATGCAAACCTGACCATATCCCCAACCTTCTCTGATGGACAAAGTGACAAAGAGGCATAATCTATTTCTCAAAAATGTTTTGGCTTATACTTTTTGTATAGAGAAGTACCACTAACTTCTTCAGGATTCAGCTTCTTTGAACTATTAAATGGGAATTTTATCAAAAGACTAATGGGCTACATAAACATGGTACTGTGACTTGTCTAAAATTAAAATTTCTAGAAGCCAATCTGGGTCAGTCACCAGGACCAGAGATTTAATCTTCTGAGCTTTTAGACTATTGCTGGAGACCATCCTCAGGGAACATCTCTCCAGCAAGAGTCTAAAAGCTTGGAAGTCTAAACCTCTAGTCCCAGTGACTGACTCAGATTGGATTCTGCAGCATTTTCTTGGGACACGTATATTCACCTTCATTTGTTAAGATTTCTAGCTGGTCTTGGACTTGCTGATTAAGTTTATAATTATAATACAAAATTTTATCAGTCTGGATTTATTAATTCAGAAATTTACAGATTCATTGAAGATTTACAATTAACGTGATTCAAATGTTCAGAAGGAATATGTTGGGTTTCATCTGATGAAATTAAATGTTAGGAAAAATTAAATCAAAAATAAGAAATTCCTAACACTAATCAGTAAACATATTGCAGAATCCCACTCTTCGGGATACTGATCTACTCATGCCTGTTACAATAATACTGATGTGTATCTACAGGTCGTCGTCAGGTTACAATAACAACTGGGAATAGAATTTCCATCTCTAAGCAATGTAGGCATAAAGCACTATGTCATGTAATTTCATTAGGTAGCTACGACAATTCCAGCAATCCCAGTTGCCATGGTATCCTCACAACTACAAAAGTCATTAAACGGAAACTAGTGGGAGTTCAAGGCAAGCTGGGCAGTGGCTGAGAGCTGTGGATGAGAGTTATGGGGGGTGAGTGCAGGGGAAAGGTGCACATGTGAATGTGCAGTGCTGCAGGCAATAAGTGTGCATGTGGCGTGGTTAGTGAAAAAACAGAGGGAGGGGGAATGACTTTCAACCACTTGCTGGTTTCTCAATTGACTTTGCTTGGGGTAAGCCAGCAGGGAAGGTTACAGTGATCATGGGACACTGCAACGATTGTAACAGTCAACCAATTGCCAAGTGCTCAAATTATGATTATGTGACTGCGGGGATACTGCAATGTCTGCAACTTTATGGATTGGTAAATAGTCCCGCTCATTCTGTGCCATTGTAACTTTGAATGGTCACTGAACCATTGTATCCCTAAGACTACTCATATAAGGTAAATTCTTACAGGATAAAATACCATTTACTGAGAATATACCACTTCCTTTGCATTTCTGTTGATTGATAGGATTGAAAAAACAATTTAAATGTAAAACACATTTTCTTTGATAGACTTTGATAGATAGTATCCATAAAGGTAAGAAAAGTTGAAACATGGATCTCAATATTGTGATCTCACGGTACAAATCCAAAGTTGTGGAGTTTTGTCAATTTGGCATATTTATAGTTAGCTGCAGAAATCTCTGTCAATTTGTAAATTCAATAAATTTATTTTCTTATTCCCATGCATGGAACATCAACCCAAGGATAGATCCCAAAATGGCATTTAGAGTAGGACACAAATATCAATATAATAAGTACGTGCAATTCATTACTTGAATGACCCTGTCAAAGAAAGTTACTCTTACTGATTCAAATGCAGAACAATTCAGGTGTTTTGTTTTTTGTTTTTTTTAAAAAAACACTTGAAAATAGGAAAGTGGTACCCCCTTATCTTACAAATCCAACCATCTATATACCTCACAAGCAACCTAGCAACAGAGTTACTATATTAGTGTGATGTAATTCTGGACAATACAGCATTCTAAAGGTTTATGAACACATTTTATTAAAAGTGGTTTAATATACAACTTTAATGTATAAATTGAACATCCTGAAGACCCAGGCAGGAAGTATTAATTCCAAAGAAGCATCAGTATAACATTCTGAGAACTTACTTGCTGTTTTACTGTTATGGTTGAAGACAGTAATTGCTTCCTTTGCATCATATCTATATTATGCTGTTCTAAAAAAGCAGGGAGCTAGTAGTGGTTAAAGCATCAGGCTAGAACTGAGAAATCATAAGATTAAGTCCTATCTTATGCACAAAGCCAGCTTGGGCAACGTTGGGCCAGTCACTTTCCCTCAGCTCTAGGAAGGAGGCAATGGCAAACTAATTCTGAAAAACCTTCCCAAGAAAACTGCAGGGATTTGTCCAGGAAGTCAGTGAGAATCAGACACAATTGGACAAAAGCAAAAAAAACCGAAAACCCCCAAAACATTCTGCATCAGTAATCAGCTGAATATTGTAAAATAAGTTCTTTGTATACTTTTTAAAAGTAGGTATATGGAGAATCTCAGCCATCCAGATCATGGTTTCCCAAAGGTGCTTTTTGAAGAGGCAACTGAACTTTCTTGTTTTTGTTTGAAGGCATTTCGCTTATCATCCAAGAAGCTTCTTGGATGAGAACCGAAACATCTTCAAAGTTTTTAAAAGTATATTTCTAACCTTTAAGCTTCAACTTACTGTACATCACTTTTCCCCATAGCCACAAGTATTAACTGCAATGTGTAAGAATATTCTCCCCAAAATAGCTTTCATTCATGTTTTATCCTTCACTTGAATTTTACAGCAAAATAACAGTAACACAAATGAAAGACTTAGCCCTTTAACTGTCTTTTTTAAAAACATATCTTTTTAAAGAAACTTCAGTACTTTACCTTGGAACAAGCAGCAGAAGCCAGTGCAACCAAGTTAGATTGAGATTCTATAGTAGTGTTTTTCAATCTTGGCAATTTGAAAATGTGGACTTCAATTCCCAAATTTCCTTAGCCACTATGACTACCTGGGGAATTCTAGTAGCTGAAGTCCACACATCTTCAAATTGTCAAAGTTGAGAAACATTATTCTATAGTGTCCCAGGTGCCAAATCAACAATTTACTTGTTTTCCTGGTTGGACATTGGAGTTGGTGAAACAAGGTATAGAAGATCTTAAAGCCATTTCTACTACTATGCCAAATATTCTATGAGGGTAAATAAATCTCTGTTTGGTTATCAATGACAGACACTCACAGATATAGAACTTTTATTATACACATTAGAAAATTACAACATTGCATTACTTTTTGACATAATTGCTATTCAAATTGAGGCACTTGTAATAATGTCTTATAAGATTTGAAATTAGGTAGGGGAGGGGGAGGGGGATTGTTAAAGATAAAATGTATTTTAAAACTTTTCAATAAAAAAAAAAGAATTGAAATTCCTTAATAGTAGTCACTCAGTGCCAAATCTGGGCTATAGGGGGTGATCAAAAACATCTCAACGGAACTGCTTCAAAAGTTCTTGGGTGCATCTAGCAGTGTGCGGGCGAACATTATCATGAACCAATACCACACTGGTGCCATAGAAAATCCTGTCAAATGTGAAAATGCCAAAGGAGTACTGCTAGTGAAGTTCATGGAGTATGGTTCGAGCATCAGTACAGAAGTCTACTGTAAAACATTAAGAAAACTCAGACAAGCAATCCATAACAAGCGTCGAGCTTGCTGACTTCTGGTGTGTGGTGTTGGTTCACAATAATGCTCGCCCCTTATAGCCCAGATTTGGTGCCGAGCGACTACTACTAAGGAATTTCAAACCATGTAAGACGTTATGACAAGTGCCCCAATTTCAATGGCAATTATGTTGAAAAGTAATGTAATTTTGTAGTTTTCTAATGTGCATAATAAAAGTTCTGTATCTGCAAGTGTCTGTCATTGATAACAAAACAGAGGTTTATTTCCAAATTGCTTTCGTATTTTGAGGAATCTTCTGGACCCATTTTGAGACTGGTCTATTTTTGAAGCAGACAGAATGACCCAAATACTCAGAGGTCATTCTTTATGCAGATTTTAGTTAATCTGATATTATCCTCTTTCCCCAACCTTTTCTCTCCATAGAGTTCTAGAAATAAATAAAAAGAAACCCCTGTCCTAGAATTGATTTTTTTGGTGTGGGATTTAATTTGATTGCTATAAATACTAGAGTTGACTACTGAAAAAACCATTAGGACAAATGGATAAATCTATTATTTAACACAAGTTGAATTTGTTTAAGACTGCAATTCTATTTCTGGAATGTATCAGTATCATCTTCTGAAGTTAATTACATGTATGGTGATCTCCTTTCTCTTTTCATCCTCGTAAACCTTGTAAGATATATAAATTGAGACAAAATGAGAGAGACAGGAGAAAATGACCATCCTAAGAACTCCGTGGCAGAGCAGTAATTTGAAATTGGCACCCTCTGGTTCTAGCCCAACAGTCTAAGCATTATCCCACACTGGTTCACTGAACCATGAATGAAATTAAGCCAACCTACAAAGCAAGACGACTATTTTTTTCTCCATAAGGATTTGAAAGACTCAAAGGAAAAAACAAATGATGATACATTTTTATTTCAAATGTCAATATTATTCATCTTATTACAATAATATTTTAATCACTTAAGAAAAAAATTGAAATAAATCTGCATTTCTTAGGAGTTTAGTACAAATACAAATTTCTTACAGTGGTTTTCTAGGAAATCCATACAGTGTTTGGCTGCAGGTACATAATCTAATTCAAATAAAGTATTTAATAAAATAAACATAGGTCACCATTTTCTCTATCTCCCTCCAAAATAAAATTTCTCTAATATAAATGATTCTATCATGTATGTATACTAAATGATTTATTATATTCTTAGCAAGGAATTCACTACTGTTTATTATCTATTACATTTACAACAGATAAATTATATTTTTAATATTGTAATAACATTGATTAATATATTGAGTAGGATATCCTTTTTTCTATAATTCACTTTGAATTAAGCTGATAAATAAAATAATGAACTGTACAGTACATCCTTCTGAGTAAACTGTAGGCTTGTTGTATTGTTTCAATACAATTCTAGTCCTAAATAAAGCAAAATAACAATAAACCAACAATAAAAGTAAAATAGCATAATAATTTGTGCAAGAACATTCCTTAAACATCTCTGCCCCAGCTGAAATATAAATACGTACATCATACATTCTTCTAAAATAGATTCTCTTCTTTGATTTTTTTTATGCGGGGGGGGGGGAATTATCTCTTATAATTTCTATGTTCTTACCTTGTATGGTGAAAAAGCAAATAGACTTGTTTTGTAGCATAACAAGTTCATTATTCATATCACTTCTGCTATACTTTAGTGCAGCTGGGAACATTTAAGCTTCTTTTGGGCTTCGTAACGGCAAATCTGAGTTTGAAAATAAACAGGAGGTCTAGGAAGGAGGAGTGGTTGGCTATCACTCACCGCAGGAGAGCAACTAGAACTTACTATTAATATGCAAATATTTAAAGGAAGTGAAATTACACTATTGAAGAACAATGACTAATGATTGCTCAGTATAGATTTTCAAATCAATGCCTTTTAGGATTCATTATGGATTTTATACGTGCTGTTCAATATTATTTAGTTGTTGACTTTGTTGTTGCTGAAATCTATACATCTAGAGTAATTCTACAAAATAAAAGGTAACATTTGTGCTTATTCCTAAAGATTGCACGTTAAAACAGATTTTTAACTTATATTTAATTTAATTTTAATTTATTAATATTTCTATACCGCCCTTCTCCCGAAGGACTCAGGGCGGTGTACAGGGCAAGAATAAAAACACAGAATTACAAAAGTTAAAAAATAATTAAATACATGCCCACTAAAAACAATTAATACATAGTAAAAACCCCAATAAAACGACAGTAAAAACCCCACCAATCCCCCCTCAGGCCAGGCCGGCTTGTTCAAACAAGTATGTTTTTAGATCGCGGCAAAAGGAGAGATCGGGCGCCGTCCGGAGCTCAACCGGTAACTGGTTCCATAGTTCCGGGGCACCCACAGAGAAGGATCTCCCCCTGGGGGCCACCAATCGACATTCTCTGACCGGTGGCACCCTGAGGAGGCCCTCTCTGTGGGAACGCACAGGGCGGAGGGAAGTTGATGCCAGCAGCAGGTGTTCCCTAAGGTACTCCGGACCCCTGCCATGTAGGGTTGGTTAAACACCATTACTAGTACCTTGAATTTCACCCAGAAGACAACTGGTAACCAATGCAGCTCACGGAGCAGAGGTGTAACATGGGAGTATCGGGAGACTCCCAACACAACTCTCGCGGCTGCATTCTGTACCAGTTGGAGCCTCCGGGTGGTCCTCAAGGGAAGCCCCATGTAGAGAGCGTTGCAGTAGTCTAGACGAGAGGTCACGAGCGCGTGAGTGACCGTGCATAAATCATCCTGGCTTAGATAGGGCCGCAACTGGCACACCAGGCGAACCTGGGCAAAAGCCCCCCTAGTCACAGCCACTATGTGATCTTCCAAGGTGAGCCGTGAATCTAGGAGGACTACCAAGTTGCGAGCCCTATCTACGGGGGGGTAATAGTTCACCCCCCATAGAAAGAGATGGAATATCTGAATAGACCCGGGATGAAGGTATGCAAAGCCACTCAGTCTTTCTTGTCGGGGTTGAGTTGAAGTCTGTTCCTCCCCATCCAGACCTGAACCGCCTCCAGGCAACAGGACATCATGTTGAGGGCATCACTGGGGTGGTTTGGGGTCAAAAGAAAAAGCTGGGTATCATCAGCGTACTGATGATACCCAACTCCAAAACCACGAATGATCTCACCCAGCGGCTTCATATAGATGTTGAACAGGAGAGGCGAGAGGACCGACCCCTGAGGAACTCCAAAAAAGAGAGACCTCGCGGTTGACCTCTGCCCTCCTGTCAACACCGACTGCGAATGTCCCTGGAGATAGGAGGAGAACCACTGTAAGACCGTACCTCCCACTCCCAATCCCCTGAGATGCCGCAGCAAGATACCATGGTTGATGGTATCGAAAGCCGCTGAGAGGTCTAATGGGACTAGAACAGAGGAATGTCCCCTGTCCCGAGCCCTCCAGAGATCATTCACCAGTGCGACCAATGCCGTCTCCGTGCTGTACCCGGGCCTGAAACCCGATTGGTACGGGTCTAGATAATCCGCTTCATCCAGGACCAGAGGGAGCTGATGCACCACCACACTCTCAACAACCTTCGCAAGGAAGCGAAGGTTGGAGACCGGATGAAAGTTGTTCAATACAGCTGGGTCCAAGGCAGGCTTCTTGAGGAGAGGCCTCACCACCGCCTCTTTCAAGACGGCAGGGAAGCTGCCCTCACTCAAAGAAGCCAATATAACTGCCTGGAACCAGCTGCGTGTCCTCTCCCGGGCTGCATAGACCAGCCAGGAAGGGCACGGGTCCAATAAACATGTGGTGGAGCTCAGCCTCCCCATAATCCTGTCCACTTCCTCCAAAGTCACAGAATCAAACTCCTCCCAGGTAATATCGACAAGACCGCCCGTGACCTGATCGTCAGACTCTGCCCAGTCAGAGTCCAGACCGGTCCGAATCCGAGCGATTTTGTTATTAAAAGTTATTAACTTTTAAACAGATGTTAATATGTGAATTTGCAATGTATGGCAGTGAAAGTTGGACCATAAGAAAGGCCGAGCGCCAAAGAATTGAGGCCTTTGAGCTATGGTGCTGGAGAAGACTCCTGCGAGTCCCATGGACTGCAAGGCAATCAAACCGGTCAGTCCTAGAGGAGATCAACCCTGACTGCTCTTTAGAAGGCCAGATCCTGAAGCTAAAACTCAAATACTATGGCCACCTAATGAGAAGGAAGGACTCACTGGAGAAGAGCCTAATGCTGAGAAAGATTGAGGGCAAGAGAAGGGGACGACAGAGAATGAAGTGGCTGGATGGAGTCACTGAAGCAGTAGGTGTGAGCTTAAATGGACTCCAGAAGATGGTAGAGGACAGGAAGGCCTGGAGGAACATTGTCCATAGGGTCACGATGGGTTGGACACGACTTCGCAGCTAATAACAACAACAAAAATATGTGAATGAATGTCATCTCTAAAAAAGGTATTTGAAATTTTGAGAATAACAGATTGAATGTTGTTTGATCTAGAAATCCCTTCCCTTCCCTCAACCATGTTTTTTATTGGAAACAAACCATACTTGTCCTGTCTATAGTATAGGCTGTACTAGATGTTAAACATATTTGTTTTTGTTTTGTTTTGTAGTTTTTTGAGGGGAAGGGGAGTGTAGTAGAATGAGTGGCAGAACCTGTGGCCACAGTTAAAAGAGGGATCAGCCTAGTACCCCTACATAGTCACAAGTGAACTAAGCCCAATTTCCATTGAATTTTGTAGACCCTTGTTTAATCCCAATTGTTAGTTGAGAAGATTCTTGTGCATAGGTATGATAGGGAGATTGCATACATGCATATTTTTACTTATTTTACATGAAGTTATGGAATAAAAATGTGATGTAACAATAAAAAAGCTGTTATAATATCTGAATTTATCTTAATTATGTAATTTTAAAAATACTTGCCATGGAATCTCTTATGACAAAGCTCATGTGGTCAAGTAAAGCAAATAGGTTTGAAAAGGAATTGGTCTTAAAAATAAATGATTAAACATTATAATTAATACAAATCTTTCACCTCCTCAGAATCAATATTATATATGAGACTATAGGCAACAATTTCATTTATAAAAATGCTTCTTTCAGATATAGCTTCTATATCTGCACATATACAGTGCTTTTTTTTCCTATTCACTCAGCTTTGGTGAAAAACCAAGCTGAGTTGTGCAGTTCTTAAATGTTTTTTTTTATTTTATTTTTTGGAATTATGGAATCTTAGATTTTCACAGAAATTTAAAAAGGGAAGAAAGAATAATTTACAAAACAATTTTGTCTGTTCATAATAACTTAGGACAGAATGAAAAAAGGTCAATAAATATCACTGCTTTTCATCAAAGCCACCCTCATAAAATCTATGAGAGTGAAGTGCTATGGAACACCCACACCATATTTGCAGTTTTGTTTTCAGTCATTCTATCAAAATAGAATATTTCTGGTCAGAAAAAAATAAGAAAGTAAAATACAAAATGCCAACTTTATCTGGATGATCTATGAACTGCCATGAAACATGCATATAGCACACTGAAAATTAGTCTGGATGCAGTCAAAATTATTCAGACTGTTCCCATTAAAATCTCTTTTAATATTATGAATATTACTATCTTGTACCTTTCCAGGATTCTTATTATTGTAAAGTCATTATCTATTTCAGTGGTCTCCAACCTTCTGGGCACAAGGGACTGGTTCCTTGGAGAGAGGTTTTTCCATGGACCAGTGGGGTGTGTGATTTCATGTGCTGTCTGCATCCTGCAGATGGGGGTTCACTTGTTTGCATAGACCAGTTTTAACATGTTAGACCTGTTTAGGTTTAAACATCTGGAAGGCTTTACAAAAAATTTTCCCCAGCAAATCTGATATCCTTTTAATAAGGAGCCTGCATGCTGGTTATATAGTATGTAATATCTTACCTTCTACAGTCTTGTTTTATATATTCCTACTGTTTTAATGGGTTTGCAAAATGTTTTAATTCCAGGTTTTATTATATGCAGCTCAGAGTTCCTTCAGATGAGATGGGTAATTACTTAAATTTAACAAGCAAATAAATAAATAAAATGTATCTGTTTTCCATGTATATTCAAATTCAACTAAGAAACTAAGAAGAAATTTCCTAACAGTGAGAGCTAGTGGAATGGCTTGCCTTCACAAATTCTGGGTACTCCATCACTGAAGGCTTTTAAGAAGAGACTGGACAGCCATTTGTCTGAAATGGTATGTTTCCTGTTCGAGCAGGGGGTTGGACTAGAACAGAGGTCCCCAACCTTTTGGGCACTAGGGACCGATTCCATGGAGAGAGGTTTTTCCATGGACTGGAGTGTGCACGGTTTTGTGCTGCCTGAATCTCACAGATGGAGCTTTGCTTGTTTGTGTGGCCCAGTTGCTGGCCTGGCCTGGCTCAGTACTGGTCGACGGACTGGGGCTTGGGGACCGTTGGACTAGAAGGTCTCCAAGGTCCCTTCCAACTCTGTTATTCTATGTTCTATGTTATAATATTTATTTTTCTTCTGAGCTTGGATTTTAAGCTCCCCGAGACTTTCCATTTTCCACTTCCCATACCTTGAGTCCCAACAGGCTTTTTTGCATTCCCACTGTGTCCTCCCAGCCTTAGTCCTGATTCGCAACCTACCAGGCAAAACACTCTTCTCACCACATCTTTTGAAGAGCTCCAAGGACTTCCAGAGTGCTGGGATGACTTCCTTCTTTACAGACATATGGTGCGGATCTGAAAGTGGCTGCCATTTTTGTCCCTCCCGCAAAAGGGTAACTGCATTCGAGTCACCACTGCATGGGCTGAGGACAAACTGCTCCATTTTGCTGCCTTACCAAGGTCTGCACAGTGCTGCTGAAGCTTTCTACAGTATTCAGAAGCTTCTATAGCATTGTGCAGAACTCTCTAAGGAAGCAGAATAAACCAATTTTTCTGGGGGCTGCCATTTTGTCCTGCTCACAACCAAGCAGGACAAAATGATGGCCACATTTTGATAGCTACCACATAGCCACTTGGACTGCCCTCCTTTTTAAAACATGAGGTCTGGAGAGCTTCAGATGGTAAGTGTGGGGCATGATGGGGATGTGGGGAAGAGGCCCAAGTGCTGCAGGGTTCTGGTAGGATGGGACGGTGTGAGAGAAGTGGGAGAGCGCTGCAGCAATCTTGTGGTGGGTCATAAGGGTGAATGACGCAGGCTTGCTGCAGCCCTTGTAACTTTGAAGTGGGGGTCATACGTAGCTTTTGGGATGGGTCTGTTGTAATTTTGAATGTTCATTAAATGGCCTGTCTTACCTCAAGGATTGCTGTCTTTGAATAAGTTTTGTCCTTGATAACTATGTAGTTTGCCATTATTAGGACACAAAACAACCTGATTCAACAAATTGCTTATACTAAGAACTTTAAAATAAGATTTCAATTATCTGAAAGTATAGGGGGAAAAACTATGACAAACTGCAAGAGAGGTAAACAACAAAAGCAAGTAAAATATATCCATATCATTTGATAGGTTGCTTAGTGGTTAGAATAACTCATTATTCTATACTCAACTGCTACAGTCAGCCTCAATGAGATTTAAAATACAGTGTGTACAAATTATTCCAAATGATAGCAGCAAATAATGTCACATGACATTAGTGGAAACAAGCTTTGTACTCAGAGGGGAAGGAATCAAGCTTTATTTATTTATTTATAGACACGAGGCAACATCAACATTCAAGGAAAACAAGTCTAAAAAAAATAGGCAAAGTGTGACTTATGGATTCCTCCCCTCCACCCGACTCTCTGAATAAGTTCATCAGTGACACCCAAAAAGAAAGAGGGAGAGAATTTAGAATGTAGGAAACAAAAACATAAAAGATGCCACCTAATTGCTTTTCCCATTCCAAGCTCCGGACAGATCCATTCAAGGCAATCTTTCTTTTTGCTAGTTTTTCCTATAAAGACAAATTTGGAATGATTTTAATTTTCTGCTGACAGGCAGAAAGACATATGGACAGACTGGGCTGGAAAGAATAATGTCAGAAAATATGATGTTTTCCAATGGTGTTTTTCCAAGCCTTTTACTGGTAGTGGCTGTTAAGAGGCTTCTGCATTTTCTTTTGTGTAACAAATTATATTGTGTGCAAGAAAGAAAATGTCTACTGAAGGCAGGTGAATGGGGTCTCTGTATGTAGATGTGTGACAGAGCAAATTGAATTTAGAATGGATTCCTATGAGTTGACTCTTTGGAGTATTTCTGCTCTTCCCCTTGTTGCACATATGAGATTATAGCTGAATGACACAAATAATTTGATGACACTACAGTGGAAAATTTAGAAATTCCAGAGGAGAATTAATGCTTATATAAACAAATATTGTATTTGTATACACACACATACACATACAGAGAGACATTCTTTCTCTCATTCTTTCAAGTATTGCTCTATTTAAAGCAGTTTCGTCTAGTTCATTTGCACTTATTTATGAAGAGTAATGAGCATTTTCCTCCATACAGGCCTATATGAACTGCCATTCCAGTCCCTGGTAGGATGGGCATTATTGCTTATGCACTGCAAGCTAAGTGATTGCCATATAATTAGCTAATTGTCTGTGTATCTATTATTGATATGTAGCAATCAGAACTTACACCCACTCCTTATTTAGCAACCTGAGATAGCGACCATTCACAAATACCATGGTAATAAAAAACCTCATTTTCTGACCAATGTGCACATTGATGATCAAATTTTGTGCTCCTGACAATAAGCCACACTGGGATAAGAATAACAATGGCACAACAGTGGAGCAGCTATATGAGAAAAATTCTTTTAAATGAGATGGAGCAACTAGTGATCTTTGCAGTTTTTTTCTCTCTCTGTGTCATGTGTTCACTTAGTGACCATTTTGCCTGATGACCTATTCCTTGAAATGGAACTTGGTTGCTAAATGAGGAGTACTGTAGGTGTACTTAAATCAGTTTCAGTCTCTTTCTCTGATATTTTTTGGGAGCTACCAATTAATTTACATCTATTTTGTATTTAAATGTACATTAAACCCTCTCCCACATCTGAGCCTGAGTCTAATTCACCAAATTTGAGTCTGAGTCTAATTCATTAAATTTCCTATTATATTTTTAATTTTTTAAAAATGTGTGAATCAGAATTCAGTACAGGTAGTCCTTGACTTACAAAAAATCATTTAGTGACTATTCGAAGTTACAGTGGCAATGGAAAAAGTGACTTATGACCACTTTTCACACTTACAACCTTGCAACATATCCATGTTCACATTATCCCCTTTTGCCACCTTCTGACAGCAAAATCAGTGGAGTAGCCAAATTCACTTAACAACTGTGTTTCTAACTTAATAATTGTGGTGATTCACTTAACAACTCTGCCAAGAAAGGTTGTAATATGGAACAAAACTCACTTAACAAATGTCTCACTTAGCAACCTAAATTTTAGGCTCAGTTGTGGACATAAGTCAAGGTCTACCTGTATTCAAGTAAGTAATGGAATATATTTAGTCTGGTCTGCTAATTGTGCGTGTGTGTTTGTATATGTGTATTTATGTATATTTATGTATATAACTGCATATATAAAATCTAATGGATACACAGCTGTTACATAGGTTTTTAGAAGAGAATAAAAATAACAAGAATTACAGATACAAGGCTATTGAACACCAAGATGAACACATTAAAGGAACATAAATGCAACTGAGGCCTGTATTTTATTGGTCTTTGGGGAAAAAGTTTCCATCATTCGCTTTTATAAACTTATTAAATTGACACTGCATTTTCCTTCACTACTAGTAATGAGACAGATGCATTTCTTTAGTTTATCTAGTTTATGCTCAGAGACAATAATACATAGAAAATAACAGTTTAGTCTTCAGATGACAAGAATGCCATAGTTGCTGCTTCACACCATCCTGTCTGTTATATGAAGCTGCCTCTCAATCATCAGGCATTCAAAATCAAAACTGAAATGGCTCACTTTCTCCTAACCCAGTTCATTTCCCAGGATTGTTGTTGTGGGGAAAAATAGGAGGAGGAAGGAGTATTAGATATGTTCACTGCCTTGAATTATTTTTAAAATAATACAGGTGGGATAAAAAAAATAAACCTCACCCACTACACAAACATTCTGAATTTGATCTTCATTTCTTTACTGTTCTACCTCATTTGCATGGCTTTAAGTATTTTATATGTGCAATAACTGTGTTGAAAGAAAAATCTTCAGGTCCAGTCCAAGCCGGGAATAAACAAAATGGAGACTGCTTAACCAAGAAGGTTCAGTTTATTTTCACATCTATTGCATCACCTCTTTGTTATTTTTTTATATTTGATAACTATATTCGATCATAATAGTTCTTTGTAACACAATTTACATTTACTTTATTTTGTTTTTATGCATTTGCACATTGTTCTGAAAGGGGGTCTGGACATTTAACTAGGTTCTCAAAGGGTTCCAAGGTACAAAGAAATTAAGATCATATTTCTCTTTATTTCATACAGGATACCCAAATATTTTATAGGCTACAATTACAAATCCTATACTGTACATACTAGCTTTGTCTTGCCTTGCTTTATTCAATCTGGTTATGCAGTTCCTATCTGGCCAGCAATTCTCATGGTCTTTTGTTGATTCTAATGAACCTCTTTCTTTGATTGAAATACTGAAAGAAAACTGAATCTAAATTATTACTACATCATATTCCCACATTTATAAGAATTCTTTTCCTTGAAGCAGACTGATTTGTAAATTTTCTCTTATTGTGTGCAACACTTAAATTGATATGTTCTGTTGCAATGTTAACATTAGGCACATACAAATTAATTCTTATAACTGTTTTATGTTACTAATTAAGTTAATTAGCAACTTACAAAATTCCCTAGCCAGTTAAACTCCACACATCTTATAATTGCTGAAGTTGAGAAACACTGTCCATATCCACTAATAAATGCAGTCACAGACCTACTCAAGCTTGAGAAGAAATCAAACTAGGAAAACCAACTCCACCTGTTGTTAAACTCTTGTAAAATTTTCAACAGAAGTTACGAATTCTTGAAAAAAGTTTCTTCCATGCTCTGGCTACAAAATCAATTCCATTGTTTATGGATTAAATATTTTTTTCTCCTACATGTAAGTTTTTTTTCAAAATTCCTTACCATTTGGTCTGATGAAAAATTCTATAGATTTTTGAAAACTGTCACTCTTTTTGTGAAACACATTTTTTGAAAATGTTTAAATATCCTGCTTTGTTATTTTGACATTTTATAAAGTTAGCAGACATTTTCAAAGGATCTTACTCTTGCTTCCACTTCTTATTGTAACTCCTTTTTTATCTAATATAATCCAACTATATTTAAGATTTTTTTGTTACCTGGATATAATGTTCATACATATTTCCTTTCTTTTCATTTTGCACAAACATAATAGAAAATGCTACATATTTAGTTCATCCTTTGTGATAGTGATATGCACTGTTTCATATTGTGGCAGGAAAGAATTAATGTCTATTACACAAATATAAAGATACCATGATACATGTTAGTTCCTGGATAAAAGCTACACATGTAATTAAATGAGACCATTTAATACATCTATATTCTGTCAACCTCTGAGATGACTTGGCATATTTTGAATGTTAAGTCTCCTTCACTGCATACTTCCTTTTACCTTCTGCTTGTTTCCTCACCTCATATGGGCATGTGGACATATTTGATTTACTAAATCAAAACACAGCTGTTATTGTTACTAATTAGGGGACCATTTGGGGACCACTTTTGCCAAAATACTGTATGTATAGCTGCATTGGCTGTTGACTACTAGGGCTTATAAAAACCTCCTCAGGGATCAGAGCACCAGTCCATTTAGTGTAATGTTTTTCAAACTTGGCAACTTTAAGTTAGGTAAACTTCAATTCCCAGAATTTCCCACCTAGCATGAAACACTGATTTAAAGGCTTGATGTGGCTGCTTTGGAGGCATCAGTGTGTTTCCTGAGCACTTATGTTTATGCATAATGCTTGACTTGCTGCTAGAATGAAGTCCATCTTGTTCATAAGCTGTTTTACAGCACTTTCCCCTTCCAAATATGAAATTAAGCAGAGGGTGATCAGACAAAGTACTCTCTTTGTTGTGGCAATATGGATATGGAAATTCCTGAGCAAAATAAAAAAATTACTAGCATGAACTTTGATATGTTTTCATTGTCAATTAAAGATTTCCTCACAGTATGTTTTATAACTTTGTTCAATTATGGAAGTTTTGCTATGAATTTGATTTTTCCATTCCATTCCATTATTTGTTTTAAAAGGGTAAGCATCTAAAACCTCATTGTTGCTGAACAACTGAGTAAATAAAGAATAAATTAAAATAACTTGGTCTTTTATATTATCTTTTAATTAGCAAACAAGTCATAAATAAGATTTCAGGAGCCAAGTCATTTTTAAGTTATTATTGCTATAACTAGTACATTTTGTTGATAGAATGTCACCAGCCTCTGCTAATTTTGCAGTTGGAGGTCAGTCAGCTTGACTCTAGCTTTTATTATTAAAAGAGATGGAGGATCAGTATTCTCTTCTCTTCTCTTCTCTTCTCTTCTCTTCTCTTCTCTTCTCTTCTCTTCTCTTCTCTTCTCTTCTCTTCTCTTCTCTTCTCTTCTCTTCTCTTCCTAGTCCAGCGTAATGACTGCCCTGTTTAGCAATCATGGTTATAATGGCACTGGAAAAGTAATTTTACAACTGGTCCTGTTACAGAGTCTCTGCAGGTCCAAGATCAAGATCTGGGTACTTCACAATCAGGACATGTTTATGACCATTACAGAGTCCTGCAGTCACCTGATTGCCATTTGTGTGCTTCATAGCTTCTAACAAGGAGAGTCAATGGGGAAGCCGGCAGAAAAAATAAATATCATGTTCACATAATGTCTTATTTAACATATTTTGTGGTGACTGGCTTAACAACCTAAGCAGGAGTGAAGTTGTAAGTTTGTTGTGGTCACATGATATTTTACTTAATGACTGCATTGCTCAGTGACAGAGTTGCCAGTCCCAATTGTGGTTATTAAGCAAGGACTACCTCTATTCTGTTCTATCCTGTGTTGTTCTATTACCTTCCAAATAGTTATTCAAGGTTTTGAATGATTCAACTGAAGCAATTAGTTCAAAAAAAATTCTAAAAGGTATGATTCATGTCATTAACAGCAATCTCACATTTTGTTTCCATTTCCCATGTGATCTACGCTGAACTTTGAAGATAGTAGTACATTAGGTTAATATAATTAGATTATATTCTTGTTTCCCCAATTTAATTAGATATGGAAACTATTTAATGACTTTCATATCTCAAAGATTTTGGGGGGCAAAAATGTTACATCTAAGATATTTTGGATTTAAAAGAAAATAATTCTCCATTTGCGGTATGTATATCATTGTTGCTAGTAGCACAACTCAGATTAATCCTTTTTTGTTCAATAATAGTGAATGAAGAAGATTTAGGAGAATCAAATAAAATTACTATATATACACAAAGAAAAATACTTAGAATTTATGATAAGCATAAACAGTAATAAAAACCTTGTGCAATCCCCCTTCTCAATATTGAGCTGCCAGATTCAGCTGAAACCAACCACTGTGTCCCCTATTCCATAAACGTGAATTTGGATATTTTTTAAACTAATTCTAGATGGAGCAGAGAGAGTTAAATCATTGTATCCTAATTAAAGTACAGCAGGGCTTTTCTTATGATCAAGACTACAAGAACTGTGAAAACTATCTGGTTTTATAGCACCATTCAAAGTCATGGTTGAATCTAAAAGTATGCTTATCTGATCTAAAGTGAAATTATCGTGACATTAAGAAACAGATGAAACCCCTATTAATAGCACTCCCACTCTGATTAGATGCAGTCCCCCTCTATTTCATTACTCAAAAGTATTATTACATTGCCCTGCCTGGATTACAAGAGAGTAGAGCTGAATGGACATTATTAATTATCAATTCTCTCAGCGATTTCAACCAATTAAAATAGAAAAATGTAAACACCAAGAAAAACAAGATTGATTTTTCAAGATCATTATTCAGTTAAAAAATACCTTCATACACAACTTCTGGAATGTCTAGAAGTTATCTCTATCTGACACAGACAGGTAATTATATGACAATAGTAGACATGCTAGTAAATAAAAGTACTGAGACGTCTGAGCATCAGTTGGGATCTACATTTCATGCTTCCAGAGCCACAGTAGATTAGTAAGAATGAATAATTATCTGGGTGATGATCATAGTTAATTCTAATATTCACATTCATTGATTACAGATAGAGACCTCCTATAAACTTGAGAAGCTTAAATAAGTAGACAAATACAGAAAAAATAGGAATGCAGAAAAATCATGATCATTTTGTCTTTTGATATACTTTTCGTCATTCTCTCTGAATATTTATTTGCTACTACAATTATGGAAATGTATGCATTTTAGTGTATAGATTCTTGTATTCTAAATTGCAAAAATAATGCATAGGACTTGGATTTACCTAAAATAAATCATTATATTTATAATTAGAATAAGGTAACAATGGTTGATTAGTGTCATTAGAAAAACCTGGGAATTTACCTTACTTGAAAATTACCTATTTGGAAGTTTCCCCCTTCAGGGAAACTAATTAAAAAAACTGACAGCTCTTTTTGCTTAACACATTTGTTTTATTGTGTATAAACATTAATGAACATGGCTTCTTCTAGGGATAACAGAGATGTGATTTTGCAAATATGAATGTTTTATACTTGTTTGTTAAAGAACCTGCAAAAATCTTATGCTCTTATATTACTGTTTTAACTTGGAATTTTTACTTGATTAATGGAGTTAAAGAGTATCTAAAGTACTCATCTTGTTCCCTTGTACCTTCCTTATATTGATCATATTTTATTAACCATCTCAAAATAATGAAATTTCTTACTTCTTTCTAAATAAATGTCAACCTAAAATCTTACATTGCATGGCAAAATGTAAGAGCAATTAAGTACACCTTAAGTATACATTTAGAATGAATTTTATATATTAAGTGAAGAAGAATAGGCAACGTCCTCTAACATGACAAGCATATACATATCCCCTCAGATATAAGATATAAGCTCCATTAAATTAAGTGGAACTCATTCCTAGGTATGCAAACTTGCATATTAATTTTATTTTGGTGAGATAATCCTATTAGTTATATTATTAGTCCTTGCAAAAGAGCCCATGCCAAAAGAAGAGTCTATCTATCTATCTATCTATCTATCTATCTATCTATCTATCTATCTATCTATCTATCTATCTATCTATTCACACCTACCCACCCATCCACACACAGTCACATTCACACACACACACACACACACACACACACACACACACAATCATATATTAGGTCATGAGCTATGTAACTGACAAGTTTCTGAAGGTAAAGCTATTTTTTCTGGCCTGACATACAACATAACAGTATCATCACTGAATCTTCTTAATTCCCCACTTTCTGATGCTAACAGTCTCCCCCAAGAACATAAGAATATGCAGAGATAAACATTCATACAGGACATACATCATGCTGCTTTATATTTTTGAATGTGCCTTCTTGTATAATGCTTTTTTATTTAAAAATACCGGTAACCCCTTAAAACTTGGTATTCTGGTTTCATTTCTAGGTCATCTGAACTATAAAACTATAGGTCAGCAGGACCATAGAATCCAATCCTTTACCTGAACATGGAGATGCAAGTGCAAAATTATGATTGCAAGCTGCCCATCAGGCTAAATACAGCTAGAACTAACTGTGGAGTGCCCAATGTTTTGAAATAAAACTAAACAGCAGATAAAAAAAATAGAGCAATGACTTAGTCCCTACAATCCCCCACTCAACAACAACAAAATATTTTATTGATCAAACCTCTTTTTTCCTCATAGTCTTCTCTCTTCTTTGTTTGACATTATTCCACTGTCCATGCACAGTTAAGTGTGCCATATCCATTTTAAAAGAAAATGCATAAAAAATAATCCACAGATCTTTTACAGCTGAAACTGTGTTAATTTTCTGATCCACGTTCTTGCCACAAAAATTAACCGGCAGTATGATAGCTCCAAGAGCAGACATCTGATTCTTGACATTTAAAGATACAATACTGGTGAAAAATAGTGACGCTTTATTAACTGCAAACAGCTTGTGCGGGAGTCACTGATGTACTCCTAAAGAGTATAATCAGAACGCTCAATAATTTCAGTCTTTCAACTTTGCATTTTTCAGAGAGTGCTAGCTATTTATTTTAAAGGAATAACAGCCAGGAACACCAACCTGGTTACTTCATATAATTATTTCCTAAAGGCTGTTCAGTTGTTTTGTATGTGACAAAAACTGACTGTAGGTTGGTTCATAGTATACAAAATGCTGTGACATTACTAAGTGTTTAAAAGGTCTCAAGCTTTCATCACCAAACATGAAGGCAGATCCCAAGATTACAGAAGCCAACAAATCTCTGTCCTGGGAATATGAATTCATTGAGATTGTACTGCAAAATGAAAGCTTTACTACCTCTAGCTCCTTGTGACCCCGCTGTGCTGTTTTGTGTGCCTAGAGTGCCTTTTTAATCTCCCTCCCAATTATTTAAGGAGCTCTTGTTCTTTTCATATATTAAGAAAGTGAATCAGTTCCTAACTGTATGCATTCATTTGAAACACTGCTTCTTAGCAACCAAAATGCAGATTTATTCATAATTTGTATTTAGATTAACTCCCACTTACATCTTTTCATTTGCAATCTCCCCTCAGTGTAAAAAAAATACATGGAACCAAGAGCAGTACAAGTAATCAAATAAATGGCATATACTATACCTGAAGATATTGGCAGGACCGTTCCTGTTGACAGGTCTCTGATTTTAGAACTGTCTGGTCCATGTTCATAGAAGCTTTTTGATAAACTTCACGAGCTCTGCTTACTGTCAGAGTAGAGGACCAAGAGCTTTTTTTCATTAACTGAGCATCCAAATTTACAGGCAGGTTTGCACAGGTAGAACATTTAACATCATTATTGCTTCTGGAAGGCTTTACTGTATGTTCGCTTCGAGTATTATAGGCTTCCATAAAGTATTGAGAAGTGGAATGGTCGGGACATCTTCCCATAGTCATTATCCTACTTGGTCCATGATAAATACAAACATCATTATCTAGATTGTCATCTGAGCTCCACCATCCAGATGCATTTGACCTGGATTTTCCGTCTGATCTTCTATCTTTACTTTTGCTACGTTTGCCATATCTTATACTCTGTGTGTCTTCTGGGCTTGATTTGCCTCCATTGATGCTGCCCCTTGATGGGCCTTCAAGAGAATGAGATTTTGTGAAAAGCTTTTGAACAGAATGCACCAAGTGGCGGATCCTTCCTGGACTATCACTACGATGTTCTACAGCAGTCCTTTTGTACTGTAAAGTATGGTAGCCGTCTCTATTAAGAGGAAGTTGCCTTTCAAATTGGTCCAAAAGATTGGCAGGGATGCGATTACCTTTATTGGTTGTTCCATGTGGCACCAAAGCACATTCATCCTTAAGTTCTTTGTGGGAATTATAATGTCTCCGAGGAAATGTGCTGCTAGCAACCTGATCACTGTATGGAGCCATGCATTCTCCTTGAAAAGAGTTTCTTTGAGTATAGTAAGTATGATCTGCAGGATGATGGTCCATAGGATTTAACAAATATGGCTTCCTATCTGAGTGATGTATCAGAGAGTCACATACAGGTTCACAGGCAACCCCATGATGGTGACTGCGACTGCCAGATAATCCTTTCATTATTGATGTAAAAAATGTCCCAGAGTCATCTGAATATGTACACGTATTTTACCGATAGATCACCAAGAAATCCCTAGAAAAATGGAGAACAAAAATGTGAAGTGATGTAATAATACGCATATTTGATTTTTCTTTATTGTATTAAAACATTTGAGGCATACTGAGTTAATTCCTACTGAAAATCATTGTGATTAAGTTTATCATGGTTAACAATGGAAATTAAAAGCAATTAATATTCTGGATCCAAATTAAAAAAATATATGAATGCTGTGAAAATTCTTTAAGAAGTCATGCTACAATTGGATATGTTAAAAGATACATACATCCTCTGATATAGATATAGATATATATAAACTGTATATTTGGAATTTATGATAGTACTCATTGAAGCACAGTGGTAGATACTACAAATAGAGCTTGACTTACAATAATTCATTTAATGGCTGTTCAAAGTCACAATGGTAATTTAAAAAGTGATGTACAACTGGTTCTCACACTTATGACTGTCACAGCATCCCTGTGGTCAGGTGATCAAAATTTGGGTGCTTGGCAACTGGCAGATATTGATGATGTTTGCAGCATCCAAGTAAAATCAATAGCAGAAGCTATATTTCCTTAATGACTATGTGATTTACTTAGCAACCATGGCAAAAAGGTTGAAAAATTGGGTGTGACTGATTTAATAACTGCATTGCTTAGTGACTAAAATTTCAGTCCCAATTGGGGTCATAAACTGAGGACTACCTGTATATTGGTCACTTATAACTATTAAACTAAATGAAGAATAGTTCCATTCCTAAAGAAATAGTATATAATAGTAGTATGTAGATTATGGATTGATATAAGAATACTTCATACATCAGTGCTTCATACATTCAGATGAGAAATAAAATCTAATTTGATAACACGGCTGAGAAGATAAATTAGAAAAAGCTCAAAGGGATTTATTTCAGCCTTAATGTTCAGTATGTGGTCCTTTTATTCTTTTCAGTCTCTCACACCTGCTTTTGACAAGAAGTATTGCCAAGCATTCTAAAAGTATGTACTTCAGTGTAAGATAAATAGCATTTTGAGTAGTCAATCAAATGGAACACAGTAGTTTATTTAAAGATGAGAATGGTTTTAAAAGGATTTAAGAGCACCTCAGAAAGAATCAAATCTTTTCAGTTACATCATGTTTACTGTTTGTGACAGTTCGGTGTAATTTTTTTTTAGCATTACCAACAATTTTGCAAACATGATCTAGGTAAAGGTAAAAGTAAAGGTTCCCCTGCACATGCGTGCTAGTCGTTTCCGACTCTAGGGGCCGGTGCTCATCTCCGTTTCAAAGCCGAAGAGCCAGCACTTGTCCGAGGACGTCTCCGTGGTCATGTGGCCGGCATGACTAGACGCCAAAGGCGCACGGAACGCTGTTACCTTCCCACCGTAGTGGTCCCTATTTTTCTACTTGCATTTTTACGTGCTTTCGAACTGCTAGGTTGGCAGAAGCTGGGATGAGTAACAGGCGCTCACTCTGTTACACGGCACTCGGGATTCGACCCGCCAAACTGCTGACCTTCTGATTGACAAGCTCAGCATCCTAGCCCACTGAGCCACAGCGTCCCTAAACATGATCTACTATGCTACAAAAAGAGTCTCCATAAAACAGTCATCTTTCATCTTTATTTATTGATTAGCCCTTGGGCCATATCAAATTGTCAAGTTCCAAAAACAAAATATCACTAAAACTTGACAAAAACAATTCAAATGAAACTGGATAAAATACAATTTAAAATGAAACTGAAACCAAACACAATCAAAATAAAATCAGGATAGAATACAATGATTTAAGATACAGGTTAAATATGCTTAAAATTATATTACAATATCACCCCTGCGTCTACCCCAAACAGTCTTAAAACTACTTTTAAAATCACAGTTTTAAATCAAGTGATCTTTCCTACAATCTACCACACTCTGCTGCACCAACTTTGTTCTTATTTCCATCAACTTTAGAGCATATTTGGCAATCCATTTCACCAACTGCAAATTAGAGCCTAACAAACAATGATGCAAGAAGTGCTCTTTAGACACAGGGATACTAGTATAAAAGATCCTGCTCAACTGATGTTCCCTCAAATCTGAATACAGGAGGCAATCAAAAATTACATGGGACATTGTTTCAACTTTCCCTGTCCCACATAAACAGACTCTTTCACTTACAGGAATCCCCCTATATCTGCCCCAAAGCATGTTTGATTGAAGTTGGTCCAATCTCAATTTGGTAAAAAATCTCCTTATGATGGGAGATAAAGGCAAGGTTAAATATTTTTCTATTTTAAAAATTTGTTTATTAGCCGATAACCAGGGGCAAGCTTTTGCTACTGTCACCTGTGCGATGTCCGATTGTGCACTTATGTCCTTAAATCTCTGTGCGATCCAAGATCGAATCTGCCTATGATCATAGTGCTGCCAGTTTAACGGAATACCAAAGCTAGATACCCACTTCAAAACTCTTGATAACCAATTATTTTTGTTACTCGAAACAATCTGATCCATTAGCGCTAGCTTAGGTAACCTCCCTTCCTCCATCTCGGATATTCTTAGCCAATAATAAACGGTCTTCAGCATGGCCCTAGTGCCAATCGCATGGACTCCTGTTTCTGCCCTTACTACGCATGCTGGGGTTCCAGGGGACACTGCCAAAATTCTCCTCAGGAACTTATTTTGAGGAATTTCCTGCCCAGGCAGCTTAACTGATCCCCATATTTCTGCCCCATAGGTAAGTATTGGTTCAATTTTTGCTTGAAAGACCTTTAGCACTGGGGTTAATGAAGATGGAGTTTTCTCTAAAATAAGTTTGTTTAATTGGGCCATCCGAGCCACGGCCTTCTGAGCTCCAGCCATAAAACAGTCATAACTGTAGTTTCTGGGTTAGATAGTATGAATACCTGTGGATTATATTCAGAACTGTTACCAAATGTAAGATATCCTTTCATTTGTAGAATGTATGTAAACTAAAAGGTATAGGAATAATTATTTTTGGTAAAAGTTTCCCCCCTCCTATAGACAGCAGAACCATTCTCTCTATGTTCCCAGGAAGGTTATATGGAGGTTGAGGACTGCAAGAAGAATGGGAAGTGTCCTTTTATATTCAGAATAAAATCATCCTGTTCAAGGAGCTTTGTTCAATACAACTCTGTACTAACCTTGTGAATGAAACCAATAAGTTTTCTAATTTCTTTGATTAAGATAGGAGATAGAAATATAGATATAAAGCTCATTTGTATCTAAACTTAACAATGCTATGTATGCCCAGCACAGACTACAATACATGTCACGTGCACATTTATAGCATGCAAAAAGAAATGCCCAAGATTGAAGGTTGTTGCCTGAGTGCATTCCATCTCTCATGGTTGTAAGATACAAAGAAAGAAATCCTGCTCTCAAAATATTTCTGAACTACAACACACACATACACAGATACACACAACCCTTTTGGCTTAAGCCAGTGGTGGGATTCAACCAGTTTGCACCACTTCAGCAGAACCGGTAGCTAATTTTTTGTTGCCCAGGTCCAGAATGGACTTCCAGAAGTGGCATTCACACAGAGAACCCGTTATTCACATATTTGAATCCCACCACTGGCTTAAACAACATTTAGCAGAATGTAGACAAAGAGTATGACATAGCCCAGAAATTAAAGGCATCATTTAAGAGAGCAATGGAAACAAAAGTAGAATCAGGTTACACAAATGCCATCCTCTATAAACTTAGCATATTTTTCTATCCTCGCAAACTTGTATACATCACATCCATAAATCTTTGCTTTGCTTTTTGTTTACTGAGAATCTTGCCAATTCCATTCAACACGGCTTTCTCAGTCTTCCTTTTCATTCCTCTTTATATATTTGTTTGGCAATTTAGTCCTTATTTACCTTATTATATTGGACACTTAATGTTGAAGAGTTTCTGAGAATACCAGGGAACAGCCAAGAAAACAAATCTAAAGATTATCAAACAAATCAACAAATTCTCATTCAAGGTATAAATGACCAGGCTCAAATTACTTTATTGCAGACATAATATGCAAAAACCATTCTAGAAAAAGCTCTAATTCTGTGAAATATGGAAGGAGAAAGACCATATTCCTTCCTTCCTTCCTTCCTTCCTTCCTTCCTTCCTTCCTTCCTTCCTTCCTTCCTTCCTTCCTTCCTTCCTTCCTTCCCTTCCCTTCCCTTCCCTTCCCTTCCCTTCCCTTCCCTTCTTTCCCCTTCCCTTCCCCTTCACCTCCTCCTCTTGACTTCAAGTCTCTACATAGATATGGTCAGGATTGTTGAATTGCATATTTAAAGATTTACAGCTTCTGCATGGCCTTTTCTAAGTGGGCATATGTGGAAAACTAGAGAGTTTTTGTAATAATAATAATAATAATAATAATAATAATAATAATAATAATAATGATAATAATAATAATAATAAAGTTGGAAGGGACCTTGGAGGTCATCTAGTCCAACCCCCTGCTCAGGCAGGAAACCTTATACCATTTCAGGCAAATGGCTGTCCAGTCTCTTCTTTAAAACTTCCATTGTTGGAGCATTCACCACTTCTGGAGGCAGGTTGTTCCACTGGTTAGTTGTTCTAACTGTCAGGAAGTTTCTCCTTAGTTCTAGGTTGCTTCTCTCCTTGACTAGTTTCCATCCGTTGCTTCTTGTCCTGCTTTCAGGTGCTTTGGAGAATAGCTTGACTCCCTCTTCTTTGTAGCAGCCCCTGAGATATTGGAACATTGCTATCATGTCACCCCTCACCCTTCTCTTCATTAAACTACACATACCCAATTCCAGCAACCGTTCCCTATATGTTTTAGCTTCCAGCCCCCTAATCATCTTTGTTGCCCTTTTCTGTACCCTTTCTAGAGTCTCGACATCTTTTTTACATCGTGGTGACCAAAACTGGATGCAGTATTCCAGGTGTGGCCTTACCAAAGCATTGTAAAGTGGTATTAGTACTTCACTTGATCTTGATTCTATCCCTCTGTTAATGCAGCCTAACACTGTGTTGGCTTTTTTGGCAGCTGCAGCACACTGCTGGCTCATATTGAAGTGATTGTCTACTAAGACTCCGAGATCTCTCTCACAGTTACTACTATTGAGCAAGGTACCACCTATACTATACCTATGCATTTGATTTTTCCTGCCTAAATGTAAAACCTTACTTTTTTCACCATTGAATTTCATTTTGTTAGATAGTGCCCAGTGTTCGAGTCTGTCCAGATCCTTCTGTATCTTAAGCCTATCTTCTGGAGTATTGGCTCTTCCTGCCAGCTTGGTGTCGTCTGCAGATTTGATGAGTTCCCCATCTATCCCCTCATCCAAATCGTTAATGAAGATATTGAAGAGCACTGGGCCCAGAACAGAGCCCTGGGGCACCCCACTACACACTTCCTTCCATGTAGATGCGGTTCCATTGAGGACCACACGCTGTGTACGGCCTGTCAGCCAGCTACGAATCCATCTGGTGGTAATGCTATCTAACCCACATTTTTCTATCTTATCAAGTAGTAGGTTGTGATCTACTTTATCAAATGCCTTACCGAAGTCCAAGTAAATTATATCTACAGCATTCCTCTGGTCCACTAGTTTTGTCACTTGGTCAAAGAATGTAATAAGATTTGTCTGGCATGATCTGTTTTTGACAAACCCATGTTGACTTTTAGTGATGACTTTGTTTGCATCAAGGTGTTTGCTGATTTGTTGTTTGATTATCTTTTCCAGAATCTTCCCAGGTATTGAGGTCAGGCTGATAGGTCTGTAGTTTCCTGGATCTATTTTTTTCCCTTTTTTGAAGATGGGAACTACATCAGCTCTCTTCCAGTCCTCTGGTAGTTCCCCAGTGCTCCAGGATCTTTAAAAAATATAGTTCAGTGGTTCTGAGATCACGTCTGCCAGTTCCTTCAGAACCTTGGGGTGTAATCCATCTGGGCCTGGTGATTTGAACTCGTCTAGGCTTGACAGGTGCTCACTTACCATTTTCTTGCCTATCATAACTTGCATTTCTATTCTGTTTTTTATGGCACTGGTTTGGGTAGGTTGGACTGTTTTTTCCCTTTGTGTAAAGACAGGTGCAAAAAACGAATTAAATGGTTCTGCTTTCTCCCTATTGCTTGTCACCTTCTTGCCACTTTCCCCCACTAATGGACCAATCATTTCCTTAACTTTTTTCTTGTTTTTTATATGTTGAAAGAAGCATTTTTTGCTATTTTTGACTTTGGTCGCAAGCCTTAGTTCATTTTGAGCCTTAGCTTTCCTCACTTCATCTTTGCAGGCATGGGCTATTTGCTGATATTCTGACTTAGTTATATGCCCCTCTTTCCAATTCTTATACTTGTCCTTTTTATCTTTCAATTTATCAGAGAGTTCTTTATGCAGCCATGCTGGTTTCTTTTGAGAGCTGTTATTTTTCTTCTTTGTTGGTATTGTACTAGACTGGGCCTTTATTATCTCACTTTTCAAAATTTCCCAAGCTTCTTGAATTGTTTTCCCCTTTAGGATTCTCATCCATGGAATATTTCCCATGGTCTCTCTAAGTTTATTGAAATTAGCTCTTTTAAAGTCCAAGACTCTAGTTTGGCTGTGTTCTATTGCTTGTGCCTCCAGAATGTTGAATTCCAATATTGCACGATCACTTCCCCCCAAAGTTCCTGTGGCTTCGACACCTTCTATCATTTCATCTCTGTTTGTGAGAATTAAATCCAATATGGCTAATCCCCTAGTTCCCTTCTCTACTTTTTGGGAGAGAAAGTTGTCTGCTAGGTTTGACAGGAATCTGTTTGATCTTCCACTTGGTGCAGAGTTTGTCTCCCAGTTGATATCAGGGTAATTAAAGTCCCCTATTACTATTGTGATGTGCTTCTTACATACCTTAGTTAGCTGACTAGCAAAAAGTTCATCTATTTCCTCTGCTTGGTTGGGTGGCCTATAGTATACACCTATGGCAATGTCATTTCCCCCCCTTTTATATTGACCCAAATGCTTTCAAGTTTACAGTTTTCATCGTTGTTGTGCTCTATTTCTGTAGAGATAAAGTTATTTCTTATATATAGAGCAACTCCTCCTCCTCTTTTGTTTAGTCTGTTTCTTTTAAATAGTTTAAATCCCTCTAGCTGTGTGTTCCATTTGTAGGTTTCGTCCCACCATGTTTCTGTAATGGCAACAATATCATATCTGCCCTCATTTATCTGAATTTCTAGTTCACCCTGCTTACTGTTCATACTCTGTGCATTAGTGTATAGACATTTGAGTCCTTTATGACTGACCCTGTGTTTACTTGCTGCATAACTTGTGTGGTGCCTGGCTTCCCCTATTTGCTTGCGATGGACTAAAGTTTGCCACAAAAATTCTGTTTCATTTTGATGGAATCTACAACATAAAGTCAACAATACAATGCAGATACTGAGCAAAAAACATCAAAATTAACATTATGGACTATTAAATCTAGCCAAAGACAATTAATGACTTTTTGGCCTGATATAGAAATAATGCATTCTATAGTATTATAAGAATAAGATGTGATAAACACTTTGGGCTGTATTCAGGTTTGTTTAAATCAAATTGCCATGACCTCCAACCTCACAAAACTATTATTCATCCTGTGAATTCAGTAAAGCAGGATCCATTCAATTGTAATCCACATTAAAACATTGGTATAATAAATATCATTTATAATTTTTCAGATCTGGATAGAATGGGCAAAGAAAAGTTGGGGAATATTTAAGGTTCTAGTAATTATGATACCTCATTACTTTGATGGGCTCAAATTAAGCTGTACTATATAGACATTTACAGCATACAAATTAAGAGATATTTTATATCATTGCCCTTACTTATAATTAAATTGTAAGTGGCTGTATCTATATCATTGCCTTTTCTAATAATAAAACTGTGAGTTCCTTATTTTTGTATCATTTATTGCTTTTTAATATGTAGCATCTTCCAGACATAGTTGTATATAATACAATTTCCATAACAGTTTCTTCTGAATGGGAATATAGGAGCTATAGTTCAATATATATAGGAACACATTGTGGGAAAGAAAGAACTAATTCTAAGGCCACCTAAATTATTGTGAAATTACTGAGAACATGGGTTTTTTCATCATTACGTGAAAAACAGATGAACAGCTAAATATATAATCTATTCACTGACAATAAAGATGATCCACTACCCACACAGCTCAGTGTGGATGGGAAGAACAAAACATGTAACCTGAGTAACCTATGAAGAAAATTATGCCATACTGATTCTTCAACCACTATTCACACAACCAGACTTGTATAAAATATCAAAAAATGAACAATATTATGTTAAAATCCATCCAGCAGAAAGATCCAGAACCTAGGTATAAATATGTAGCACATAATACAAGATATTACACAATATGGAAGATTATTTTCTGCATGTTTAAAATGAGTAATAGTTATTATAGAAGCAAAGGCAGATTAATAATGTTAGTACTGTACAGTTTAAATGAGTCCAAAAATATTGTAAATTGGGTTTTCCACTTGGTCACAGAAATCTTGAAGCCAATCTAAAGGGTGCTTTTGGGTCATAATCTTGCTTTGAATTTCAGGACAGCTAGTTTTCAAGAAATTATACTGATTTTTATTAGTCCTGGTTGAGTGCCAACTTGGAATACCAATTCTAACACCCTCTATAATTGAAATATAAGACTTAGTTCTCTAATATAAACAACTTGTTAATCACATTGGCTCTCCATGGATTTCTTTTGCTATATCATACCATGCTCGTCTTTCTTTTTGTTTCAGAATAGATCACCTGTTTGCCTCCACTGTTTGCCTAGTTCTTGCTTTTTTGAATTTTGGCTAATAATCTTGGAGCTTGATGATTTGTCATTTTGGTTGCCACTAACTGTTTCTTGTCCCATGCCTTACATTTTCACAATTTTGCAAACTGAAAACACAGTTTCACTCCCATGGTCTTCTGACCATCTCTGGCCTGGGATGTACTTCTCCGCGCACATGTGGGCAGTACTTCTATGAAAAGGCAGAGACTGATAAATACTTTGGATAGAAATTCCTTGCAGTGACATGGATTGCTATTATGTAGGGGTTTTGCCACAGGAAAAGGAAGCTGGGGAAAAAATTCCTGAACATTGTGAGCTCACTTTATATAGCTCTGTACTGTGGCAACAGCCAAAATCTATAGTATACCTCTTGCAAGTGTTTCTCATTGTCATACGTGGTTTTAGTCACCACGATGTAAAAAAGATGTCGAGACTCTTGAAAGAGTACAGAGAAGAGCAACAAAGATGATTGGGGGACCCAGGCTAAAACATATAGGGAATGGTTGCTGGAATTGGGTATGTGTAGTTTAAAGAAGAGAAGGGTGAGGGGTGACATGATGGCAGTGTTCCAATATCTCAGGGCTGCCACAAAGAAGAGGGAGTCAAGCTATTCTCCAAAGCACCTGAAAGCAGGACAAGAAGCAATGGATGGAAACTAGTCAAGGAGAGAAGCAACCTAGAACTAAGGAGAAACTTCCTGACAGTTAGAACAATTAACCAGTGGAACAACCTGCCTCCAGAAGTGGTGAATGCTCCAACACTGGAAGTTTTAAAGAAGAGACTGGACAGCCACTTGTCTGAAATGGTATAAGGTTTCCTGCCTGAGCAGGGGGTTGGACTAGATGACCTCCAAGGTCCCTTCCAACTTATTATTATTATTATTATAACTTTTCTTCTCAATGTTTGCCAATTGCTACAATAAAAAAACCTGAAATTTCAAACAAATAGGACTACAAGAGTAAAACTGTTTTAAGCACTTTAATGTAAATTAATTGATAATGTCAATGCAGAAAACATTACATACATGACATTTCTTCAAAGAAACTGATGGTTACAAAAATTCATATATATTAACAAAATATAAACTTAAAAGCTTGGTTCTAGAATCTACAGCCATTTTTAAAAATACATAATTAAGAATGCTGCTTAGCATGACTCATATGTCTTTCCTAGAAGAGCACTATTCAAAGCTTGGCGTGCTTTTAGTAAAATAGATCAAGCTTCACTTGTGAAATTATAGAAAATGAGAATAATTTAGAATAATGAAAAGCAAATGTGAATGAACAACAGCATAGTCATTGAAATAAATTATACACATGACTTTTTTGTATTTTACTACTATAGTCTTTCAGATCATTAAGAACAATGAACAATCTCATTGATGTTGTTTTTATAAAATTAACTTTATTTAAATTTATTAATTAAAAGGAGTATATTCTTAATCTTTGTTAAATAAGAAGAGCTATTTAAGGAAATATTTTTTAAAAAACACTCATGTAAATTTACACTGAAAACATACCGTATTTTCCGGCGTATAAGATGACTTTTTAACCCATGAAAATCTTCTCAAAAGTTGGGGGTCGTCTTATACGCCGAGTCGTCTTATATGCCGGAAAATACTATTCACCTCTCTGATCTTTTCTGCTGGACGGCGGGATCGCTGGGTGAATGGAGGTAGGCGATGGTGACCCGTGGTTAAGCGGCCAACAGCGAACGGGTGATGGAGGGCAAACTCTCGTCAGATCATGGGGCGGCTGCTGCAGCCGCCACCATTGCTCTCTCTAGGACTGGCCATGCTGGTGCTTCCAATGCTGGCTGTCAGGTCCCCGAGAGGACGGGCAGGCAGTCCCCAGAGGCGTGCCGCTCAACAGTAGGAAGGGAGCACCTTTGCTCCCGCCGAGGCACCGCCTGACCCGTGCCAACCAGAAGAATTGCTTGCCCGGTCACAGAGTGCGGAACTGAGAGCAGCAGTGCACCAAGCAAGAGAGCTCAGAGGAAAGAAGGCGAGGCACCCATTTGGCGGGGAAGGAGCAAAGCTGGGCAAATCACAGAGCAGGCGGAGCAGGGAAATGTTACAAGGGAAAAGGGGGCGGGGTTTAAAAGGCAAGGTGGGCGGGACGTGGAGATGTTCTGTTAGAAGTAACGGAGGAGGCTCCAGGTGCTTTCTGGATCAGATTGTGCGAACTGAGGGTGCCGCTACAGTCCTCGTGTTTCCCAGGGTTGCCTGTCATGCCAGAAGTATTCCCTGTAGCCCCCATTTTCCTTAATTCGGGTGAATTTTGTGCTCCATGGAGAAACATTAATACGCAAATGCCGTTTGTTTAACCGCACAAAACTCGGGGGAAACCTTGGTATTTGGGAAAGGAAAGGCTTAAGCCTTTTCATTTCTGTTTTATGCATGGGCTGGGAGGGTCACGAAGTTTACCTCTTTTATTTTAGCAACATCATGGCACTTATAAAAAAAAGGGTACTAACGCTAAACGAGTTGTTAATATGCAGATTGTGTGCCAGAAAGTGAAATATTGAGTTATTAGCCCAAACCCTATAATTTAACACAAAAAGTAGGGGGTCGTATTATATGCCGGAAACAACGGTATTAGCTAAGTTTTGTCCACAAATTCTTTGTAGTATAAATTGCACTGAATTAGTAAACAGAAGCTGGGGTATTTATTTTTTATTCATCACATTTATATAGTTACCTATTTCACAAAAAGCAACAATTGAAATATTTAAGCATCCCTAAAATGTGAAGTCATTACTGCTTAAGTTGTCAGAAGAGTATTTGTAATTTTAGTTGGAACTGATTAATTGGATCCATTTGAATCACAGTCTAGGTTAACATGCTTTCCTATTGAATCAAACTTGGAAACACATCTGGGGCTAGTTGGCTAGTCTGAGAAATGGGGCAAAAATATAAAATCAATTTTATGGTTGTGTTCATAAGACACCCTTAGCTAAAAGGTTGCTTAACAAACATGTATGCTATCACTGTTTCCTCAACCTTTCTAAGCATGCCACCCATTTTGGAGTTTTGGAAAGTGGCCATTGTGACATATGATAGAGTCAGTGACTGATTCATTAATCATTAAACAAGCTTGTTAGTTTAGAGTACTATATGAATGTAGCCTAGGAGCCATTTTGCAGCAATCATGACAGATTCAACCAGCTTTACATCAGTGTAATATAGGCATGTCAAACTCGCGATGTCACGGGACTTTTTCCCCATTGCTAGCAATGGGTGGACGGGGTTTTGACGTGATGCATCCGTTTTTGATGTGATGTAACCCTAACCCTTTTGCTCTCTCCTTTCTTTCTCCAATCAAAATAAAGCAGGAAGTAAATAAACTTATTCCCCATACATTTTTTTGATATAACTCTGCCTCCAGAACAACCATTTTTATATATCAATAAAAAACAACTTTTGAAATAATAATGATGATGATGATGATGATAACTTTATTGTCACTTTGAATGTACACCAATCGGCATACATCAAAATGAAATTTCATTGCATACAGCTCTCAAAGGGTCACCACCTCCGATATATACTTCTTGTTCGTGGCCTGCTCAAATTTCACATTGTCCATTTTAGTCTCTAGGGAGTGAATGATGGCACACAGGACAGATGGAAATGGGGCTCCATGTGGATTAGCCCTCAAATTCGCTTGTATTCTGACAACCTTGCCTTCTTTCCTTTTTCTGATCCTGACTCTTCCACCTTTTCCTTAAAGAGGCCTTGCTTCTTTTTGCCCCTGGAGCATGCTGCCGCCGCCACCAACTCCTCCAAAAGCCTCTCTCTCTTCCTCTGGGCCTGCCGACAGCCTTATCCAGTTCCTTTGTTCCATAAGCTCCAGGTCCTCTCCTCCTCTGCCTCCTCTGGAAACAGCCCTGATTTGCAATACAATCCATCACTGGGCCAGCAGTCAGATCTTGCTGCTGGTAGAACAAATTCAAACAGTGCCAACGACTTTTAACAGTCTCACCAACAGTTCCAAAACAACTAGAAACTCACCATACCAGCAAAGATTGTTGGTCGTACGTCGTATGTTACCTTAGTTCCACCATGTTGCTCAAACACATTAAAATTTCCTGATCATGTGGCCTATAGCCCTTACTATCCCTCCCAAAACTATTTGCCTTCAAGAGCCAATGCAGCCGCAGCCATTCCAGGCGCCGCCATCTTAGATCTTTATCCCCATAAATAGGATATAATATTACAAGACATTTGGTATTAATTTTTTCAAACAAAATGTGTATAGGCTAGAAATAAACAGGCATTCTATCATGTCTTATTAATCGTATATTTACAATTTTCCTATGCACAAACCTGGAGAGATTATTTTTTAAAAAAATATTATGAAGCTAGCAAGCAACCAGTTTACTCAGTGTTCTGGTATGTATGTTAATCACAATGTGAGCACTAGAGCCTAAAATTAAAATAGATGGATACAGCAGGATAAAATAACCTCTGTAATCAATAGTACTTTGCTTACAGTTAAACAATTTAAAACCCATTAGCATCAATAGGGACTGGAAGTACAGTTAATATTCTCTGACTTTTCTCTGCCCAGTGCAACACAGAGTCTGAAAATTGTGTCAGATGCTACTTCTCTCTAATGTCTAATAAAATCAAAATAAAATTAGGTCTAGGTACAGATCAATCTCAAAAATGTTCCATTGGGGATTGTCAAAATAATTATGTCCTAGAAAACAATTTACAATTATATAGTAGAAGCAATTAATTTATTAATTCTTCCTCAGGAACTGTTCCATGTTCCAGATCAAATTAATTAGTTACATTTCAAATCTTCCATATTGTAAAACACAGAAGTATCTATGCTATGTAGGCCTCTCAGTGTATTTTATTGTTATTTTTCTCAGTTGCATTATTAAAATTCAGAACAGCTCAGTGGAATCTGACAAATAATCCTCTTATCAAGAGGTAAGTGGACAGGTTATTTCTTAAAAGCAATTTGTTTGGATTTTGACCCCATACTACATCCTCCTAAAAGATTTGGGGCAATTAAAATATTCCAAGCTGTTTAAAGATATAACATTCGCATCACCCAGCAACATACATGACTAATTTAAAATTATCATTGACAGGGGACATATGAAAAGTTCCAGGTTCTTTTTTTATCCAGATGCTGCATTCACTACAGAAGGAGATGACAGATGTTTTTCTTGAAGCACTGACCTAACTTCTCATTCAGAAGCACTCAGGAGTACAGATAGATGCTCCTGAGAAAAGGAACACGCCAGTCTTCTGATCTCATGAATCTTCAAAGACAACCTGAGCATGTGAAACCTCTACAACAGGCTTTCTTAATCATTTCCATCTAAACAGTAAGTGAACAGTTCAAACAATCTTTTGTATTAAAAGATATAGGGATATGTAAAGTTAGCAGTATTCAACTTAATGTAAAAGAAATCTACCAAATATATACTCTTTGCTTTCTTTGTTTGCATTTTCCCCCCGTTGAATATATGTTATCAAATTTCCTTGATAAATCTTCTAAATATATTTTTGTTTGTTTCAGTTCACATTTTCATCAATGTCACAATCCACGTTTAATTAATTGTTAAAGAAACAGGCAGCTCTTAAAATATGCCATTGTGGTCTAATGGTTAGGATGTCAGGGGAAACCAGAGAAGCCAGTTTCAGATTTATCCTTACATATGGAAACTCATGGAGTGACTTGGGGGTCAGACATATTCTTTAGGCAATACCTATTGCAGTTATATTGTAGGAAATATAGGTTGAGAGATGCTATGTATAATTACCCAAGGCTCCTGAACAAAACATAGCATATAAAAATACTGTAGCAATTTTTAATACAGTTAAAAAGAGGATTTTTTGAATTATGGTGGCACAGTGCTTAGAATGCAGTACCGCAGGCTCCTTAAGTAACACCAGCTGCCTGCAATTAGTGCAGGTTCACATCCCACCAGGCTCAAGGTTGACTCAGCCTTCCATCCTTCCAGGTAGGTAAAATGAGGACCCAGATTGTTGGTGGCAATTAAGCTGACTTTGTAATAATGCCGCTTGGGCTGTGTGTGAAAGCCCTAATAAGCAGGCATATACATAGAATGAAGGCTACTGCTAAGCTTGTAAGCCGCCCTGAGTCTTCCGAGAAGGGCGGGATATAAATGGAATTAAAATAAGTAAAAAATAAAATACTTCTGCTGACTGCTGGCTGCCTGCAATTTGGCAGTTGGATTCTCACGGGCTCAAGGTTGACTCAGCCTTACATCTTTTCCAAGGTCAGTAAAATGAGGACCCAAATTGCTGGGGGCCATATGCTGACTCTGCAAACCACTTAAAGAGGACTGTAAAGCACTGTTAAGCGATATATAAATCTAAGTGCTACTGCTATTTGTTTCTCCGTCTGATCTTTTTTATAAACTATAAGATAAAATAGTGAAAAAAATAAACAAAGCTGTTTATTTTCAATAAAGTTAACTTTAGAAATTATTTGATAGAGAACTATATTCCAGCAGTATTTTCTTATAAATATTTAATTATCCTAACTATCTTTGATCATGATTTGAATATTACCTTCATATCAGGATATTAGAATCTCAATAGAAATAATCTGAGTTCGCTAAATAATTTTACGGTAGTCCTTGACTTGCAACCATTTATTTAATGACAGTTCAAAGTTATGATAACCTCAGAAAATGTGACTTATGACCTGTTCTTGAAAATAAATAAATAATGGGCATTATTTATGTTGGCTGCCTTACTCAGTATTTTCTAACTTCAGCCTTTTATAGAGCTTATTTTCATTAGAAAAACATGTCCCTCGTCTCCCACCTTATTTGATGATCTTCAGAACTCACTCAGCAATGTTTTACGAGTCTTGGCCTATCTTTCCCTGGAACCAACAAGTCTTCATAAGCCAACATTGTCTAGAATCCATTTTTGGTTTCCAACCAGCTTTCTTTTTCTTTCCTAAATCTCTTCCTTTCAAGTCTACCAGCTTTCCCCTCCCCTATGCCAATACTCCAGCATCCCTTTCCAGCTGGGAATGTTTCGGTCTGAGAGAAATGTGTGTTATCTCCTTTTGTCTCATCTTATATTCACAGATTTAAAAAAAAAACATTTTGTATGTCTCTAATCTCACAAGACAGTTGACAGCCTTAATTAGTACATACTGTCACCATGTTGTTAGATATTCTGAATTAATTATTAAGAATTAGGAAGACATAGAATAGTTCTGTGTATCTCACATTGCAGGAGCTAAATTCGGATTCAGCAAAATTACTGTTTCTTCTCTTTTTGAGTTCTATATGTATTTTCTGGAAAAAATTTATGAGTTCAACTAATTACTGAAGATATGGTATGAAGCCATCACTCTAATTCACCTGATATGGTATTCCCCTTTGCCATTCACTAGCTTTAGGTTACTTATTTATTTACCGAGTTCAGAAGACCTTACATTAAAAGGAGAAATATCTAAAATTAGTATAATAATCTAAATAAGGAAAACTTTCAGTAACTATATGACAAGTATAAAACATTAGGTTGATTGCCAGACAAACATTTAATTAAAAATGACATCACTACCAAATTTCTGCATGGCAATGTTTCCCAGTATACTAATGATTCAGGAGTGGCTCCTGGCAGTTTGCATATAAAACTAATAAGATTTAGTAAAAGAATAATATAATGGCATGATCTAAATCATCTTAATGAGAAGAGTCATATTTCATATGCCTTGTCTCCTGCTGAAGAAATGAAATTTGCATCTGCTTTACAAAGGAAGAAAGTAAAACAGCATCCAGAGGTTTCAGATAAATTATATACATACACACACACACACACACACACACACACACACACACACACACACACACACACACATATATATATATATATATATATATATATATATATATATATATATATATATATATATATATGTTAAATGTTTGTTAAGCATTCAGAATACACTTGCTTAGTCCCAGACACGGTACAAATCTTATTTCCTGTTTCAGCCTAGCCCAAGGCCATCTACAGGCAGTAGCCACAGCAGTTGCAGCTCATATTTGTGTAATTTGTTTTTTTTTTGGCTTGCTAACAAAGAATAAAGGGAGACCGATATGATCATTTCAAACTTATTTGTTCTCATCAGTCAGCCATACCCTTCTGAGATTCAAACCTGGGCCGACTGCGTCTTAAGCAGTTGTTTAAACCCCTAGGCCACAGGCTCTCTCTCTCTCTCTCTCTTTCTCTGTTAGCTGAGAAGCTAGGAAGATATGTGTTAAATGTTTGTTAAGCATTCAGAATACACTTACTTAGGCCCAGACATGGTACAAATCTTATTTCCTGTTTCAGCCTAGCCCAAGGCCATCTACAGGCAGTAGCCACAACAGTGGCAGCTCATATTTGTGTATATTTTTTTTGGCTTGCTAACAAAGAATAAAGGGAGACCGATATGATCATTTCAAACTTATTTGTTCTCATCAGTCAGCCTCAGAAGGCTGATGGAATTGCCTGATTTTTGTGTCGAGAATAGTAACTCTCTGTAGTCCTGGCATAATTCTTGGCAAAGCAGTGGCTCTGCATGGGTGACTGGATTTAACCTCACAGAAAACTTATACTTGGAAAATTGCATGCATAATTGCCAGTGAATTGTTGGTATTTGTTAAGATTTTTCTTAACATGGTACAGTACTCAAAAACTATTCATTTTTCTCCATACAAAACTATTCCATTTTACTACATTAAATTCATATCTTATTCTGCTCCCTCCCTATTACTATGAGTTTAGAACTATTTAGAACTATACTTAAATTTCTCTTTGTTCTATTTCCATGTTTGTATGCCTATGTTTGTAACAAAGTTTTCTTATCTTAACTATTTCTGAGCCCTTTAAGTCTTTTTTCTTCCCCCAGGTACTCAGCTTTTGTAGCTAATCTCAGTCCATTTGTAGGTGAAAATCCTTTGCATTCCTTTTTAGACTTGTGAATGGGCTTTTCTCTTCCTCCAGTACTCAGTCCTCTGTTCCTGGAGCTGGTTTGAAGAACTCTGCACTTGGGCTGCTGCACGCAGTGGGCTTGGCTTGATCTGCAGTCTTGCTTGGGTTTGCGGACTCTAGTTAGGCTCTCTTCTCTTGTCCCACAGTGGTCCTGCAGCTCTATCAATTGAAGGTTTCTCTTGCAGACTGAAGTCTATTCCTGCTTTGGGTCGGCAGTTTCTCTTTCCCACATCTTTGCTAGCTTCCAGGCTTGACTCTTTTCTTGACGCACCCATGCAGATGTTCGCTTTCAGTTCCCTTTTTATAAAACAATTCTCCTAATTTAGGAGAGGGTGGAGCTGTTTCAACCCTCCTTCCCAGGAAGCATCCAAACTGGAATTCAGATTGGAAAAATACTTGCTGGCTCCAGTGGTCAGTTCGCTGTTCCACAGTACTCTTAACACTACTTGCTATACTATTAGCTATATTAGTGAAGCCATAGTACAATACAGAATCCTGTATAGAATGGATAGAATGGATGCCAGATGTCATCACAGAATTTGCACTGTTGCTGTATGTTAATTAGAGTCTCCTATGCATGACTAATGTGAGAACATTGTGAATGCTGAGGAATGATAGTGTTGCTAAGGAATCTGTGGAATCAGCCAAAATGGTTGCTATGTTAACGCTGTTTTCTACTATTGCTTCTACTGCGCTTTTTGCACTGTTGCTAGAATATCTTAGGATACTATATAACTAGTACATTAGTGCATTTTCCAGTGTACATAAGCAATCTTAGCATGAACACTAAGACTGGCTTGCCCAATAATTATTATATAATTAAGTAAGGATTGTATGGGCAGTTCTTTGGATCCCACTCTAATGTGTGTCATAATCAAACAACTGTATAACAGATTTCAGTGAAACTGTTCCTTCTTTACTTCCCAACTGCAGATACTCAAACATCCATGAAATTACAGGTAATTGACACTTTCTATTAAGAGTCTTGAGTTTTCTGATTTCAAATTTTACAATAATGAATATATTATTATATAAATAATACAGGTAATATTTGCTTAATGACATTAATTGGGACAGGAAACTTCATCATTAACCAACATGAATTTAAGATAAAAACCCCCACATAACTGTGCAGCATTGTCCTGGTTGGCATTCTTTAAGCGAGGCCTGTGCAGGTTGTTAAGTGAGGACCTCATATAGATTACAACTTGTGACCTTCTGCTAGCTTCATCATTGGCTTTGCTTGTTAGAAGCCAGCAGAGAAGGTCACAAGGGGTGTGGTTTTGTGTGCTGCCTGCATCCCATGGAAGGGTCTTTGCTTGTTTGTGCGGACCAGTTACTGGCATGCCATGGCCCAGTACTGGTCCACAGACCAGGGTTGGGGTCTAAGTTGTTATTTTATTACATATACACTTCAATGGTCTCAGAAAATGTAAAATTAGCAGCCAGGTATAGTGCAGGTAGTCCTTGATTATTGACTAAATGTTTGCAGTAAACCTAGTGATGAAAAATAACTTTATGATCAATCCTTGCATTTACGATCTTCCCAGTTCTGTAAAGCTAGGAAAAACTGAAATAAGATCATAAGCATAGTAACAGTTTCACTTCGTGACTGCTTCACTTAATAACCAAGTTGTTGGTCCCAACTGTTGCTATTCAGTGAAGACTATGTACTTAGTTTACTTAAGCAAATGAGGTAATGCAACAAAAATAACTCAGTTTTTAATTTCACCATCTGTCCCATTTTCCTGCGGTTTCAAGTACTGTACAATCATTTCACTCTTCAAGAACAGGGTTTCTATATTTGGGCTACAAAAAACCAAGTGAGACTGGATAGGAGTAAAGAATCTCAGAAAAGTCACTGATGTTATCTTGTGTTGTCCAGAATTTATTCACAAGTCCAGAAATAAAATGAATCCTTGAAACAACCACAGAAGCTGATGCTACTTGCATAAGATGTGACTATGACATTGCTTCCATATAAAATAAATACACATGTTGAGCATGGGTAAAAGCAAACATAGGTATTTGTTATAAACTATGATATCATTATGATAACAAATGCATCGTAACTTTATTGTAGAAAGATGCCATTATGAAATTTGTATCAAAATGCAGCTCAGTAACAAATCATGTTATCTGTGTTCTCTTAAGGTACCTGTCATCATGGGCTACCCTACCCAACAGATCTCCATCAATACAGCCATTTCTGTACTATCCAGGCAATGTATGAATCAGCCAATGACCTTGTTCCATAACATGCTTAACTGGGTCAGTGAGTGGAAGGAAGTTAATGCATGTCCTGGGAATACCAATAAAAAGTTATATCCATCAACCATTCCTAGTGGGATTAAATTGAATCAAAATAGGCCCAGTCATGCCTAAGATTAAACTAACTCCACCCACTCATCTATGAGTCAATGGATTTAGTTTGCATACATAGTCCACTAAGAAAAACAGCTGGAGAAAAAGAGTAGTCGAAAGTCCCCTAGTTATCAGTAGTAGAGTCCTAGCAACTACCATATTTTTATAGTATTCATTAGCTTCTGAGGAACAAAGCCATCCTATTGTCAGGATACAAACAATGAAAGCAAATAGGGAAAAAAAATCTCAGCAGAACCTCTTGTGCCTAAGTCATTGAATCAGTCTCAATCTCATATACTCATGTGTGTCCCCAGAGGTAAGCAAACACCACCATTTTAAAGAACAAAATCATCCCCTGAGATATTACTGGGAATCACACCAGTTTTGCCTGGGAAAATTACATTATTTCATAGATTTTATAGCATATCACTTTGCCAGCTAAATACCATGCCATATATTACAAAAAATTCCAGAAACATCTATGCCTCATGCCCACCTCTACAGACAAACTATACTAGTTTCTGCATTTAGCCAGAATGAAGAGATCAATACTTCTCCGTTATGAGTCTACTGTCTTGACTGAAGAGCATTTTTCCCAGCACTTCTTGCTGGAATTCTTCCTTTTGCTTTTACGTTTTGAAGCTATCTGATTATAGGCTGTTGGTAAAACTGACATTTTTTTCCTTGACAAACTCTACTTTCTTCTTAAGTCCCAATGTAATTCAAGATCAAATAACCAAGTTATTGTTTGTCCACATGTCTACATTTGTATGTCTTGCTTCAGAAGCTGCTTGATTATGTATTTCTACAAACTGCCAAAACTATTTGGGGTCATGTGGAACTGGTCTGAGACAGAGTAAAGTCTGCTTAAAAAGAGGGAATTTGGAGGTATACTGGAGTAAGTGGGAACTGTTGGTAGATCTTGAACCTATGATATTTTAAATTGAGTCAGCAAATAATACAGCAGAAGATGCTTTCACAAACATCATTTAGGAAGTTGGACCAGGCTGAGTATTTTTAATATTTATTGTTGTATATAACATATTTTAAACCCCACCTCTCTGGAGAGACTTCTTGGCTGAGAAAAGTGTGACTAAAAACAATATCCTCTGCTAATGAGGCAAACTACCATATTTATTGAACATTATTATGTACTGAATCAAGGACTTTTTATTGTTCAAAATGATGTAATCATGAGCTATACAAAACAGATAATTATGAAGTAGATGAGGTATAATCACAACCATAACATTTCAATGTTTGGGAATTTCCTGCTTTGTATCATTTAGTCTTTAAATTAAGAGCTATTCAACAACTTTCTGGAAACACTCTTCAGGATACTGTTAACAGGCATCTGTTCTTTTCTATTTCCTTTTAAAGTTTCTAAAGTTTGAAAATTAGTTATGTACCATAAATATGCTTCTATGAGTCATTTACTTAACTGAACAGCTGTATCCTAATTAGCAAAATGGTCTTTATTTTAAATCATAAGATAAATGAACTTGCAAAAGGCTGAAATGCATTTGCATCAAAACAGTAATCTATAAAGGTCAATATATGGATTTCTGTTCCAATGAGCAACTAACCTTGTCTATTGTCTGACCCAAACAATTTTCTACTGTGCAAGATGATCCTAACAAGTACTTAAGCTTTATAGAGCTACCAAAACTAATTAAAATATACAGTAATAGAGTTCTTTTGTCTCTAACTAATGTTTCTGTGGTGAAATGTTTTTTTAAAAAGGGAGAACATGGAAGATATACAAATAGAAGGCAATAATGCCTGGGGCTGTTTCTTCCTGTCTTGTAAATTACATGTGTTTCAATCCAATCAGTATTTTAAGTGGTTTACATTATTTTTTTAAAAAAATTAGCATAATCAATATAACAAGAAAGCAAACAATCCCAGTATCCAAGAAATAACAAATCATGCACAAATCTATAAATAACTGGTTTTTGCAGGCTTTCCATAAAAGAATAGAGTAATGGTTAGTCTTAAGGTCCAATTTTTTGTTCCACAATAAGGTAGGAAGGAATCAATATAAGTGTCTTCCGGAAGAATTGGAAAAATGGAAACAGAATCAGTCACTGTTAATTTTGTTTAGCTTTCATTAAATATAAGCATTACTCGTGTACAGGAAAAGAAGATCAAGGTCATACCATCCTGATATTGAAAGATATGCATTATGCTTTGCCTTCTGGATTCAGTTTAAGGAGTTGATTTTGACCTCTCAGAGTATAAACACCTTACGCATGATTATCCAAGGAACTGCTTAACTTGCTATGAAACTGATCACTATATTTTACAGAATGTTTTTTGAGGTCATTGTTTCTCTCAGCAACATGAATAATGGCTTTTCCTTGTAGTACTCAGATCGTGAAATGTCCTTTCTTCAGATATAACATTGGCCCTTACTCTTTAGGCTTAATGCCCAACCAACGTATTGATTTTAAAAATTAAAGTTATAATCTTTCAATATATTTCATTGATTTTAATATAATTTCTTTATATATATATATCATCATGGCTTAGTAAATTTATATATTACCTTAATGTTATTCATGACAAGTTATGTAAGTGTGGGGCAGTATTGAGCCAGATGTATAAATACAATTTTTCATATTTAGAGTGAAGCGTTTCATCTATAACCTTACATATTAATCAAAACTTACTTCCCTGATCTATCTATTGCCACTTAAATACACTGTGATCAGTGTATTAAATGTGATTGATTTCATTATAAAGGTTAAATTTATTTTGAGGTCTGTATGTCTTTTTAAACCAGTTGTGGTTCAAATTAGACAGTACAGATAACCGTGGCTGGTATGATCTAGCTAAACTTTAAACTTATTTAATTATTGGTATATATATAATAAATATTAGAATACAGGATATTTATTCTGTTCTACTGGACTATTGATAAAATTGACCTTGTTTATTCTATTGGAAAAGAAATCAGCCTTTGATTATTAATCTAAAACTACCTTTTACAAATCTAAAGAGAATAGTTTTATAGAAAAATTAGAAAGATAAATAAGATTTCATTAAAAACAAATATATGAAACTTCTCAAAATCTGATTAACTATTATTGCTGTTCAATTTTGACCCAAATTAAATGGGTTTAATAAAAGAAGATTTCATCTCAAAATCTATATTCTAAATGCTATCTTATATTTTAAGTATGAAATCAAAATAATATGTTCTCATTTCCAAAGGCTATTTTATATTCTAGGTCTCTTATCTGCTATGCCTTTCATTCCTATGCAGAAAAAAAATCAATTTTTGATTTAAAACCAGGCCTCCAGAGCCCGGATCGGGCCACTGGGGGGCTGCAAAACTGCTCCGTGGTCATGGATCTGGGCTCCAGAGGCTTCAAAAAGGCCTCTGAAGCCCGCATCGGTCATGGGTGTGTGTGTGCAAAATTGCTCAGCAGCTATAGGAGCCTGGATTGGGCTGTTCGTGGTCTGCAAAAATTGCTCTGCAGGCATACCGTTCAAAAAAAAGGTGCCTGCATTGTATGAGACAAAAGCCCTGCCTCCACCATCCAGCCTGGATCCGCTCAGCTCTTCTCTTGCAGCTGCTCGACTCCCAGTGCAGAGAGAAAGAGTGAGAGCACAAGCACACATGGAGAAGTGGAGGAGAGCAGCCTGGCCCCGCCTCCCTCTGGGATGATGGCGCGCGTGACCACAGGGATGGCTCTGCATGCTGCCAGTGGCACGCGCAGGGCTTTTTTTCTCATAGAACGCTCAGAATGGAGTTCCAGCACCTTTTTTGGATGGAACCTTGTAGGATAGGCAAGGCGGTTGTATGACATGTGTGAGTTCCGGCACCTTTTTCTTTTACAAAAAAAGCACTGGGCACGCGTGCCATAGGTTCACCACCACAGGGCTAAGGGTTTGAAGTACAGTATGTTACTGAACTACACATTAAAAGAGCTCCTTTGTTGCTCCTCCTGTATCTGTTTTGCCCCTCATTGTACAATTTAAGGCACTGTGCCTTTGTGAATTATTGCAAAATAGAACTTTTAACAAGCCAATTGCTCCCATACTGATTGTCTTGATGTTCTTTTGTTTTAGGAAAGTTGATGAACTATCAAAATTAATGATTTATTTTATATATTCTAAATGTTTCTCCTAGTGCCAAAAATGAGGGACCTAACTTTTGCCTAGCGTATGGAATGAGATGGATAAATTTGACGCCTGCAGCACTTCTCAAAAGCTGTGAAGTTTGGTCATAGAGTGTTGCTTATCAATGTCCTTCCTCAGATGCTTATACAAACTATTTATTTATTTATTATTTATTTATTTTATTATATTTATATACTGCCCTTTCCCGAAGGACTCAGGGCGGTTTACAGGGTGATTAAAACAAAAAATACAAAAGTTAAAAACAATTAAAAAAATATATCCATCCCTGAACAAATAAAACCCCAGTTAAAATTAAAATTAAAATTCTCAGCCTGGCCAGAGAATTGCCGGCAGACAACCTCCCCCTGGGTGTTGTCTGCCGGCAATCTCTTACCAGCGGTACCCTGAGAAGACCCTCCCTGTGGGAGCGCACTGGACGAAGGGAGCTTGATGCCGGCAGCAGGTGTTCCCTCAGATAACCCGGACCCAAGCCATTTAGGGCTTTATAGGTCATCACCAGCAACTAACTTTACTTCATACTAGAAAGGTATATTATTCAGTTTTTTTATTGCCTTCCTATAATCTGGGTTTATAATAGGAGATTTTAATGCTGGGGCAAATGATTATACCTTATTTGCAATCTTCTATCATTCATCCTTGACATATGATCCAATTGAGCCCAAAATTTCTGTTGCTAAGTGAGACAGTTGTTAAGTGAGTTTCCCCCATTTTATGACTTTCTTGCGGTAGATATTAAGTGAATCACTGTTAAGTTAATAATGGTTGTTGGAAAGGAGTCACTTTTTTTCCTACAGCTGTGTCGGCATCAATGCAACTCTACTTCTGGCAAGTAGTTTGTGATCAGAACTTGCTTTCAGTTTTTATATTTGTAGTTAAAATTGAATTTTGTTCCTGTAGAGTCTGCCCATCTCGACAACTTTGCAATATTTCAGTTTGACATAGGAATTTAGAGAGAAAATTGGTTTTGCATGTTTTTGTCTAATTTTCTAATATTCTAAGTATATGAGAATGTTAAAAAGATTCTAAGGCAGCAAATTTTGCATAGTGAACAGCAAATGGATTTGAGCTAATTGTGACAAAACAACATTCTGGTGGGATTTCCAAATCTTTTCAACCCAATGTTTATGTCTGACCTTGAAACAACATCAAGCGTTAACACTAGCTTTCTTTAAAGTTATTCCTTAGTGTTGCTAAAAGGAAGATGTCGCCTTTCGTGAGTAACTCTGTGCATGACAAAGAGTGAGTCATGTTGTCTTGTATTGTTCATTCTATTGTTGTTTGCACCCTTTTTAATGAATTAGCTAGATAGATCTAATGAATTTTATATCCACTTATATTTGGCAGATTTGAAGCAGTAAATTATTTTCAATATGGCAAAATTCTGTGCTGCCAAAAGAATTAGGCAAATATTGACTCAAGTGTCCATTAACTGTTAATTCACATTATAAAAAAGATTACATTTGATACTTCCCTGCTGGTTAGCCAAATTCCTGTTATTGGTACTACGAAGAAATCACTGTACACATACACACAAACACACACAGAGACAGAAGAGTGCATACATTGATTTGATCATCTGTTCATGAAAAGATATTGAACTGTACCAGTCTGGTCAAGGACTATAATAAAGATTAATTCATTGAAAAGATTTTGATAATTGAAATTTGATGATAGTCTGATTAACTTTTCATAATGAGAATTATGCACAGGAAGTTGCCCTTTTGAAGTATGAAACATAGTAGTTTTTCCTTATCAGCAAAGTAGAATGTACTCTTCATGTATATTAAACCTTTTATATTTTTGACTTCCTAAGCAGCTACTAATTTAGGGGGAATAAATTTGACATAGAGCCTGATTGACTGTACCTCATCATTCACCAAAATGAGGTACTGGGTTATTTTGTTTAATTTCAGAGAAATGGCATATTCAGTGGAACAGATCTCTTGACCTGGGAGTGAAGAGAGTAGTTCTTTGTCTATCTGAAATCTGAACTTCTGAAAATACAAGAACAGGTAATGAAAGGACTGGGATAAAAAGCATAAATTCAGTGTGCTGTTGATCATGGAATTTTAAGGCAAATACAGATTTTTAAAGGGTATATTTATTCATGCTACCCATAATATGCTGAATATGTCTGGTTGAAATCAAGCAGCAGTATGTACATATGGCATTTCTGAAGGGAATGCCTAAGATTACAATTTGGAAAATCTGGGTGCTAGATGGAAAGGGTGATGCTAGATGGACAACACACATTTAGCAATAGCAACAGCAATAGCATTTAGACTTATATACTTCCCCATAGCATTATATAGCACTGTCTGGACAGTTTACAATGTAATCCAGCTCCTCATTTTACCAACCTAGAAGGATGGAAAGCTGAGTCAACCTTGAGTCCCATCATGATCAAACCTCCAGGCTTTGGGCAGAGATTGCCTGCAATGCTGCAGATTAACCACTCCTTTAGAAAGCTATTGAAAATACAGTCTAGGAAGTTTGGGATAGATTATATAGAAATGTTGAAGGAAAAAAGCAGAGTATTTGCTGCTAATAGGTCAAGATGTAAACTCCGGATGGAAAGAAGGACGAATAGAATGAAGATTTCGACCTCAGTGAAATTTCCAGGATATAGCACCCAACATAGTTCTTAATTGTTACTGTTTTGTCTTGGGTCTTCTATAAATGAATAGGCTTGCAGGACACTATTTTAATTTCCCATAATATCTTTTTATAGCATTGCAGGAAGTAGGAATCAACTGGCTCCTCATAGGGCTACCGTATCTGTAAAATTACTCAATTTCCATTTTCTTTTTAAAAAGATCAATATCCTCTAAGATAATTTTTATTCTTCCAAATTTTCTGCAACATAAGGTTTAAAATATCCATGACTATTTCTACAATTCTTTACATCTAGTATCTATCTGCCTGTACACTAATCTAATATATTACATCCTTACATTCTTCAGCAACTGATAATAAAATATACTTGACAATGTGATGTTTTCCCTTTAATAAAATCAGACTAATAGAATGGATCAAAAATATGCTTTATATAAGACAAGTAGATGATTACCTTAAGAAGCTTTCTGGTTCAGTTCAATCTGTCATTTAGAATTAAGATAAAATAACTTGGAATGGAGGCTATTATCCAAAAGTATTCCCATTAACCTCTGCATCGTTTGCTAAGCATAGCAACTCGCTGTGCAAGCTGAAATGCTTTTTACTGCAGTAAAATGATATTTTTGTTTGTTCATATAAAACCTGAATTACTTCACTAAAGATTCATGATATAAAACTTGATATTAAAAACCTGGAACTACCATCTGTTCATTGTGGAAAATAAGCTGAATCAGAAACCTGTTAGGACTTTCATCCTTGCCAACGTTCTTCATTCAATCACAAGTCTCATGATTTAATGACAAATATTTTTGCTGCTAATGTATTATAGGAATTGCCCCTTGAGCACCTGCAGCAAGACATCCCACACAGAAGATCTAATTCTCTCTCAATCAGATACTCTTCTCTAATCAGTACTTCCTTTGGAGTTTTCCTGTCATTCAGGCAGAGAACTAATTAAGCAAGTTCTTCAAGAGTCTCCCAAAAGTAGACAGAAAAAAAGATGTTGGCCTCGGAAGAGACTTATTTCAGTTTGAAAGAGACAGGACTGACTTCTAAGAGTCAATAGTGTAACTTGGAAGAAGAATGTCAAGAAAATAAATGAACTGTTCTTTCAGTTCATGATAGTAATGAAGACATCAACCGTGATAGTGATCTGAAGTCCAAATCTATTGAGAACACTGTCTAGTACAGAACAGCTCTCCTAAAGCTACATTAAAAATCAACAAAATAGTATCTTGAGGCTGTGAATCAGTTTTCCTGGCAAAATATCTGCTCAAAATGACTTCCCACATGGAAAAAGATAATGTATTGCTGGAAATTTGAATTCAACAGGAACCCTTGTTAGAAGACTGCTAAAGAATACTAAATAATTAAGTAGCAACATACCTGTTTATAAAAATGCTCCTAATATAGTAGTATTGGATGCTCAGTATGTTATCACTTACACTATCAGCTACCAGACATTCATGACATTTGAAGAAAAAGTTAGATTTATTAAAGGATTAAGAAAGTTTCATTCCTTTTTCAATCACATCTTGAAGAAGCAGTTGAGAAAGAGGGAAAAGAAATCTGGTATCTTAAACTAATTTTACTAGCAACTGTCTAGGTAAGAAATAAATACAAGAACAGCATGTGAAAACCCATCCACTCATCTGCCTCCAATTGATCCAACTGATCCCATTTGATCAAAATGAGTGCAATTGTCACAATTATTCAAGTTATTTTTTTTCTAGCCATTCAAAAGCAGTTTGGAAAGGGTGAATTTGAATGGTAAAACCCAACCTTCTGAAACTTTTTTAAAATGGCAAGCATTGAAAAGGGCAATAAGTAGTCACTGAATTCAATTCTCTGCTCAGTGCAGGAATGCAAATGAAAACAGATGGTTGCCCAGCTTTTACATAGTCCATTGAGCAAAGGGAAGCTCCATCTGTATCTGGTCACCTGGAATTTTTCTTACTAGTATTATTCAATATTCTGTAGATTTGAATAATGCAGAACAGGTCTTCACCTTCTGTGTTACTTTCAGTAACATTTAAAGGTAAAACATAAAGTCCTATAATCTCTCCTATTAACTTTGTTTCCAGGTTCCTAAACATTCACAATGGTCTTCCTTGAATCTGTTCTAGAGTGTCTGAACCCTTCTTAAACTATGTGGCCTTGAACTGGACACTGTATTCAAAATGGAGTTTTATCAAAGAACAATATAGGGGAACATTAGGAAACATTATTTCACTTGATGTAGTCTAAAATTATTTCTCTTTTCCCATAAAATTTGTGACATTTGAAAATATAATTATACATATGTTCTTGGGGAAAGATGTTATATTTATCTTTTACCAAAATGATTTTATCAAATAAAAATTGAACTGACAATCATTCTGGATAAAAAGCAGACATGAAGTTGTTTCAAATCATATTAATATAATTAATGTTATATTAGCCTTACTCACTGATTTCTTGATGCAAAAAAACCCCTACTTTGTAAATAGTACACGCTGTTCTCCAAATAATGTCTGTGCTTCTCATGATACTTCGGAAGGCCTCAAAAGTTTTCCAAAACACATGCTATTTGGAGACCAGAATGTGCATTTTGGAGAATGGCACACTCAGCCTTGAAAAAAGGCCAGGCACAGCCAGCAAGTGCCTTACATTGGCCAAGGCTGACAGCTGACATGGATCTGCCCCAAGACCCCTCTCCGGACGTGAGTTCAGAGGGTGAGTTTGAGTCAGCAGAGGAAAATGTGGAGCCAAGTGTTGGTCTGGATCAGTGCTCAGAGAGTGCTAGCCTGATGGAGAGCTGGGTCATTGAACAAGTGACAGGCTGAGTGAGGTGAGCCACATCTGCAGCAAGTTAGCTAGGAGGCTCTAGGACAGGAGTAAGCAACCTTGGCTCTTTTATGACTTCTGGACTTCCAGCTGGCTCAGGAATTCTGGGAGTTGAAGTCCACAAGCCATAAACGAGCCAAGGTTGCTCTAGGAGAAGACTGGGAGCAGCTGCCACCTGTTAGCAGTGAGGAGGAGGTGGAGTCCACACCTCATCCTGATCCAAGGACAGAGAGGAGACAGGCACCATGCCAGGCAGCTAGATTACTCACAAGGAGGCAACCTCGCATCTCATGAATGGCTAAACCGGCACTGTCTACTTAATCCCATTCTGAGGACTGGAGCGTTGCTGGAGCAATGTGCTCATTCCTGTGCTTTGTGTGCTTGTGCTGTGTATCCTGACCCATTCGACTCGTGGACTGTTTTCCTGGACTTCATGTGTGCTTGTTGGACTTAGTTACCCAGTGATTCTTGCCATGCTGAGCTTGGAATCAGAACTGTGCAACAGGGTTGCTTTTGGAGGATCTATTTGGTTTGTTTTTTTAATAAACACCTTTACACTCTTGCTGTGCATGTGTGTGTGAGGAGTGGGGCAGCACAGCAGCAAGGGGAAGATGGGGACTTTGAAGTGTGGCACTGATGTGGCTAGCCACAGTGCAAGGCTTGAAGTGGCACTCCTTGGTGGCAGCACCACTGATTCTGGGGCTGTAGTAGAGGCCTGGAGGTAGCTGGCTGAGACTTCTAAGGGCCCCAGGCCTCTATTTCACACCCAGTGTTGGCACCATTGAGGAATGCTGCTGTGCAGAGGAGCCAAAAGGCAGATATTGGGAGGAGATAGATGGAGTGGGGAGTTACTGGAAGAGTAGGTGGAGAAGGCAGTCCCTTACTGTATTGAAACTTGGGGCTAAGAAGTCAGGAATGGTTTTGATTAGGGAGTGTCCTTGGTGGGATTCGCTTAACAACAACAGTGAGGACTGCTGGGATTGCTGTTGCTAAGTGATGTGGACACATGATGTCAGGCTTTACAACCATATCACTCAGCAATGGAAATTCCAGTACCAATTAGCATTGTAACTCAAGGACTACCTGTAATGTGACATTTATATAAAAGAGATATTGTTATTCATCTTTTAATAACCAAGTATAGTTATTTAAGCATTTCCCTGTGTAATTTCTTCCAAATTAACTCAATGCTTCATTTATCTGCTCTGAGGTTATCTTGAAAAATGTACTTTATCAGCCTTACATAATTTAAGATACCCTGAAAATATTTTTGTATGTCCCGACCAGAATAACAGGGCAGAGCTGATATCCTTTAACCCTACTCTGTTATCCTCCCGGGGAATATGGAACTCTTTATTATGTATTGAGTTTCTATAAAAGGCTGCTTCACATGCTAAATTTTTAACATATGTTCAATTTATATATGTTTAATTTTAACATATATTCAAAGCATGCATTTTAGAATGGTTAGTCAGGGCAACCCATTCATGTAAATATATGAGAAAACTTATATTGTACATTCTCAATATAACGCATCTGACCTATCGTAGAAGAAAATGTAAGGTTTTTTTTTCTGTTTTGGAAATGCTGGCTATCCAGGCACAAATTTTTTTTGAGATGCACGTCATACTAACACATCCTAGACTAATAACCTAATGCATTCCCCAAAGGGAAGGGTTTTTTTAATGTTTCAATTGTCCTATAATCATTTAAATATGTTATATTTTAAAAGACTCTATGCCCCTGTTGTTAAACAAAATGTGTTCTACTATCTCCCTCCTGTGTTCTTGCTCTTCATTGCTAAATATATATATACTGTACACCTATTATATGTCACAAAGACCTCAAGTAAAGCTTCTTAGCTAGAGATTCAGGGGGAAAAACACTGGAGCTTACTTTGCCATAGCAACGGATGGAATTTAGAAAGAAGCCAAATATAGATGGCTGGATAAAGTTTGCTTCGTAACGTCACTGGAGTTTATTTTGGTTCCTTAAGCCAGAGGTTTCTACTGCAAAGGATCACAATTCTTTCCTTTACGTAATTATTTGTGAGGGATGAAAAATAAATGAAGATAGTTCCCTAATTTAAAAGTGGAAATCCAAAAGTGGATTCATCTTGAGTTAGAAATGGTATAAATTCTCTCCATAGTTCATCACACCTTATCAATTTTTCATTATGTGGATATAAAGAAAGTCAGATAGACATTTCTACAGCTGCATCCTTGCAGAAATCCCCTGTTCTCCTCATTGATAAAGATGCCTTTGGCATAATAATTAACCAAGATTGTGCAAATATTTTACAATTAATATATTTGTACATTTGTCATTTCCCTTACATATTAAATACATTAATAAAATGATGTTTAAATGAGTTCAGCTCTAAAATCAGCAGTAATTGGAATAAAATCACAAGGACTTTTGTAAAAGAAATATAGTACAGTTATGTAAAGCTGAAGCATGTATGACAAGAAACACATGTGAGAATGCTCCTTTCATATTGTTTCACAGACAGAAAACCAAGAGAGCATTCTGAATTCTGTACTTATAATAACATCTTATTTAATGTCCTTCACTAAATGAGAATGAAGTACACCCTTATTTAATCTATTTCACTGAACAATAATGAATTAGATCTGAAAGAAGATGACCTTAAATTCAATTATCTTCCATGAAATTTTATAAACTGAGGTTAAAAATATTTGTCACATTAGCTGTATAACTGAGCGCTCTAGGGCAGCTACTGAAAAAAGTGCATAAAATGACTAATTAAATAAAATTATAAAATACCTAGCCAGATGTAGAACTCCAGAAATTATGAATGCTGTCCTTATCTATGATATATCTATATCTACAAATCATAAACTAAAGGGTGAACAGAAGAGTTAGATTCTTAGCCTGATTTGTACAATATATACCCAGTGAGATTCAGAAGCTGAGAATATAGCTGGGAGAATTAGAAATATATACAGTTAAGAAGCCATTGCAGCTAGGGATTGAGGGAGATGGGTGGTTTAGAAATATGAAATACAAATTAAAAAATAGTTTTGTAAGAAAAACATCATCAAACAAATAAGGCAGGAAAGTAGATAAAATAGGGCCTACTAGAGTCAGAAATTAGAAATCCTAAAGAGAATGTTCAATAGTTGGATTTGAGAAGAAACCCTGAAGTTGTCCAACTTCAGATCAATGGCCCTAAAAATACTCAGCTCTCCTTCAGTGGAATGTTGAGTGTCATCCAACCTGAGGGGCCCATCATCTAGCACCATATTGTCAGTCATTTTATACATTTTAATCATGTGATTTGCTTGATAACAATACAGGATTGTTTTACTATTGCCTTCTCTTGCACAGTACAAATAGATGCCTTTGCCATTATCACTAAAGTGGTTACTTGCCTCCAGCATCACTGCTGTCCTAAAGTTGTCTGCTTGCTTTAGAGAACTGGCCAGGTAGGATGACCATGTCTTCAGTGATTCTACTGAAAATATACACTCTTCAGTCATTCCTCCTTGAACACACATACCCCACCATAATGAGGCAGTATAGCAAGACTTGTGTGTGTGTTTGTGTGTGTGTGTGTGTGTGTGTGTGTGTGTGTGAGAGAGAGAGAGAGAGAGAGAGAGAGAGAAAGAGAGAGAGAGAGAGAGAGAGAGAGGGAGAGAGAGAGAGAGAGAGAGAGAGAGAGAGAGAGAGAGAGAGAGAGAGAGAGAGAGAGAGAGAGAGAGGGAGAGAAACTGAAATGACCAGGATATCTGATAATTTAGATGGAAAAATTATGTAGCTCTGTGACAGCTGAGAATGGCAAGTGGGAACCAATGCTAGAGTGGGACATTAGGTAAATATATCTCACCAATCTCATAAAGCCACCAAGCTATTCAACTATCTGTTAATTCTGAAAGAGGAGTTGCCTAGAGTTTAAATCCTGGAGCATAGGTATGTATGTTTCTAACTTCCTTGAACTTCTGCTAGACATCAACTGTAATATTTATTATTCATCACAATAAAGATTCAAATCTGAGTCATATTTGGGAGTGGCAGCTCTTCAGTGCAAACAGACACTATATTAATTATTTGAACTTTATAAGATTAGTGATGGAATCTTGAAAGCATGACAGAATCATGTCGAATTTCTTTAAAGGAAGTGTTCTGCCAAATCTATTTGAGACATAAATTATGTGATAAGTGTCTAGAGACAGTGATTTATTGTTGAGTACAAGAGTGGCACTCTGTAAAAAACTAAAATTAGATCTGAAGTGAAAAGCTCCAGAACCACAAGAGCAGCAAGGAGTGCATCTCTTTGCCACCACCTTTTGAAGGTCCAGATTTTTGCAAGCCAAATAGGTTAAATCTACTAAAAATGGTTATTGAACATATTGGCATGTTTGGCATTGCACTAAGAGCCCAACTATTAACATATATTGCCTTACAGCTTTTGTTCCCCATTTCTAATCCAAGAAGTATCTTGCTTTCTAAAAGAAATTATTTAACTTCATTTATAAAGCAAAAATGCTACAAGCAATAGTTTAAAAAATGAATGCAGTTTTTTTAGCTGTTGAGTAAATGGATGTTTAACCTGATACATGCAAAATATACTGTATGCAGACTCAGCTCAAAACATTTTATCCCTTGTTCTAACTCAAATGTGAACCAACATGCATGTTAATCTAATAATTAAATTCTTCTTTAAACACCCCACAAAATATTAGAATTCAGAGTGAAAGAAGAATTTGTTTGACTTGAAATGTAAGTAATCCTTGCATTACTCCAAGGATTATTCTTAATTGTTTTACATTTACTGTACATTTACAATTATATTTACATTTACAAAATTATTTATTTATTTAATTAATTAATACATGGCTTGGGTTACAGCTTATTAGCAAACTGAATTATTAATATTGTATAGAATTATGTGATTACATGCTGTCCATTCCTGGAAAAAAAATCTACCACGTGAGAGATTTAAATTTAGGTACTTTATGTTAGTAGGATACTTTCATCCTGTTAACTTTTAGCATTACCAATCCAAAGATATTCTGCAGGTTTTCCATTTTTCCCCAATGTATGGATTTTTTTTTTAAAAAAAGACAAAACGGTAAAATAAAATCAGATAAATACAAATAGAAGCAATACAATCTAGATCGTTTGTAAATCTATTTGATCAAGATAGGATAGGATAGGATAAATTGCATAATAACTCACTAAAATAGAAGCATAGCATTCCATATGCACAGAATATTTCAAATGGATAATAAGCCAAACATAAAATTAGACTTATTTTCCAAGGAGACTGTACCACCTGCAACAACTGCAGATCAAATTCAGCAAAAATGAAAATTTTACTCATACAATTTTACTCATACATTGAGTAAAATCATACATTAAGAACCATCTGTGCTGATGATGAAATAGTAATTAATGTAAGAATTTTTTTTAAAAAAGTTAAAAATAAGGATTTATGGTTAGGTCTGAGATATCACTACTTATTCATAGCTGTTTTTATGTGTACCTTTTTCTCTCTTGCAACACTTTTGATAGATGGATGCCTAGCTTTTGCTTAGAAACTATTAAAGCTGTATATGCAAGTATTTATTTATTTATTTAATTTAATTTCTATACCACCCTTCTCCCGAAGGACTCAGGGCAGTGTACAGGGCAATTAAAATACAACATACAAAAATTAAAATAAGATTAAATTAATCTAGCCCTAACAATAAATAATTACAAATTACAAATTAAAAATACCCACCCCAAACCCATTAGACCAGGCTGGCTTGTTCAAATAAGTAAGTTTTCAGATCACGGCGGAAAGAGCAAAGGTCGGGAGCCATCCGGAGCTCAACCGGTAATTGGTTCCAAAGGGCTGGCGCACCCACAGAGAATGCTCTCCCCCTGGGGGCCGCCAGCCGACACTCTCTGACCGATGGCACCCTGAGGAGGCCCTCTCTGTGGGAGCGCACAGGACGAAGGGAAGTTGACGCCGGCAGCAGCTGCTCCCATAAGTAATCTGGACCCATGCCATTTAGGGCCTTATAGGTAATCACCAGCACCTTGAATCTCACCCAGAGGGCAACTGGAAGCCAATGCAGCTCGCGGAGTAGAGTTGTTACATGGGAGTATCGGGAGACCCCCATCACAACTCGTGCGGCCACATTCTGCACCAGCTGAAGCCTCTGAGTGGTCCTCAAGCCCCATGTACAGAGCATTGCAGTAGTCTTTGCGAGAGGTCATGAGTGCATGAGTGACTGTATGCTGGGCATCCTGGTCCAGATAGGGTCACAACTGGTGCACCAGGCAAACCTGGGCAAAAGCCCCCCTGGTCACAGCTCCAATATGATCTTCCAAACTGAGCTGTGAATCCAGGAGGACACCCAAGTTGCGAGCCCTATCTACGGGGGGGTAACACCTCACCCCCCATGGTTAAAGATGGAATGGCCTGAATTTCCCGAGATGTCGGCACGTACAACCACTCAGTCTTGTTGAGATTGAGCCGAAGCCTGTTTCTCCCCATCCAGACCTGAACCTCCTCCAGGCAACAGGACACCACATCGAGGGCATCACTGGGGTGGTTTGGGGTGGAGATGAAAAGCTGGGTATCATCAGCATACTGATGATACCTGACTCCAAAACCACGAATGATCTCACCCAGTGGCTTCATATAGATGTTGAACAGGAGAGGCAAGAGGACCAACCCCTGAGGAACACTACAAATGAGAGGCCTCGAGGCTGACCTCTGCCCTCCTGCCAGCACCGACTGCGAACATCCCAGGAGGTAGGAGGAGAACCACTGGAGAACAGTGCCCCCCACTCCCAACCTCCTGAGACGCCACAGTAAGATACCATGGTCGATGGTATTAAAAGCCGCTGAGAGGTCTAATAGGACAGAGGAACAACCCCTGTCCTGAGCCCGCCGGAGATCATTCACCAGCATGACCAATGCCGTCTCCATGCTGTACCTGGGCCTAAAGCCCGATTGGCATGGGTCCAGATAATCAGCTTCCTCCAGGAACAGAGGGAGCTGATGCGCCACCACACTCTCAACAACCTTCGCAAGAAAGCGAAGGTTGGAGACTGGATGATAGTTGTTCAAAATAGCCGGGTCCAGGGCAGGCTTCTTGAGGAGGGACCTCACCACCGCCTCCTTCAAGGTGGCGGGAAAGCTAACCTCACTCAAAGAAGCAGTTATCACTGCCTGGATCCAGCCTTGTGTCCCCTCCCGAGCCTCATAGACCAGCCAGGAGGGGCACGGGTCCAATAAACACATGGTGGAGCTCAGCCTCCCCATGATCCTGTCGCAATCGGTCAGATTCAGATCGGCTGGATCTCCAACAGCTCTCTAGGCCCTGTCTCTGACGCTTCATCTCCCGGAGCTCCGTGGAAAACCATGGAGCCCACTGGGATCTGCGCCGGGTCAGGGGCCGCATGGGTACAACATGGTCAAGTGCCTCCGTGGCTGCCTTTTCCCAGGCTTCCACCAAGGTATTGGCCAGGCTGTGAGCGAAGGCTCACAGGGACCTGAGCGCCACCTGAAACCGCTTGGGGTCCATTAGGTACCTGGGGCAGAACCATCTTGTTGTTTCCGTGGCCCCGCAATGGGGAGTGGCAAAACGGAAGGCCAGCCACAGGAGATGATGATCGGTCCATGACAGAGGCATAATAATTGGAGAACCCCCATCCAGATCATCTAACCACCGTCCAGATAGAAAAACAAAATCGAGCGTGTGACCCCCCCATGAGTCAGGCCCTGAATTACTTGCATCAGGTCCATGGCCATCATGGAAGCCATGAACTCCCGAGCCAACTCTGATGATTCCCCTAGGGATGGCAGATTAAAGTCCCCCAAAATCATAAGTTTGAGGAACTCAATCACCAACCCCGAGAGGATGTCGAGAAGTTCAGGCAGGGCTGCTGCTATGCGACTGGGTGAAAGGTACACCAGCAGCAAGCCCAACTGAGCCCTAGGGCCACAACTCAGGAGGAGTGACTCACACCTGGATATCTGGACAACGGTGGCCTCCCGCAGACATAAGGTCTCCCTCACAACCACCGCCACACCCCCGCTCCTACCCTGAGCCCCAGGCTGGTGGAGCACCCAAAAACCTGGTGGGCAGAGTTCAGTCAGAGGGACACCACCCTCTGGGCCCAACCAGGTCTCCGTAATGCAAGCCAGGTCCGCACGCTCCTCCTCAACCAAATCTCGGATGAGAGGAGCCTTATTAACTACAGACCTGGTGTTGAAATACACAAGCCTAAGCTCAGGTGGCTGCTCACCCTCGTTCCCAGAACCACGGGTCGAAACCAGAGAGTCGGAGCACATCACTGCTTGAAGACAGCGGGGACGCGCTCCCAGATGTCAATACGGCCCTCTGTTCAATCGCCTGCTGCCATTCCCAAATGTCGTGGGGATAGACAATCCCACACCCCACTCCGGGGCCCCAGAGGTGCCCAACCCAGGCCCCATCCCACCGTGATCTGTCCCGAGCCTGGACTGAATAGCGGTCAGTATGAACATCATTGTTAATTATTTTAGTTAACAGATGTAACTTTGCTGATAGTGAGAGGCTGAAAGAATTGAAATTACCAACTATAAGATTTGCCTGCCAAAATCTGGCTGACCACTAGTTGTTTTCAAAAGGACAGATTCTTTAGTATGTTCTAGAAAATTTTAAATGAAATAAATTAAAAATTAAAATAAGTAAGATAAGTATTTCAATCTAGAAAAAAATCATTAACACATTTTCATAAATATGTAATCATAGTAACTTTTTCCACCATGAAATGTATTGGGCATATTGAAATGATATTCAAAGAGCCAGGTTATATATAGATACTTATTAAAATTGCAAAACAGTTTAAATTAACGGAAAATTAAAAGGTGTTTTTGCTTGTAAAAGAACAAAAAAGTAGTGTTGTGACAAAGGTGCCTTTCCCAATGCTTTAATTGCTCATCCTAAGAGAAGCAAGGCACCCACAAGAATTATGCCCTCATTTTCTACATTAAAGAAATGGAGTTATTTACTGTATTTTCTTTCCAAAAATTATGACAACCCTGTCAATTAATATAAAGATACAACCAGACTGCAAGTAATTATTTGTTCAATTAATAGCTAGATTCATTCACTCCAGGAGAATCTGTGGTCACTTCCATTTTCTTTTTTTGGCAACATTAAACAAATGGTATAGTTACCAGGGATGACCCTATTTGATTTTCAAGCTTATACAAAGTCAAACAAACCAAATGTAAAGAAGGTATGTGTTATGTACTGGGCTCTTGTGTTACACCACGTGGGTTGCTAGAGTGGCTAACGGCTCTCCAGCAATCCAGACTAACTGTCTCCTGTCCTGCAATTGGCTTATTTATTTATTTATTTTATTGCATTTATATACCGCCCTTTCCCTGAGGACTCAGGGCGGTTTACAGGGAGTTAAAAATCAACCATACAAAAGTTAAAAAACCAATTTAAAAAAGATTAAACCAACCCTATACAATTAAAAACTCCAATTAAAATAAATTTCTCCTCAGCCTGGGCCCGAGAGCTCAAAGAGCCAGGTCTTCAGGCCCCGGCGGAATGATCGGAGGTCGGGGGCAGTCCTCAGCTCCACTGGCAGCTGGTTCCAGAGGGCAGGCGCCCCCACTGAGAAGGCCCTATCCCTGGGTGTCACCCGCCGGCAATCTCTTACCGGCGGGACCCTGAGCGGCCCCAGGAAGCAATGGGTGGTTCAAACCTATTGGCTGCCGCCTAGGGGCTAGACTATATATTGTGGCTGGTTGCAGCCCTTGCTCCAGTACAGTTTCCAGCAAGAAATAAAAGTATGAGTTTTCCTGTACTCAGCCTCGGGTCGTCATTCCTGCACCCAAGAACCCACTATTTAACAGTATGCATGATTTTGAATTCTCTAGCTTTAACCTTCAGAGAATACATACAGTTCTGAATATTTAATCCTAAAATAATGGATTTTACCTTAAAGTGATACAGTGGAAACTGGAGTAGTAAACAATCCAAGGTTTCTGGAGGAATAATACAAATGTCTTTATGGCTTGCAGACCATTTAGATTTTTCTCCAGAAAAGACAAACAAAAACCAAAAGAAGGTCTGTGTCTCTGTTATTCTAAGTATAATCCAAGTGTCAGCTCTACAATGAGCATGACTGCAGCCATTTTTTCTTCTCATTCTAGGTTGCTACATAGAACAGAGGGAGGGGGGTTGCCCTGGTGCTTCGTTAGTCAAAATAATCTTCTGTCCCATGGGAACCAAGGTCATCTGCTGTTCCTGAGGCTAGAGACTGGGTATTGCATAAAAAGCCTACCAAATAAGTATATTGGGGAACATAGTTGCTTGCATAGTTTTGCAGGTGGGAACTTTAACTTTGTAATTGGGCAATTGTTACTTGTGCATTCAGACTTGGTTTCACTTTTGACCATGTCGATACTTTGTAACTAATAAACATGTTCTTTGAGGAACTTTTAAGCCTCAGCATTCTGCTTTATTTGTCTCTGTCAGAACCATGACACCAATTATAATTAATTTAGGTGATCACTAACCAATAAAAGGAAATAAAACTGCTAGTTTTATAAGGATTTAATTAGGGCTCCTGTACTCATTTGGGGACTATTGTAGAACACCTGTTTATTTCTAGAGATTTAATGTATTATTTAATGTATTAAACACCAGGTAATAAACATTAACTTGAAAAGGCAGGGGGAACATGTCCAGGATTTAAATCAAGGGACAGACATTGTCAGCTCTGCAATAAACCTGGCTGAAGCCATTGTACTCGTTCTAGGTTGGCACAAGAAAGAGAGGGTGTGCAGAGTATTTTTGGTACTCTAAACAATTTTGGATCCTGTGGGAAGTAAGGTCATTCTATCAATTAGCTTGGAGGGCTGAGCATTTTGTTAGAAAGCCCACCAAATTATTCTATTGGGGAATGTAGCCGTTTGCATAGCTCTGGGGTGGGAAGTTTGACTTTGTAATAGTGTAACTCTTTGGAGGGAATTTCAGATTTGGTTTCACTTTTGATCATGCTGATTCTTTGTAACCAATAAACATGTTCTTTGAGGAAGCCTCTAGCCTCGGAGTTCTGATTTTGTTGATCTTAGCTTTGGAACCATGACAGACATATTGATAGAATGTAATACAGAGTTGAGAATTTAACTGTCATGCTTAACAGGAAACTCTGACACACCTAATCAGTCAAGGAAAGCTTAAACAAATACATAATTTCAGCTGAAGTTGCCAGAATGATAGTGAAGGTACATTTCGAAGTGTGGTCTACTTCTACTTCTAAGTAATCTGTAATGTAAGGTCTCTCCAAAGATCTTGCTCAGTCAGTAATGGAGAATCCCATAGCAAGCTGGTCCCAAGCGGTTCAAGATGGTCATTTTGAATACGCAATCAATACAAGAATGAGGTAGCTAAACACATTGGTTCTGATAATTAAATCTTGACCTTGCAGAATAAGGCTTTCCATTATGCTAATAGAGTGAGTTCATAACAAGAAAAAAGTCACATTTCAGTTCAAGATGACACTGTGCCTCTCCACTATAAAACCCTTTATTAGAAAGTTCTTGGAAATATCTATTTAACAATATCCTTTGTCTGAAAAAATACTGTAGATAGGGGGATTTCAAAAGACCTATCAGTGTTAATAATACTTCAAGAGCTTCAGATGCTGCTACTTTATTTAGATAAATTGTGAAATCAAAATACATTTCAGCTGACTATATTGCCATTCTACAATTTTGTACAATCTGAATTCCTTACCAAAGAATGAATGAATGAAAGGTTAACCTGCTATTTTCAAATGTGGGATTAACTCAATGTAAATATAGCATATAGATAAGAATCAAAATTAGACTTATGTCACAATAGCTTCAAAATGCCGGTAGATTTTAATGTTGGAAATACCATCGAATCATGACTAAAAGAGGAAGTGAGCCTCAGCCATGATACTAGGAAAAGCACATATTACTGTTTAATTATGTTCATAATAGTTTTAGATTTCACTTGAATTTAATTCAGACTACAAGTAAAAAATATACATCTAGTTCTAAAGCTGAAAGTAAGGCAAATTAAATCACACATCATTGTAGAATATTTAGACAATATATGGACTTGTATTTAAGTTTTCTAAAAATGTAATAACTTATCAATCTTACTTTATAGGTATTAACATGAAAAATACTCTAAATGCATACTTTATATGACTTGAATTAATATTCATTTTACTTTTCTCCTTTGGCTGATCTTTATGCTGTGGAGGGAGTGTGAGTCAATAGAACAACTGTTCTCTCTTAACATGGTCTAACAATACTGAAAGGCAGAAGAAATAAGCTTTGTCCCTGGCAAAGGAGTACTGGCAGGGACATGATTAAAGGCAGATATGAAATAAATAAGATCTCCCAGCCAAATCAAAGATGATTTTAATCAGAAAGGCCAGCCCAAACTAGGCTTGATTATAAATGTTTATTAAAGTGTTTAGATGTATATTCTGAGATGTATCTCTTTTTTCTTCTTATGTATTCATCTTTCTATAAAAGATACTCAGGTTAGGTACCACTAAAAACATAAAATCTTATTTCCTGACAGAACAAGACCTTATTTTCAATAATCATTAGTGAAAGAATCCAAAGTATTTTATATTCAAGAAACCAAATATTGTTTTAACAGCTGTACTGCCAAGGGTTGTAAATAAAATACTATTCAACAAATTTCAACATGGATAGTTCAGAAAGTCAACATTAATTCAGGAAAGTTGGAGACCCTTAATATTCATGGGAATTCAGTCTTAAAAATGAATTTGAAACTCTACTAATGTCACCAGAAGGTAGCCCTATTAAATCTATTTGCCCCATTCACAGCACTGCCTTCCTACCACCACTTTCAATTTCCAAATTCTCAGAAGCAGTTTGAGGATGATCCATGATTGCCTTTATAGTAGTTCTGCTAACTTGAAATACCAAGAAGTAAAAATCATGCTGTGATCAGAGCTGCCCCAAATCCTGCTGCAATAAAAATCCTTTCCTTCTAGTTTCATGTGAAAAGGAAAGGAGAACATAAACAGACCCAATAACCTAGCAATTTGCACACCAATGCTGAAGAGAAGGATAAATTAACACTTTTGCCAATTTTATTCCTGATTGGTCTGTTCTATTGAGGGGGAATTGCAAAGAATGCAAAGGCTTGCATTTCCCTTATCGACCTGGACCTGAGGAGCCAAGAGAAAGAATGAGGCAAGAGTTCCCTCCAATGGGGAAAGGAAACCATAGCATCAAAATCTACTATTGTGAATATGAGAAAGAAAAAAAACACTTCAAAGGAGTCAGATGAGGAGCAGCTTAAAGGAGAATCAGTTTGACTGTTTATCCAGGAAAGACATCAAAGCCAGAGAATTGGTGTAGCAACCTAGGAATAGTGAAGGTCATTCTGGTGTAGACTTTTTTTTATTTCATTGACCAAGATCTAAACTTGCTATGGTATGTGAGTGTATGAGGGATCCTAGAATGAGTTTAACTGAGACTTTGCTAATTCTTTTTTTCCCCAACTTGCTTCCAGGTCTCTGACTACTTATACACAATAAAGTAAACGTTTAATCTATTAATTAACTAAAACATATCCGGGAAAGGAATCTAGTATATAACACTAGTAAAATGAACAAACAAATCAAGGCTACTGAATGATATTATCCTTATCATTCTCCCTAGTATGATGTGCTGTGAAATAAGGAAGTTTAGGCAAACACTTAGAATGGTAGTTTGTAAAGGCATCAAGTTGCCCAACTAACAGGTAACAGGGGCTAGGATGGGGGATTTATGTAGTGGATGAAGCAGAAGGCAGCAATACTGGGACCGCCATTTGGTGTAGCCCCCCTCCTCTATTCCTGTTATCTGATGGCCAGCCTAATTTCTGAACACTGATGTAATACTCTTTTAAAAGAGTGCTAAATCTTTGTTCAAAAAATAACCTGGCTGAAGTCCTGAGGATGACATAGGCAAAAAGACAGAAATTCATAATGAGCCAGTTCTCTCTCCAACAAGGGAAAAATCATCAGAAGTAACCAGGGAATAGTGGAGAAGAATAGAGAACATGAGCATGAAAATGGACTTCCAGAATTGCACAATTGTGATAGCCCATGAGAATCATCATCCAAGCTGGAATGATATGGACAAAATAATTACACCCAAAAAACACACCAAAGGTTTGATAAGCTAGCTGAGTCCTAAAACATACTTAGATCAGAAACAGACATATTAAAAAACTGCTCTATTCTCACTAGAGTTTTGAGTGCTGAATGTCAGCCTCCAGAGCTGATTACATCAAATAGTACTTGATCCATATCTTCATTCTTTCTAAAGGAATGCAGAAGAAATTTAATTTTGTATATAAGTTACACTTGATATAGAAAATCAAATGTTTTGGGGCTGCTGCTCTTTGATGGCATTTGCTTTTATAGATACATAAACTGTAACAATGCAGTTTCTCAATTAAGTCAAGTGTACATTTGGCAGTCGAATTTCTGAAGTGTACAGGAAATGTTCAGTAAGACCTGTCCTTAAGTATAAGAACATATTGTCCTTAACTTTTTATTTCATTTTATGTTAAATTGTCTGGTACTAAATCACACAAGGGACACATATCTTCTCATATTCCTCTTCATCTTATGCTGTATAAATTCTATCTGTGAATTTGTAACATGTTGGAAATACTAATACTGTTTAAAATTGGTAAATTATAGGAATACAGTTCAAAATATTTTATTATTTGCATATTAATTTATCTATTTTCAATTACTGGCAGAGAGGGCATACAGAGGTTTTTTTTGGTTACAGAGGGTTTTTTATTTTAAGATATGGGGCACTTACTAGCTGAAGTAACATGTCATACAAAGCCTTGATTACTATGACTTACTATTAGCTTACAAAGGTCTAGCTCATGTGTAATACTGAGTTGTAGATTATCTTTAAATCCCTACTTCACATTAGGCCAAAAACACATGGACCACATATAACAAGACATATCCCCTTGCCCAATTTCGGAATAACAAGATGGAAATAATATGCACTTTAATATTGTTTTCTGAGGATGTGCAAAACAGTCTGCATACAAACCCTTCCACATCCAAAGTAGCTACTTTGAAAGGTCTGGGGATGAAACAAAACACACTTTTTGGGGGCAATTTGATTCAAGAAAAAAAGTCTGTGTGTTTGGGTGAAAGAATGTTGCTTAGGATGCAATCTAAACTGTGACTGTTTCAGAAGAGAAGTATTTTAGGTGTACCATTCTGTTTTAGATGACATGGTTGAGAAAAGTCTTGCCTCTGGAAATTGAGGTGTTTTTTTTATTATTCTCTTGATGGATCACTATAGCAAAAACATCTTCACTACTTTTCCTGCCACTATTGACATAGGCTAAATTAGTTATGGTCATGGAATGAAGTTGTGAAAGCAGTAGGTATTTGAGGATGGCATGGCAGCCATTTTAGATCTGACTGCAATTAAACACTCAGGAGACCAACCTGTAGAGTTAGAAATTGTATTCAGCTCTGGAATGGTGCTTCTGTTGTAATGGTAATGGCTGATGGTACTGGTAGGTATATCCAGTTATCTGCTTTTGAAACAATCTGTATCCCAGTTTATTATTTTATTGTTTATTTATGAGGTTTCTTATTTACAGTTTTGATTCAGTTTAGTTTAGTAGATGATGGTTTTTAGTTAGATAGAAAGATAATCTCTCGCCCCTGCACAATCTCTTTACTTTATGAATCAGCCACATTTTTCAGATTTAAAAAAATCATCTCTTGGTCTGTTTGCTTATTTGGGGAAAATTAATTTTTCCATTTATCATTGTCTGTGTATTCTGGTAATGAAAGCATTGCTGCTTCGCTAGATACATTTGTAGAGACATTCAATGGAGACTTTTATTTTTATGTTTTAAAAAGATTACCTCCAAGACTTCTCTCTCCCATCCATCCATTTAGAGCTAGATATGTACGTTTTCTCCCTTCCTTGTCCCTTCTACAAATAAAACAAGCAATTGAAACAAGCCTTGGCTGAGCAAACTAGGCCAATTAGAAGACTAATCTGGGCCAGGTCAAAATTTGATGGTCAAGGAGGGTGACTGCTACAAGGAATGTTGTACCATGTGTTGTCATCATCTGGTATTATGATAGGTGAAGCTGAAAAAAAAAAACCTGGTGCTGAGAGGAAAGCTCTTCCCTCCATATAAGGTGATGGCACGGATGCTTCAGGCAATCAACCTGTTCCCCTGTGTATTATATACAAAGACCAGAGATCCATAAAGAGCTCTTTCACTTCTTTATAAGAGCACCTTAATGTGCAGCCATTTAAAGAATGACCTTTTGCCCTCTCTTCCTTTACATGACATCTGAAACTCTCCTGTATGTTTTAAAGACCTATTAATCTGTCAATACTTCAGACAAAGCACAACCAATGCCAGGAAATATCAAGCTGTGGGATTAGAAAATTGTACAAGCATTGGGTTGTCTTGGTAGCTTGTAGAGAATTTATTTTTACACAGAGAAAATTCTCTAGTTTGTAGGAGACATCTTCCTTTTAACAGACTACAGTTGTTTGGAAATTCTTAGCTGAACTTAACATTTGCAGTCACAGCAGTCTCTAATAAAGGGGGGGGGGTAGAAATTAGAACATACCTGATGAGATTAGCAGGCAACTTTCTCCACTAGTTAACTTTCAAACATGATACATATAGAAATGAAATAAAATGCAAATGTTAAATTTGATCAAATAAGCAACATGGGTCTTGTTTCTTTCCAAGAAAGGTAGAGCAAAATATATCTGCCACAGCAGGAAATAGTGAACCAGAGCTGGATTATGAGGCAATTTCCACACAAATTGACTTGGTCAATAATGCCCTTGCCACTTCAACAATAGTTCTGTGATCATTTCACAAGCCTGTGAAAATTATATACAGAACACTTGATGGCTAGTTATTGGATGTATGAATGTGATTATACAGAAATATAAATGAAATGACACCGGTAGTCATCAACTTACAGCCAATTGTTTAGCAACCATTTAAAGTTACAACCAACCCGAAAAAGGGGGCTTATGGCTTGAAGTTCTGACAATTGAGCCCCTTCACAATTGTGGGACCAAACTTTGGGCATTTGGCAACATAACCATATTTATAATTGTTTGCAGCATCTCATGGTTATGTGACCATGTTTTGTCAGAGTTTGGGGGGGGAAAAGGCACTTCCAGGTTTTGGCAATACCCATAATAACCACAATGCCTACTGAATGACCACAGATTCATTTAATGACATGGGATTCATTTAACAACTGCTGCAAAAAAGTAGTAAAATCAGATCAGTCATGTGACTGACCTATTTTCTGACTATTACAATATACAGCCATAATGGACAGGCTCTGTTATGGTTGTTTGCTGATGATCACTTATACAGATTCTTGAAGTCTGACTCCATATCACTGAACTATTTTCTCCATTAAATTTCTAGAAGCAGCAGTATTCTGACATGAAGGTTTCCTACCTTAAATGACAAGAACATTTAGCTTTTTAGCTTTCATTTTGGCCTTCTGTCATGCTTCCTCCTGTCCAATATCTCTAAATATGAACTGTCCTGAGACACTGACTCTACTTCTGATTTTTGTGCAACAGCAGCCAAAAAAGCTAATACAATTCTGGGTTGTATAAACAGAGGCATAGAATCAAGATCATGTGAGTTATTAGTACCGCTTTATAAAACCCTAGTAAGACCATACCTGGAATACTGCAGCCATTTGTGGTCACCATATCACAAAAAAGATGTTGAGAGTTTGGAAAAAATTCAGAGAAGAGCAACTAAGATGATGAAAGGTCTGGAGACTAAAACATACGAAGAACGGCTGCAGGACTTAGGTTTGGCTAGTCTAAAGAAAAGAAGAAATAGGAGAGACATGATAGCAGTGTTCCATTATCTGAGGGGCTGCCACAAAGAAGAGGGGTCATGTTATTCACCAAAGCACCAGAGGATAGGACAAGAAACAATGTTGGAAACTGATTAAAGAGAGAAGCAACCTGGAATTAAAGAGAAACTTCCTGACAGTGAGGATAATTAACCAATCAAATAGCTTGCCCCCAGAAATTGTGGGCGCTCCATCACTGGAGATTTTAAAGAAGAGGCTAGACAGTTACTTGTCTGAGATGATATACAGTAGATTCTCCTGCTTGAGCAGGGGGGGCTGGACTAGAA